>NW_006921715.1:103303-117959 GCF_000298275.1 Orycteropus afer afer | reverse complement strand
TAAAAACTAAGCTCACCTGGTTATTGTATTTTTTGAATACAGCCACCAGAAAAGGTAAAGTGACCGCTGTGGCTGGCAGGCTATTTCTATGGGCTAGCACTGATCTAGAAGGAACTCTGTGATGATATTAACCTGTGGCCGGCTTGTGGGTGGGATGACAGCCCACTTGTTCCCCCTCTTTTATCCCTTCTCTGTATTTTCTAAGTTTTGTAGAGATTTCAGAAAGCTCCCCACTCTTGCTTTATACTTAGAAAAGACACACTCACCACAATTTTTAATGTATCCTGGGGCTTGTTGGAAAGGGGGTCTGCCCTGAAAGCTCTGTGTGCTAAGAAAGTGGTTGGGGAGTGGAAGGAGAGGAGAGAAGGGGCTTTGAAGCCCCCAGGGATTAGAACTGGGGTTCAGGTTCAAGGGCTCAGGGCCTTGGCAGGCAGGCACCCAAGTGAGGAGTTTGGGAAGGTCTGTCTGTGTGACACAGGAATTGACTCTGGCAATGGCTTCAGCCTAGTGGGGGAGACTTTTGGGGGTACATCCCAGGAAGTTGTTCTCCTCCTGCCGGTGGCCGGCTGGGCCCATCCAGCCCTCCGTCACCCTTGCAAGGAGTGGAGGCTTCCCTGGGGTTGGGCAGGGCCAGGAAGCCAGGACAGAAAGGGACCAGGCTTCCCCTTCCAGGCAACACAATATTAAAAATATGGCCAATACTTGCTTAGTACTTTCCCCATATGGTGCTGAGTGCCGTTCCACACACTTTACACATATCAATCCATTAATTCTTTGATCCTAATCTTGTGAAATAGGAGCTGTGTTACCCCCATGTCGCGATGAGGAAACTGAGGTGCAGAGCAGTGAAGCAGCTTGCGGGGTTCACAGCCAGAAGACAAGTCCCGGTGGGGTGAATTTACCCATCCTGGCCACCAGGGGCACTGTGCACAACAGCTTGAAGCCCAGACCAGTGCTGTCCAACCATTTAAGCAGTCCAAGGGCCAGGTGAAATTAACTCTACTGATATACCCTTTTTAACCCACCGGGTTTAAAATATTACAGTTTCAACATGCAATCCACATAAAAACGACTAGTGAGCTTTGACATGGTTCTTGCCATGCTGTGTCTTTGCAAACCAGACTGTCGTTTGTGCTAATATATGTTGTTGTTGTTATTTGCCGTCGAGTCAGCCCTGACTCATAGCGACCCCTCCTTGGGTTTTCTAGGCAGTGTCACTATGGAAGAAGATTGCCCAACCTACCTTCTGAGGATTGGCTGGTGGGTTTGAACTGCCAGCCTTCTGGTTAGCAGTCAAGTGCCTCAAGTGCCTTAGGCACTATGCTACCAGAGGTCCTAGGCTAATAGAGTTTAGGCACTCGATAGTCCCATGTGGCTAGTGGCTACCACGTGGGACAACGCAGCCTAGAATCTCAGAGCCTACAATAAAAAAACCACGGTGTGTGTGTGCATGTGTGTATGTATGTATGTTATGTATGTATGTATGTATGTATGTATGACATTGGTCCATCTACTCTGATGGCTAGGGCTAACTGTCTGGAGATCTGAGTTGAGGAGTCTAAGGCAGTGTCTGGGTGGGAAAGAGCAGTGATTGATTAGCAATGTCTGCCATGAATGTGGAAGGGTATACTGAGGAACGCTTGGCTGACTACTAGTGAGCCGAACTCTGTAGTGAAAAGGGGACTTGAAATCCCATGTGTGGGTATGTGGGGCACACCAAGGGCCAGTTGGGAACCCCTGCCCTCCTTCCTCCTGCAATTCTACTATCTGCATTGAGCCAGGCTCCAAGAACAAAGACATAGAGGTACTGTGGTCCGGTACCCCAAGCCTCCACTTCTTGGCTGTGTGACTCCGGACCAGCCACTTCACCTCTCCCAGACTTGGGCTCCATGTCAGGAAAATGGGTATAGTAGTGCCTACTCGGAGTCCCTGAGTGGTGCTAACTGAACATTTGGGGGGTCAAGTTCCCCTGGAGGCGCCTGGGAGAAAAGGTCCAGCTATCTCCTTCTGAGAAAGTCAGCCACTGAAAACCCCATGGAGCACAGTTGTCTGACACACGTGGGTCCCCAGGAGTTGGCCCACTTAGCAACTGTGGTGCGTTGTGCGAAGGGAGGGTGCGCAGGAGGTATAGGCTGAGCAGTGGCTCCCCACTCCCCTTCCTCTCCAGTCGGTGCCCTGTTCCCCATCCCACTCGGGGCCCAGGCAGGTCTGTTCCCAGCCGAGACCCTCTGGGCCACAAGCAGTGCCTCCTTGGGGCTGTACATCCAGGGCTGAAGCCCCTCACACACCCCTCTCAGGCCGCTCCTTCAAGGCCAGATGCTCGGCCCTACAGGCTTGCCCTCCAGCCCAGCACCAGGCCAGGCTGGCAGGGACCCTCCACACCTATCCGAAGGGGCCCAGACATGCTGCCCGTCCCAGGTCCAGGTTTGGAATTACTTCCTCCCGGTACTGCACACAAGGACCTCCTCTCGCAGGATGCTGGCTTGCCTCCAGCCGCGCACATAGTGTCCCCACGGCCTGCGCCAGTTAACACCTCTCCCAAGACACCCTGGGGCTCTTCAGGGGAGCCATGTACATCCAGCAACATCTGGCGGGGAGCGGACGGTAAATGGTGAACGCGCCAGCGAGGCAGCCGCTGCAATTAGGAACAGCGAGATTTCTCTAAATATGATGGGAAAGTAATTCTCTGGCCAACAGAGTTTAATCAAAATGTTTTATGCAAGACGCATCCCTGACCCTGACAAATCTCCCCCCTCTTGCTGGAAATTAAACAAATATATCGTCAGCGTGAATTCCAATGAGCGCATGGACAGATGCGGGCTGCCGGAGTCATGAGGTTAGGGGCTCCGATGAGCGAGGAACATGCTGGAAGCTCTGGCTTTGTCCTCTGGGCTTTCAGCAGCCTCCGGCTGCATCCTGGGGGTGAGAGGGGGGGACACGAAAACCAGCCTCCAGGCCTTTTCTTGGCACTCCCCTGCCCCCGGGAACAATACCTCTCCCTCCTCAGGGCCCACATCCAAGTTGTGGCCTGAGCCTCAAGCATGTGCCTCCGCACCTGTCTCCCCTGGCAGGCCGGCTCGATTCCACGCTGCGTCCCTAGTACAAGGGACAATGCCTGGCACAAGGGATCCTTGAACAACTGTTTGTGGGAGGAAGAGGGGGAGGGGATGAGGCCTAGGGGCCTTGCCTTCGAGGAGGCAACGTGGTCTGGATCGTACGGCGTTGGAGGCTGGGGAGCAGCATCACGACCCCGCCAGGCTTAAACTTGCTGAGGCTCAGTTTACCAACCAGGAGAGTGGACGCAGTGATCTAGTGTCGGCGCTGGCTGCAGCGACGGTCATTGAGGGGAGCTGGTGGTGGTGGTGGCGGCAGCAGCCCACGCTCCGTGGGAAGCAGACATGTGCAGTGACAAGTGCTGGGACAGTGGTCTGGGGACAGAGTCGTGGAGGACCAAGGGGGGCGGAGGCAGACCAAACAGTTCTGTCTCACAGGAAGGCTGCAGCTGAGCTGACTCCTGAAGGTGGAGGGACGGAGGCAGGAACAGGACTGGCTGCAAGTCACCCGGTGGAGGTTCCGGGCAGCCAGGCTTGCCTCAGGCTCTCTGCATCTCAGGCTGGTGTTTTGTCCACCCCCCTCCCCAGGTGTGCCTGGCAGGTGTGCTTGGCGTTCCTCGTGCAAGGCCATCCGCCAACTCTGGCAGAACCATATAGGCTCATAGAACAACTCCGGTCCCTGAAGTCCTGGCCCAGGAGGGGCCGGAGGGACCCTGCTAGGTGTTGGGAGCAGGCTGATTACGAGGCTGTGAAGCAGGGAGGCCAGGGGACCTGTAAATATTGGTGCTTTAGGATGGACAGTTGGTGGCATCAGGATGGACATGGGGTGGGCAGAGGCCCAGATCCCCCCACCTCCACTCACACTGTCCTCCCCTCCCTTCTTCCAGGGAAGGGTCTTGTAACCAGGCCCCCAGGGTGAGGGGCTGTGCCCTGGGACCCCACGGAGCCCCTTCAGGGACCCCAACCCTGCCCACTCCCCAGAAGTGCACTGTCACTTGCTCATCCCATCCTTATTCTTAAAGTGGGGCCTGTTATCTCAATAGCCCAGACTTTTGGGGTGAAGTGCAGCAGCTGTCAAGGCAGTGTGACAGATACTGGGGCCAAACAGCCTGGCACCCTCCTTACCATTATGAAGGAGAAAAGAGCTCCAGTTCAGAGCCCCTCCTTGGATCAAGGTTCTCCTCTCCAAAAAATGTAGGGGAGAACTCAGGGGGTACCTAGACCGAGCCAACAACTATACAGATGACCCCAGCTGAGGCTGAGGGGTCTGAGAGGAGGGCAGGGAGGTGGGGGTATGCGGCTGGTGGTAAGGTGTTGAGGCTGTCCTCACGCCTCCCAAGCCCCTCACTTTTGGCATTTTGGAGAGCCGAGGTTGGCCTCCAGGGGACCCCTCCTGGTGGAACCATCCTCCCCTCCCTGAGCATGGCCCTCTCTCTGGCAGCCTGTGGGGCAGTGACCATACCGCCCACCTGAATAGCACAGTGCCCACAGAAGGCACAGGGTGAGGGGCGCACATGGAGAAAGTGAGCTCGGGACAATCCACGGAGGACACCAGCCCTGCTACTCCGATGACCCACTGAAGCTCAGGTGCTGGCCCAGCACCTGCCCGGGGTGTGGTTCTGGCTCAGTCCCCTGAGATGGCCCCGGGGGGCCACTGGGATCCGTTTCATGGGTGTTAGGCATGTGTGTGACATCATGTTTAAAGAATGCTGCTTTGAAGTGAGAAGGTTTGAAGTAAGCTCTCCAGACTCAGCTTTGGGGAGACCTTGGCCAGGAGACGGTGAGCGTGAGCTTGACCCCATGGGGGCAGCAGCACTTGGCCCTCTCTGGTCGGGGCTGGACATGGATCGTCCGCATGGCTGTCAATGGCTGCACATCCTGTCTGAAGTGTCCTTCTCTGTCATCGAACCACCCTTCCCTGGCTTCTCCAGGCCTTCCCTTGATACCTCTGTTAGCTATGGGCAGAGATGGAAGGCCACAGTCCACATGGGCAGGAAGCACACCCACGCTCCGTGCCAATAGATCACATGTTCCCAGGCTGGGGAACGTGAGGTTAGTGTTCTTGTCCCCGGACCCCAGTGCCCGTCTCATCTCCCCAACACTCCCCCATGGCAATGCCAGGCAGCTGGTTCTCACCAAGCAGGTCACAGGACCACAAGCCACCAGGGCTAGAGCTTCCCATGGCCGGCTGCCTGCCCTGACCACCCAGCCAGTCATGTCCACCCTGGGCCTCACTGCAGTGGGCCTGGTCAGGGGGAGGGGAGAGGGTGGTGCCAGCCTCCCAGATGGGGACTCAGGGACAAGTGGGTTAGGAAGTGCTCAGTGCAGCAGGGGGTTCATGGAGAAGGGATAGGAGGTGGAGATAAGCCCAGAGTAGGGGCCCTGAGGGGTGGGAAGGAAAAGGAAGCTGCTGGAAGCAGCCTTGCAGGGGAGGCCACACAGGGGAGCCTACTGTGGCTGCAGGAAGTGACATAGGCCAGGTCGCCCTCCCTCCACACCCTCACACACATGAGCCCCCCCACCTCGTATCACACATCTTCACACACATGTGCACACACACACACAGCCCCGTATCTCATACCCCACAAAACATACAGTCACACTAACTCTCACACACACTCACACACATGCAAACTCATGTGCACACACACCCACTCACACATATGCACACACGCTTACAGCCACACACTCTCACACACACAGACCCAAACCATGTTGGGGAAGGGGGGCCTGGGCCTTGCTGTCCAGAGCCATTAAGGCTTAATTCTGCTGTCCATAAATGTCAAGGGGACAGTAGTGGGGTGGCCGAAAGCCCTCAGGCAGCCTCTCATCCACACGGTGCCCCTGAGGCCCTGCACCCTGGAGAAAAAGTTGTTTGTATGAAAACCCGGCCCCCCAGTTTCTCTGTCTTAGAGCTGCTGCCAGCAGGAAGGAGACCTGCCACAAAGCAGGCCAGCCTCGCCCAGGGATGCCAGTGTCTGCTGGACCCTGGGGTGCCAGCTCTGACTGGGGGGGCCTATGAGGGTCCCAGACTCCTACCTGGGCTCCTACCTCCAGTCCTTCCATGGGTGCAGCATGCTAGGGTAGGGCTGGGGGTGGGCTGGGGGTCTGTCTGCCTGGAAGCCTTTGTCTTCATTCTGGGGCATTCACTGCACCAGTAGGGACCCCTTAGAGCAACACCTGTGCAAAGGGTCTAGGGTCGGGGGGTGGCACTGCAGGGCCCTTCCTCAAGGATTCTGAGCAGATATTCTCACCATAGGCTGGCGGGCAAGCTGCACAAACATGGCTTCTTCCCTTGGGTACCTCTGTCTCTCTGCCTGGGGGCTCCCTCGGGGTGACCTTCCATGGGCAGGTGCCACAGGGATGGCAGTGTGCAGCCCCTTATGGCCCAGGGGCTCCCAAGCCCCCATTCCTCTCACGGGTGGAAAATGCAGCAGCCCGATGAGGAGGGGGCTTTGCTGTGGGTCTGGTCCTGTCGGTGGTGTTTGGCGGGGCCTGGGGGGAGGAGGGAGACCCGAGTGGTGGACCGCCTCCCGTGGCTGCAGCCTGCTTGTCATTCTACACAGATATCGCCTCGGTGCCGGTTCCTGGAATTTCAGGCTGCCTCACAGCCTGGCCGTGCGTCATGCCTGCACAGCCGGGCTGCGGCCTCGTGCTGCTGTGGCCTCCAGTGGCTTTTCTTTAAGGAGGTCCAGGTCTGTTGCGAAGTCTCAGGTGGAAAAGCATCCTTCCAGTAGAGCTGGGCAAAATCTCTGGGCGATGTCCCTGCTGGGGTCCTCACTCGGACCCCTGCCCCAGAAGCCACAGATGGGGTCCCTGCTTGGTGCAAACACATTGAAATGCTGGAGATGCAAGTCTGGCCAGAGGTGCCTTGGAGGAAAGGGCTAGCAATCTATTTTCCAAATATCAGCCATTGACAATCTGATGGAGCACAATTCCAGTCGGACACACGTGGGGTCGCCTGGAGTTGGAGTTGACGTCATGACAACCGGTTCGGTATTTTGGCTCAACCGCAGTGTTCTCATTAATAGATGTTGTCCATTGTCCATCCTCCCAACCTCATGCCCAATGAAGCAAAACCCTGCCCAGCCTGCAGCTCCCTTGTGCTGGGCTGCAGGGTGGACCACGGTGACCCGTAGGGTTTTCATGGGTTAACTTTCAGAAGCAGACCACCAGGGCTTTCTCCCTAGTCTCCCCAGTCCCTTTTAGTCTGAAGTTCCACAGAAACCTGCTCAGTATCTTAGCAGCAAGTCTTAACATGCAAGCCTTCCCGACAGATGGGGATTCGAACCCTCGTCTCCCCCATGGAAGGTGAGAATTGCACCACCGAACCACTACGGCCTCATTGTGGTGCCTCACTGTCGTGGTGGGAGGGCCACCACCTGGGATCCAGAATGCCTCTCTTGCTGGGAATGGCAGCATGTGTCTGCCAGGCCCCTCTGGGGACCCATTCCTTATTTTTCTCTTGGGCTACCTGCAAGCCACCTGACCCCTGTAACCCACCCCAGACTCAGTTTCCTCATCTGGCAAGTTGGAGCTGACTGGACAGGCCGACGTTTGCGGGAAAACAGCCTGTCATTCTCTACATCTGTCCAAAGAGCATCTTTTACTTTCTGCAAAGAAGAAAACAACACCCCCCCGCCCCCGCCGCTTCCTGGCATTGTGGCGTTGGCCCAGCGGGGTTGGGCCTGGAGGCGGGCAGGGCCCGGGGTGGGCCCGCGCACTTTGCTGCCAGCCCCGCCGCTTCCCCAGGGAGGGAGAGCCAGACTGGACTGCAATTCCCCTTGCGCCCTCGCCGCCAGCCAGAAGCTGTTCGCTTTCATTACGAAGGCTGCGGCGGCGTGTTTGCAGAGGCCTCTGCTTCCCGGCTGCCGGACTGCGGGGAAAATTTTCCTTAATTATTTTTTTATAGCCTAACTTTTGTGTGAGAGGGTTTGTTATTATCCCTGCCTCGCTCGAGAGTCATAAGCCGGCGAGAAGAACCATAAATAAAACTTTGCTTAATATTCAAAGTGCGCGCGGTGGGCTGATGGATGGCACGTGGCAGAGCTGGCCCCTGGCTTTCCGTGGGAAGGCAATTCCTTTGAGCTCCTTGTAATCAGAACCACTTCCTACCTCTGCATTTTGTTGTTCTAGCTTCCTCATTTAAAACCTGAATGGACAGCACTGCTCCCCATTTGTACTGTGTCGCGCGAGATTACGTGGGGCACCGCAGTGTGCTGGGCCGCTGGGCCGGCAATATTTTACCTGGGAATCCGCTCTTGAAACATTGAAGTGTGACAGTGGCCAAGACAGGGCCATGATTTGATCCCCAGATTCTGCAGCTCTGGGGACAGGTGTCTGGCAGTGGAGTTCATTTGTCTTGAGGAACCAGAGGCTGTAATTTTCCCTCTGTCATTTTTTAACTGTGAGATTGGCTGTCCCCAAGGCTGAGCCACAACTTGAAAAGTAGGAACAGAGGGGCCATGAGCAAGGAGATGGCTTCTTGGCCTCTCTTTGGCCAGGCTGTGTAACTTTTAGCCTGTGTCTGCCCCTCTCTTGGCTGCAGTCATTTCACCTGGAAGATGGAGGGGCTGGCCTGAAAAGGGTACTCACATGACTGTTTACTGAACTGACATCTTGTTGAGCACCTACTAAGTGCTGGGCACTGGAACAAGCCCTTTATGTACACTGGCAAGAGGAGTCCCCAACATCCCAAGACAAGGTCATCAGTGGTTCCTTCAACAGATTTCTACTGAGGCCCAACTGTGTGCCAACAGGGTTCTAGACACTGAGCTCCCAGTGATAAAAAGAGAGGTTATTTTCTGGCTCTCCCAGAGTGTCTGCCTTCAGGGTCAGACAGGTAGTAAATACTTAGCCAGACACACAGAATCGCCCTGGGGAAGGAAGAGTGCTTTGGAGGACATAAAACAGGATGACAGGACAGATGGTGACCAGAGATGTGACATAGGAGCACGTGCTCATGGTGGCCTCTCTGAGGAGGTGACACTCAAGCAGAGCCCTGGAAGACAAGGAGCTACTCAGACATATGAAAATTGGGACAAGCATTCCAGGTAGAGGAACAGCATGTGCAAAGGCCCTGAAGTGGGTATGGTGGGTGCCAGAGATCAACTCCCTCAATCCCACTTCAGTCTTTCCCACACCAGCCTTCTGCTGCCCTAGGACCTGGAGAGTTAGGCAGTATTACTCAGAGGCCCTTACAGCTAAGGTGACCCCCTGCAAGCGTGCCTGCACAAGACTAGGACGGGGAGGTGGTATGACCTTCTGAGTCTGTCTGGGTCACAGGTGTGGAGCGGAGTGAAGTGGAGGGAAGGGTGCCTGAGCTGCCTGCGTTCCCTGCCCGCTAGCTGAGTCCCACTGGCATGCCCACCTTGCTTCCCTGAGGCCCTTCCCTGCTCAGAGCAGGCCAGAAGTGCCAGAGAGCTGTCCCCTTCCCCAGGAGTGTGCACAATGACCGACACCCAGGGTTCCTGCCAGATGGCCTGTTTGAGGAAGCTCCTTGTGTGGGTTCTGTCACACTCTCCTCCTTCCTTACCGGGACCCTCTGGAAGTGTCCCCTAAGTAATGCCCTTATACAAGGATCCTTGCCTGGGGTCTGCTTCTGAGAAGGCCTGGACTGAGATGCGGTGGCTGGGAGCTTCTAGTGGCTGTTGTGTTCCTTGTTGTTGTTAACTGCTGTCACGTTGGCCCCGACGCATGGTGACCTCATGGACAAGGGGACAAAATGCCGTCTGGTCCTGTACCACCCCCATCATCAGCTGGGGGTCACACTGCTGGAACCCAAAGGGTTTCCACTGGTTCGTTTTTAGAAGGAGACCACCAGGCCAGTCCTTTCTCCCTCCTCTGCAGCAGGCAGGACTCTCCACTGACCCCAGCTCAGGCTCACAGCAGCACGCCAGCCTCAGCTGACAGACTGGGAGGGCGCTGGGGGGCGCTGTGCACGACGTGCCTGGGACTGGAATCGAACTCCGGTCTCCCACGTGAAAGGCGAGAATTCTACCACTAAGCCAACGGTGCTCCTTTTATTTCTACACCTGGAGAATCAAGCTTGGCTTCCTTGGAATCCATGAGGCTCCCGACACCTCCTAGCAAACGCCTTTCTGAGAGTGGGTGCAGATCTGACACGTAAAGGACCCCAACAGATATTCGAGGTGCCGTTATTCCCATCACCCTGTTTACTGGTAGGGAAATGAGGGGTCAGGGCCGTGGCCGGGCGGCACCATCGGCTTCCAGCAGACCTGGTTCTCTGGCGTCTGCCTTGGTCTCGGGCTGGGTCTGTTTGCAGCCTGCCTCCTCTGGTGGCCATGCTTTCGGAAGGGGCTGAAAGGGTTAATTGGGCTTCTGCTGGCACCCAGCCACCTGCCAGGTAGCTGCTTGGCGGTCTAATGATGTAGTCATTGCAGCGAATGGATGAGGGTCTGCGTTATCTCGCTCCTCCGGCTGGGAGCGGTGCGCTGGACCACCTCTGCCAGCTTTGCCATGCTGCCGATGGCCTGTGCTGTTGGCCCTGTGCTCACAGGCACACGGCCCCTGTCTGTGACCCCCCACTGTCTCTAAGAGTGGCAGCCAGGGCTCCTGTCGCCTTCCTTTATTGCCTCCTGTAGGCTTGGGGGTGTAAAAGTGGTCGCCTGAGGATGATGGGGAGGGGCATAGAAAGAGCCAGGATCCACGAGGACCTCACTGAGCTACAGAACCCCCCCCTCCGGAACTGCCCACCTCTGGGCTTCTTGCTGAGTGAAGAGCGCCATCTGGGTAAGCTGCTGGTGGTTGCGTTTGCTGTAACGTGTGGCCAGAAGCACCCCTAATTCGTGAGCTAAGGGACTAGCCCACAGAGGAAATCTGGACAGATTCCCAAAGTGTGAATCACTTGGGTCGTGCTCTGCATGTTGCAGGCTGTCCTCTCAGAAGTGGTCCCCTCCTCTGTGCCCCCATCCCTGACCTTGGCCATCCCCTGATCAAAGTGGGAGCCTCTGGTCCCACGGCTGTCCCGTGATCCAAGTACATGACCACGTGTCTACGTGTGCTGTGAGCTCCTGAGGCTGGGCCTCTGGACCAGCACGAACCTGACCTGGGGAGGTTCTCAAGTGTTTGTTGAAAGACTGAATGAAGGACATGAATGAATTAGACAGGAGTCTGATGAGATGAACTTCGAGATCTTTCCAGTTCTGTGAGTCCCTCGTTCTCAGTTGAAATTGGAGACGGTGTGGGCTAGATTGGGGATTCAGTTGGTGGTGTGCTAGTTAACTGGTCTCTTGAGGGAAAAAGCACAGCTTTGTAGTGTTTGCCAATTTCCCTGGTGTAAACACTCTCAGCAGGGCCAATTTCAAGGTACCAACCATTGAACAAACAGCTCACAAACTCGCTTGAAGATTCCCGTCATTGCTTGGGAGTATGAGTCAGTTCTAGTCCTTATCCTTATTTCCACTCATCCCTTCTTTTCTTCCTGCCTCATCCTTCCCTTCCTCCTCTCCCCTCCCTCCTACTCTCTCTTCCTTCCTTTCCCCTCCTTCCCTCCCTCCTTCCCTCCCTCCCTCCCTCCTTCCGGTTCTCATTCACTCTTCAGACAGTGCCTATCTGGCCTGGGCACTGGGACCCTGATACAGATGACTGGCCCTGTGTTTACTCTTGAGGAGCTGTCAGGGGGAGGGTCCTGTCAAAGGAAACATGAACCCTGAGTGGTTGTGCTTTGATGGGGTTCCCAGGAGCTTAGAAGGGCCCTCCTTCAGCCTTTTGGGGGTTAGTAGGGACAGGCTTTCTGGAGGAGGAGTGAGGGATGTCTCAACTGGGACTCACAGGGAAATGAGGTTGGTTAGCTTAGCAGGAAGGGGTGCTGTAGACAGAAGGGACCTGGGCAGTGCACACTGGGAGGGGAGAGGCCAGAGGTGGGCAGTGCAGTGGTGAGGGCCTTAGACTTCTCCCAGGCAGGATGTGAGGTGTTTATTTTCCAGTGGGGCACAATCAGCTTGGCAGAAAGCAGGGGACTAGAGCAAGATGCTGAGCGGCAGGGGAGGGAGAAGCTCTGGACCCTCCGGGGAAAAAGAGGTGGCAGGTGCGGGGTCCAAGAACGGGCCTGCTGCAGTCTCTAGGGGATACCTGTAGGGGTCAAGGGCTGAGGGGGCGCCATTGCAGGAGGGTGGCTTGGCTGGACACAGGATGGGTGCCAGGAAATAGAGGAGGAGACGAAGAACTTAGAGGAGACAATCTTGCCTTCTGGTCTCCCCAGTGTCCCCTCTTCCGGAGGCCAGCCCGAAGCACAGCCCTGCAGTCACCAGGGAGTGCACAGTTTCGTGGGCAAGCGCTGGGGGAATGAATAAGAGGCTGACTGGATGGGCTGGCCATAGCTTTGTGTACAGGGGGGTCTGGGGGTCCTGATGTGAGGGGGTGCAGAGAGGACACCCCACAGTGCCAGCTGGGAAGAAGCCAGGAGACCTCGCTTGAGCCTGAGAGGACTTCAGATACCAGGGAGGAAAAGGGGCATACGATGCAGCAACCTGAGGTCTGCAGCTGGGACCCCTGCCCCCCGGCAGGGCTTGGAAATGCCCCCTGTGGGGTTTGGGGCTGCAGGGCATCCAGAGAATAGCTCTGGCTGTTGTCCCAGGCACACGGGCACAGTCATTTCCCAGGCCAGACAGGTACCCAGGATTAATTAGGCTGCCACGTGTTCGCAGCGTGTGCAGCCCAACCAGGCCTGGCTGAGCGCCCCATCCATCAGCGGTCCTAACAGCTCTGCAGGCCGCCACTCCTCCCGTGGGCGGCTGGGAGCGAGAATCCACCCAGAGGGAGATGCCACAGCCCTTAACCACTATCATTATGAAGTCTGGCTGGAAAGAGATGCTTATCGTTAATGTTAAGTGGACGGAGCGGGGACACTGCTTGCCTGTGTGTGCAGAGCTGAGCGCAGAGCTGGCTGCTTGGAGACAGGGCAGTGGGCCCAGCCCAGCAACCAGCCCCTGCTGGTGGGGTATGGGCAGGAGGGGGTCGTGGGGGGGCTTTTTAAACAACTGCTTTGAGCAGTAGCGATGCAGTACCCTTCTATAAACATCTCGTCTTGTCTTTCTGATCATCAGAGAGTGATGTGCAACACAGAATTGCCCAACCTTCTGAGGAGTAGCTGGTGGGTTTGAACCACCAGCCTTCTGGCTAGCAGTCAAATGCCTTAGGCACTACGACACCAGAGCTCCCTCAACAGAGAATAGCAAAGCATAAAGAAGAAAGTCCAACCCCTGCAAAGGCACCCCAGCAGACAATCGCAGTGGGGATCTTACAGGCTTTCTCCCTCTGCATCTCATTAGAAGATATATTTGCTTTGTGTGGCTTAGAACAGGAGGGGGACACCTGGAAAAGCATTCCTGCTGGGGGGACAGCATAAGCAGAGCCCCTGAGGCAGGAGTGCTGACGACAAGTGGGCAGGCAGACAGAGGTTCCACTCTGGGGATGCAGTTAACTTTTCATCTAGGAGTAGACTTTGTGCCCAGCTCCCCGTGCAGAAGATAAAGACTGGTTCCTCTCCCTGGTCACTGCCCACTCTTCCTTCCAATTCCAGTGTGGCTTCCTCCAGGAAGCCTTCAGTGATTTCTCTGACCCAGACAGCCCTAGACAACCCCCTCTTCCAGGTCTCCCTCCACCCTGCAGCACTCACCACTGTTGAGATGCTAAATTCACATGACTTACTGATTCATGGCTGTCACCCCCAGACTACAAGCTCCAGGGCTGGGCTGTTCTACTCACTGTGGGTCCCCATTGCCAAGCAAAGTGGGTCCCTAGCCCACCACAGAGGACACTCAGCAGCTACATTGAAGGAAGGGGCTTGCAGGCTCTAGAACCCATCAACCCACTGCAGCTGGAGGCTCCTGTCGGTGGGCCAGCCCTGCCCGTCCGGCCTCCGCCTCTGCCCTCCCCTTGCCTGGCCACTCTGTTGCAAAGTGTCAGGTGTGGAGCCAAGTTTCTAGTGACTCTGGCTTTCTGTTTCTCTCTTTTTTTTTCTGGTGACCTTTCCGTGTAATTAAAAGACAGCTATTCCAGGAGCAACAGCGGCCAGAAGATGAGAAGCTGCTCCCTGTGTGCATGCATGGAGATGTGTTGTTGTCTGGAGTACAGAATTCTGCCTGAGGCTCTGCTGCCCAGGCGTCCAGCGTGTGCCCTCCCTCCTGCACACCCACTGTGTGCCCCCTCACACTTCCTCACCCATCCTCCCCGGTCCTACTGGGTGAGGCGATGCCGCCATGTTTTTTTGTTTTTTGTTTTTAGGATAATGAGCTCTGGAAGAAAGAACCCCTGGTGGTGCAACAGTTAAGTGCTTGGCTTTTGATAGGTTGGTGGTTCAAACCCATCCAGGAACTCGGAGGGAGAGAGCCCTAGTGAGGCCCTCCCATAAAGATCGTTGGTGGTGGTGGTAGGTGCTGTCTGGTCCGTTCGGACTCACAGCGACCCCATGCTGGAATGAAGCACTACCCAGTCCTGAGTCAGCCTCACGATCCTTGCTCTGCCCGAGCTCATTGTTGCAGCTACTGTCCATCCATCTCGCTGAGGGCTGTGGTGCTTACGTTTGTGTGTCAGCTTGGCTGGGCCTGGTTGAGTGGCTGGGCAGCTGGATGTAGTATTCC
>NW_006921715.1:78544-102357 GCF_000298275.1 Orycteropus afer afer | reverse complement strand
TGCCTCAGACCTGAGACTGACATCTGTGGGCCACTGTTTCTCTGTGGTCCTGGACAATGCCTCTGGGTGACAGCCCCCCCCCCGCCCTTCCCTGCCCAGATGTGGGGCCCCAAGGTGGAAGGCTAGGCGGTCTGTAGCCTGAGCCCCTGCCTGGCCAGGTCTCCGCCCCTTGGCTCTGGGTGGCTGCAGCTGCTGGAGATAATGCAAGTGCTGGCTGTGGGCCCAGCCCCCCCAAGCCATGGAGAGGAACTGCAATTTAGCAAATTCGTCAAATCTGCCCGAGGCCAGAGCCCAGGGCCACATCTGCCGCAGGGAAGGCATCCCAGTCTTCCTGATGATCACATCCACCTTGGCTGGCCTGCCCCTTCCCACAGGCCCCAGATTAGGCAGCTGGGTGGGGGCGGGACTGGGAAGCAGGGGGCCCCGGCCAGTTGGGTTCGGGGCTGCTGGGGCCCAGCCTTGCTGGGTGGCCCTGGGTCCAGGGCTGTACCTCCCATCTGCTTGTCCATGGGGTCGTAGAGGCAGTGGCCATGGGGTTATACAGGCGGCAGCCATGCCCCAGTGCTGGGACCGGGGTGGGAATGTGGGGATGGGGGTGGGGAGAGTGAGTCCTGCTGAGGGGACCCTGGTGGCTCTGCGGATGGTGAGCGGTCTCAGGCCACTCAGGGAAGGGGCCAGTGGAAAGGGTGAATGGACAGTGGGTGCCTGGGTGGCCAGAGAGGGGAGTGTGGAGGGGCGGCAGGAGAACGCTGCTGGTGGGCCTGCCAAGGGGTGAGGGTCACTCTGGGGAGTCTCGTGAGCCCACTCCAGACTAAGCCCAGTGCCCCCCCAAGACAGGGATGGCCGGGAGAGCGCCCCTACCCCCAGCCTGAAGGCGAGGGGTGCGGCCTTCAGAGGCACTGCTACAGCCAGAAACAGAACTGATCCCTCTTACAGCAAGGCCTCAGGGACCGTGGGGCCCAAGGGCCAAATCATTCCCTCCAGCCCCTCAGGGTGGAGCCTGGACCAAGGGCAGGGGACCAGGCCCCCCTGCAGCTTGCTCATCTCAGAGGCTGGGGAACTCACTACCTCGCTGGGAGCCCATTCCTTTGTGGAGGGGCTGTCATCATCAGGAAAGGGCTTCCTAGAGCTACTCCTGGGGCCTGGGGCCTCCACCTGGCCTCTCTCCTCCAGACCAAACCCAGTGCCCACTCCGACTAAGCCCAGATCCCCCCCACTCCAGACTAAGCCCAGTGCCCCCCCACTCCAGAGTAAGCCCAGTGCCCCCCCACTCCAGACTAAGCCCAGTGCCCCCCCACTCCAGACTAAGCCCAGTGCCCCCCCACTCCAGACTAAGCCCAGCGCCCCCCCACTCCAGACTAAGCCCAGTGCCCACTCCAGAGTAAGCCCGGTGGCTACCCTCTCCTCCACTCTAAACCTGGTGTCCCTGCCTCCAGACTAAGCTTGGTGCCCCCCACCTCCAGACTAAGCCTCAGGGCTCCTTTTGCCTGCCCCTTGCGAGGTGGGCTTCAGTGCCCCTCTCTGAACAGAGACCCAGTTATCAGCCTCATCCAGAACTAAGTGTTAGAGTCCGGCTCTAACAGTAAAACAGTGGCCACCTAGGGTTCTCACCTCCCTCACGATGAACCCTAGGTGGCCACTGTTTTACTGGACGGACCCGTCCCACTGTGGAGTTCCTCACAGGGAGAGTTATTAGTTGTTCTGTGTGATAGTTGATGAAGCCGAGGACAATGTACCCAGCTTGGGGAGACTGAGGAACAGAGGGGCAAGGCCCAGCTCACGGTCACATGATGCACCCGGGGCAGGGCTGTGAGAAGGGCCTCTGTCCACTCAGCCCTCTCCCCCTCCCCATGGCCACGATCCCACAACTCCTGGAGGCAGAGAGCACAGAGGGGGAGGGACCCTGGCCCTGCATCCTGCTAACTGTTCCAGGGAAGCGGCCGATGTCTTCGAGGCCAAGGTCCTGCCCAGTTGACCTCGTCCTGCTCAGGCTGCAAGCTCCAGGGTTCCCAGAGCCTTGCTGGACCGGCACGTTCCTTTCTGCTGAGGGAAGCCCTGGCCAACGAGTGCGAGAGGGGCCGCTGCTCCGGGGGGTGGGGGGCTGGGGCTGGGAAGGGCCATGTTATTTTGGGGTGCAGGCCCTTCCTGCACTTTCTCCAGTCTGGGTCCTGATCAGGAGGCCCCAAAGAGTCTGGGACCCGGGTGGGATGCTGTGATGTTTCAGATGGGGGCTCCTGGCCGCTCCCGACCCCAAGGCGCCCACCCTGCCCCATCCCAGCCGCGGCCAGAGGCTCAGCGGGTGTCCCGTGGCGGAGCTGCTGCTGCTGCAGAGTGCTGGCCCACAGCCCTCGAGTTTCCACCAACTAATAATTTTTACAAACCTCCAGCCTCGTAAAGCGGTGCACAGTGGCTTTCACGAGCTTGGCCAGGAGCCCTGTGGGAAAGGGGTGGAGCTGAGCTGGCCTGGGAGCTTGGTCAGCGGCCACTTCCTGCCTCTGCTGGGGACTGCTGCAAAGGCTGGGACCTGAGGCCTCTCTGGGCCCTCCAGTGAAGGCTGCCCTCCTGTCGGGATTCCAAGGCCCTTGCCACCCTGGCCCTGTGCTCCCGGGCCTCCACTCCACTCCCTTCCCGCATGCTGTTCCTCTTGCCAGAAATGTCCTTCCCCTCCTGCTGTCCCTATCCTGAAGGGACTCTGAGGCTCCGGGGAGTGGGCAGCCATGTGGCTGGAGAGTGACATTGCAGAGTGAGAAGGCCCTGCCAGGGGACCCCAGGGGAGCAGTGGTGGTCCATGTCTGACCTGATGTTCTCAAACAAGAGGCAGGGCATTCCAGATGCAGGGAACAGCCCACGTGAAGGCCGAGAGCTGGGACACCCGGGGACAAGGAGGAGGCCAGCATGGTGGGGCTGGGAAGGATAGGGGGGCTCTCAGGGGGCCCCAAAGAGCAAACTAAGGGTTGGATTTGATTCCAAGAGCTATAGAAGTATTCCCAGCGATGGCTATTATGAGCCAACGGGTCCTTGGGGATGGACTGAGGATACGAAGGGCTTGTGTTGAGGGTCCAGGCAGGAGGTGAAGGGGAGCCAGGTGGGGTGGGAGGCAGTAGGGATGGGGAAGTGGATGGGCTAGAGAGAGGTTTCTGAGGTGGAACTTTCCAGACCAGAGGTTATCTGGACGTGGGGGAGGTGGGGAGACAGAAGTGGAGGTGTGAGACTAGCTTTCTGGTTTGGGGCGGACCCCAGGAGGAAGGGTTTACGACTGAGGAGGGGCTCGGGGCAGAGGGGTGCAGGAGGTAGGTAAGGCCAAGGAGTAGGGGGTGGGGTCTGAGAGCTGTCTCCTGGCTCCCATGGAGACTGAGAGCTCACCAGGGAGAGGGGACCTCCCTGGGGCCTGGTTTATCAGCCCGCCCCTGGGCGGACAGGATCTGGCCCTGAGCTGGGAGCAACTCAATCAAATTAAAAGTGCTGGAGGCTGGCGGGGCCATCCATTACCTTTGGCTGTCTCAGCAGCTGTGTGCTCAATCAGCTGGAGAGGCTGGGAGACCGTGCCCCTCATCCACCCACCACAGGATACCCACCAGCCTCAGTGTCCCCTATCTGTAAATTGGGGACTCAGGCCATGGGAAAGTGGATCAGAAGGCTAGTGTACCCCGAATCTCAGAGAAAGGGCTTCCACCGTCTAGGGGTGGAAAGGAGGGGCCCTGGAGAGTCCCCAGTGCCCAGCCTTGTAGGGAGAGCAGGCAGGGGCCATGCCCCATCAAGGGTCTTTCTTCACTGACTCCAAAGAGAGGATCACAGGACTGGGGTGCAGCTGGGTTCAGAGGGAGGTCACTGTGAGAGTCAGAGCCCACCTCTGTCCCTCTCTGCATGCCACCGTCCCTCTGTGCCTCCGTTTCTCCCCTGGCAACCTCTTGTGAGAGTCAATGAAGGGGGCTGGATGATGCTACCAACTGCATACGTGGGTTTGGACTGTGCTCCCTGGTCGAGCTAGTGCAGAGCCCTTACGGAAGCCTGCCCAGCAGCGTCTCTGTCCTTCTCCCCCTCTCCCCCCACCCCATGTCTGTTGACATGAGGCATCTCCATAGGGACAGGTCTCTGAATAAAAGCCCAGTTCTCCCAGGCTCCAACCTGGAGCTCTCAGGAGGGACCGGCTGTGCCTGGCCTGGGGAAGTGGCTGCAGAACACAGGGTCCTGGGGACACGTCTCCAGCTGCAAGTCCACGTGATGCGCCCTGACAGCCACCCACCTGTCTGGGCTGCAGAAAAACACAATTATCTGATGTACCAGTGTCTCGCAGCCCCCTCGGCCCGGAACATCTCAGCCGCTTCAGAGACCTGGCTCTTTCTGACTGTCTGGCTGACACCAGCCTTTAGAAAACAAGCAGGTGGGGGTGGAATTCGTGTCCTGAAATTAAATGTCATGTGGAAAAGTCACCTCAGGATTGCTCACCAGAGGGAAAGGAGACACAGCACTTTGGTGTCTCGATGTCTGTGGCAATGCACCATCAGTGACTTAATGGTTGGGCTCCGCCACATGCAACTGCCATCTCTATAGAGCAAGACCAGGAGCAGACAGACCACTTCGTATGCTTGTGTCTAACAGAAGGAATCATGAAAATGCAGAGAACAAGAAAAACGTCTGCTGTCTAGTTCCTGGGGACATGATCCTCCGAGATTCAGGGTGGGCCATCTTGTACTTAATGAATGGAGCAAAATACTTAGATTTGGTTCCAACCTCCGTGCTGAGAGGCTGTGCTAAAGTTATTTTAAGTACATGGTCGGCTTGAAAAGGAGGCGATCCCTTTAGAAACAAAGAAAACACATACAAACGGGAGCCCATCAGTCAGCACTGAGTCCTGGGCGTTTCCTCCTAAGGAGAAGGGCATTGGGAAATGATCCCGTTCACTAACGTGAGCACTGATTTTAAAGGCACCTATTCCATAGTTAAGGAGCGCTGGTGGGGCTGTGGTTAAAACATTGAGCTGCTAAGCAAAAGGTCTGCGGTTGGAACCCATCGACCAGTCCTTGGGAGAAAGATAAGGCAGTCTGCTTGCATAAAGATTTACAGCCTTGCAAACTCTGTTGAGCTGTTCTACTATGTCCTATGGGAGCTCTGGTGGTGTAGTGCCTAAGGCATGTGACTGCTAACCAGAAGGCTGCCGGTTCAAACCCACCATCCACTCCTGGGATCTGACCCATAGCGACCCCTCCTTGGGTTTCTGAGGCGACCCTTTGGACCAACAGAACAGAATGCTGTCTGAGTCTTTGCCACCTGCAAGATCCTTGGTCTGCTAGTGCCCACTGCGTGGCCCCTGGGTGTTTTCTGTTTTCCACCCTAGGGGCCTCATCTTCTAGCCTCTATCAAACGTCTCCTCGTCTGTCTGTCTGTCTGTCTGTCGTACTGTGGTGACTTGCATGTTGCTTTGATGCTGGCAGCTATGCCACCATCTCACACACCAGCAGGGTCGCTGACGGGGGCCCGTCTTGGTTGAGCCCGCTCAGCGGCAGCCAACAACAACAGCTAAATAGCATTTTTCAGGAGTGGGGCCGGCTACACTGATAAGGAGCAGAAGGAAGTGGACGTTTCGGGGCTATTTGGTCCAAAAGAGACCTCAGGGAAAACCTCCCGGGCTCATGCCCAACCCCGGCTATAAACACCTCCCTAGCGGCCCCTGCCTCAGGATATAGAGAGATTTTCCTCCGGGTCACTTAACTTTAGGCTGTTCCCTCTGCAGTTGGTTCTGTTTCTCCCTCCAAAGTTGAAACTAAGTGTGGGCCTAGGCTTGTGTGTGTGTACGTGTGTGTGCACTGTTTCAAAAGTAATGAATAAAGGCAGCAGATGATGGGCGGGTTGGCCTGTGAGAGGCAGAAGCTGGCTCAGAGGGGTCGCGATTGCTCTGGGCAGCGCGCAGGAGCGAAGGGGCCAGGTGGGGCGCGAGGTGCTGCGTGCTTGTCCCCTTCTCCCAGAATTGGCTTGAAGGCTTTGCGCTCTCATCCTGTTTTGTTTTGTTTTAACTTAAAAGGAGTAGAAAGCTGCACCCAGTCCATGCTCAGGCTTGTGGCGTTGGCTCCCACCTTGCATCCCTGCCAGGTGTCCTGAGGTCCCCCTCAGATCTCCTAGATCCCACCAGCCACAGGGGTGAGGTTGTTCTCACATCCCGGGGAGGGAGGGCCGAGGGAGGTGGCAAGGAGGTGGGGTGCCACAGCAGGAAAGAGCTGGCCAGCCAGGGGACCTGGGGGTTGCTCTGGGGCATCAGAACTCACCCCAGTGAACCACACCCAGGTATCCCCATGCTAATGACACTTGCCTCCCCCCAGTGCTGCCCACAGTTCCTTGAGAAGAGGGGGATTGGCATACCTTTTTGTAGCCACTTCCTCACGGCCCTGGGGTCCTCAGACCCCCTTTCCCTCTGGAAGCCTTGAACGAAAAATTGCCCTGGGGTCCCAAGGAAACAGGGGCTCAGGAATTCCTCTCCTCTGTCCCCTCTCTCTCGGCCTCCCTCCTGGCTCTGATCTGTAGGACTTTTTTGATTCTAAGAGAGATGGATTAGCCACCAGGAAGAGACTACCTTCTCTACGTGGAAGGCTGCCAGAGAGGTAGGGGGATCGGGCAGGGAAGCCCTCTGTTAATTCTTTGCTGCTGGGTCTGCAGGGGCCCAGGAGGCTCCGTGACCTGCCCAGGTCAGGCTGGGATCCCACGGTGGTGCAAATGTTCTCAGGGGCCTAGGCCATCCCTACCAGATGGAAACCTGGGCCGGGTAAGTGTGAGGAGCTAGGAAGCAGGGAGTGGGTGTGCATTCGGGGACTGCCACCCGGGAGGAAGGGTGAGGCTAGGGCGTGTGTTTGTTTGGGACATGCCTGTGCGTGCTGTGAGGACACAGGCAGGGTCTCTCCCTCCTGGGCAGGTGCCAAGCCTCCTTTGACTATACTGCTCCCACTCCCAGCCCACAGGGCCCCAGATATAGGCCTTAGTCCACGTCTCCCCTGGCCCTTCCTCCCTCCAGCCACACTAATGCATCCATGTGTGTCCCTTAGTCCAGATCTTTGCATGAGCTGTTTCCTGCCTGGATGTCCCCGTCCACCACCTTTCCCACTTCTCACCACTGGCTCTCTCTTCCCCTCCTGGAGCTCCCCTTACCTGTCCTCTCCTCCAGGAAGCCTTCCCTGACCACCTCCCTCGTCAAGCTTCTCATCCACCATCCCCCTGCTTTAATGGGCTGTTAACCTAAAGGCTGGCAGTTCAGACCCACCCAGCGGCTCTTCAGAAGAAAAGCCTGTCAACCTGCTTCCATAAAGATTATAGCCAAGAAAACCCAATGGGGCAGTTCTACTCTGTAACATGGGGACGCTGAGGGTGGGAAGGGGGCTCCTACATGAGGACAGCCAACAGGGTGCCCAGAGCAGTGGTCCAGGAAGGAAACGGCTGCGAATGAATCAATGAGTGAATGAATGAGCCCGTGGGCTTCAGGAAGAGGTGTCTAAGCTGGGCTTGGAGTTGACAGGGCAGCCACCAGCCAGCTGTTGTCTGACTCTGGCCTGGGAGCACAGGTCTCCCTGATTGATTCGCAGTCCCCGCACCTTGCAGAAGAGAGCACCACCACCCCGGGCATCTGCAGTGAGCGGGCTTCTTCTTTCCTTCGGCACAGGGGCCGTGATTTATGGGCCAACTGGCCCTGCCTCGGGTGGCGGATTCATTGTCCTGCTATGGGAGAAGCTGAGGCTGGCGGCGGGTGGGCACCCTGCAGCCCGAGGCCCCTGTCTCGGCCAGGTCCACCCGGGGGGGGGCCTGCATCCTGAGGGGGAGCTAACTGCAGCAGGCACCCCCTGCCCTGCATCTGAGGGCCCTCCAGGGTAGCCCCACATTAGTATTCACCATACAAGCTCCTGGAAAGTGGTGACTCACACGCTGGTTGACTCATTTGAAAGTAAGCTGTTTTTGCCGCAAGTGGGAAGGTTCAGTGGGTCTTAAAAACTAAGCGATGAAGGTTTTCTTCATTGTTCCAGACCCTTCTTCTGCTGGGGAGGCTGTTCTGCCAGTGTCTGTCTATGGTCATAAACGTGTGTTGCGCCCGCCCTCCTGTAGCAGCTGTGACTGGGGAATTGTGGACAGATCGGGACTCAGAATCTTGGCTTCGTGCTCCCAAACTTGGGGACCTCTGCCAGTCACTTAACCTCCTGGGGGCAGTGGGGACCACGTCCTAATGAGGATACTCTCCCGAGGATGCACCCATCCCACACACACCCATTAGGTGACGTGGTGACCAAGGTCTAGGCTGCACATCCACAGAGCCAGGATAGGAACTTGGAACTGTCTGTCTGTCTGTCTGCCTGCTTGCCCAGCACACAGGGAGCGCCCGGTGTTTGACTCCTCCAGGTGGGTAGTGGTGTGCAGAGAGGGGTGCATTCCCCAAGAAATTGGGGGCTTGCTCTAGGACAAGGCAGTGTTTCCCCCCATTTTATAGAGTAGCCCAGAGGCACAGAGAGATGAAATACTCCATCTGAGGGCACACAGCAGCCTAGACAAAAGTTAGAATTTAAACCCAGGCGGGCTGTCCGCCTTCCTGTGTACTTCCTCACCCTGCGTGAGGGGCCAGGGAGCAGACCATGCAGGTTCCAGGGGAGACTTTATCCTTGTCCTGAGGGATGGGGGCTGCCAGAAGGGGTCTGAGGTTGGGGGGGAGGGAGCTTAGGCCTGAACACTCGGAGGAAGGAGAGCCCCCGAGTGGAGAGTGGCCCGGGCAGGTGGCACGAGGAGTGAGGCTCAGGGGGCCCTCAGAAGCACAGGGAATCTGGTTAGTCAGGGAGGGAGAGGCATCAAGTAGACGCCTGCGGTTCCAGGTTCGACAACAGCTCTCCTGCAGCCCTGGTCTCCCGGGCCCCACTTTAAACTGCACACCCTCTGAGCACCCTCCCTTCCTTGGCTTCCTTAGTCTTTCTAGCACCTGTTGCCATTCGACACTCCATACTTCTCCCCCACTCAGGGCAAAGGAGTGTGCTCGAACCGGGGGTGGGGAGAGCAGCACCTGCTTCCCCCTGCTGCACCTGTGCACACCTGGGCTCCTGGGGGCAGTAGGGGCCCTGAGCCTGGGCTCTCGGGCTGCTGCAGATGACACCCTGCGTGAGCCGCGGGCCTCGGGGAAAGCTCGTTAACTGGGTCTCGGTTTCCTCGTCTGCAAAAACCAGTTGCCACTGAGTCAGTTCTGACCTGTGGTGACTCCATGTGCATGAGAGTAGAACTGTACCCCAGGTGGATTTTGGTGGCTGGTTTTGAGGTCACCAGACCTTTCTTCCAAGGAGCCTCTGGGGTGGATTTGAACCTCTAACCTTCTGGTTAGTAGCTGAGGGTGTACGGCCCAGGGACTCCTTTCAGCTGCAAAGCAGAAGCCTGCTAACAGCTGACATGCATCATGGGGCTTTGCTTACAGCACTTCCCAGTGCACGGTACCCTTCCTCTCCAAAGGTCTGTGTGAGGTGTGTACTGATTCCTGAGTGTTGGGTAAATGGGGCCTGCAGGAAGGAGTGCTTGACTGGGGCATTTCTCTTGCCTCCCCTCGGGGTGTCTTTGGGCCAGCGTCTCTACCTCGCCAGCGCTGCTTCTCCGTCTGTCCGTTGGCAACAACCAAGGTCCCAGTTTCCCAGGAAATCTAGGAGGTCCCCAGAAGGCACTTGGCCCAGGGCCTGGCACCTTCTAAGTGCCCTATTACTGCTCACTGTAGTGATGATGGAGTGATGAGGCTGGGCCTGGCACCCGGCCCGGACGGGCTCCCCGCGCGCCCCAGCCACCCCCTCTGCAGCCGCCCCCCCTCCGCTGCAAGCCGATCCTCTCTGGCAACAAAAATGATGGGCAGAAAATTGAAAAACTTGGTCCAACTAGTGTATTCATTTCCTAGCGTCCCCTGCCCCCTCTGCAGACTCACGAGGCCGAGATAACATCTTCCCAAATCGGTTTACCGAAGTCAACCCATTACAAGTGCAGACACGCAGGGCGATAACAGGAGCTTCTGCGTTCATTTAATATCCTGCCCGGCATTCGGGAGGAATAGACGCGGGATACAGATGAGACAGCCCGGCTGCACAGATTCCTCCGCGGCCCTCGGCCATCCATCAGCGCCCGTGTCGGGCAGTGTCGCTGGCCTCGGGTTCGGGAAATATGGTCGCCATAAGGATGGAGCCGAATGCATCCACTCAAAAATAGACCTGTTTAAAATTCATTCACTTGGACAACTCCGGCGCAGAGGCGATCGATTCCTTGAACTCTGTAATCACAAGCCTCGTGTGCCTTTCTGCCTTCGTACTGGTTAAGCTAAGAAAGGTGTGGGGGTCTGACGGGTGGGAAACACGTCTTGGAAGGCACCACGTGAGAGAGCAGAAGGCGTAGAGTCCAGCCTTGATGTTCCGTAGCCAGGAGCGAGCTGGGATCCAGTGACTCGGGGTTGTGTGCGTCTCAGGGTCCAGCCAGTCCCCACTGGACGCCAGGCTTAGGCCAAGAGTGCCAATAAAGTGAGGAGTGGTCCCTGCTCTGAGGAACCAGTTAAGGAAGGAGACAGGGGCAAATGTCTGGAGAGCTTTTGGTGATCTCATTGTCACATGACTGTAAATCCCACTTCCTGGCTGATGGGTCCAAAATTTACATCTGCAGCCTGGCCCTGGCCCTGAACCCTGGGCCCTGCTGGCCGGATGCCCACCAACGCAGGGCCCCTGCCAGAGGCTCAGCAGCCTCTTGGGCTTGCCACATTCCAAGACGCAGCCCCCGTCTTCCCCAGCACACCTGTCCCCCTGCAGCTGGCCCCCCTTAGATTCTTCCGGAAGCTCAGGGCAGAGTCGAGGGGGCCCTCTTTGATTCCTTGCCCTCTCTCCCAGTGCACATCTAACCCTGTGGAATGCACCCCACCAAGGGTGCCAGATTCCAGCCCCAGATTCCAGTCCTTGTGGCTGGCGTGGTCAAAGCCATTCAGATGGTCCCACCTGCTCTCTTGTGTCCTCCCGGGCCCTTTTCTCTCATCCCCACAGCAGAGAAATCCTGTGTTCATGTGAGTCACACAAGCCCTCCAAAGGCATCTCTATCACCCAGTCAAACCCAGGTCCCCACGAAGACCGTAGGGCTGGGGCCGTCTCAAGGCCCCATGCCTCCTTGCTTTGTCTCCTGTTGCTGTCCACCCCCTCACTTCAGGCCAGCGACAGACTGCACTCCTGCCTCAGGGCCTTGCACTGTCCAGCCGTGCCTGTGTGATGTTTCCCAGACCACCTGCGGGTCTGTGCCCAGATGTCCGCTTGTCGGAAGGTATAGGAGGTGCCCCCGAGCAGCACTGACGCTGGGCAGCGAAGCGTGGTGTATGCAGAAGGATGACCGGGCCTTGCGGCACCACAGTGACTTTGGAAGCTTCCGCCCTGCACTCTGTTGATACAGTTCTGTTCGATCTGCTTAACAAACATTTACCCAGAGCTCCATGCACATGGAGCACTGGGCCAGGACCTGGGGCCCCTTTCTCTCCCTCCTCTTTTTGACCTCCCCCTTCCTCCCCACTCCCCTCTGTCTCTGCAGAGACCCGTGCTCTCCCAGCCTCTGACAGTAGCTGGCCAATCTCCATATGCCTGCTCCCGGTCTAGGGCCCCTCTGCCTGCTGCCCAGGAGAAAGAGAAGCAGGCATCCAGGGTCCACTTTGCTGTGGTCACACTGGGATGCCCCAGGAAAGGGTGCCTAGGCAGAGGTGACCACCTGGGCCAGGACGCACAGAGGAGGGTAAGGAGGGGCCCCAGGGCCAGAGGACATGGACTCTGGAGGCAGCCCAGTCTCGACAGCACTCAGTGGCCACAGCCGCTACCACGTGTGAGCGGCACTTTGGTTACCAAGTATGTCCAGGCCACGCGTGGGAGGCAAGGTTGGGAGCAGAGGTGTAGACACATCTTCATATCCTGGGTAGGTCTAACTCAGAGTTGTAATAATAGTGATGGTCACCAGGTGTGACTTAGTGCTTACTGCATGCCAGGCACCAAACCAAGCATGTGCACATGGATATAAGCTCCCAAATCTTCCCAGAACCCTCTGAAGAAGGGGCTGTTGTTACCTCCATTTTATAGATGGGGAAATGAAGGCACAGAGAGATTTAGTAAATTGGCCAAGGCCACACAGCAAGTGAGTGGCAGAGAAGGTGTTCAAACTATGGAAGAAGGTGCCCCACAAATGTTTGTGTGTTGATGAGTGGACGGATGGGTCAATAGGGTTGTCACAAGCCTCTGACAGGGTGACCAGAGCTGGGCTCTGGGCTGGTGACACGGGGAAGGGCGAGTGGCTCTCTTCTTCCCAGCTTGCTCCTTGGCCTGATGATGGGGGGAGTAAAGTTCATTCATGAGCTTGTTCATTCATCAGACGCTGCCTGAACATCCAAGCCCTGGGGATTCAGTGAATATTGAGACGCGGTTCCTGTCTTCACTGATGTTGCCATCAAACCAGCAAGAAGATGTACTAATGCAGCTTCACAAGAAGCCGAGAGCGGTGCCCTGGACCCAGAGGGCGAGAAGACTGAGCCGACTGAGCTGTAGGCAGGGAGGCAGGACCCGTGTCCTTCAGGTCCGTCCAAGGAGCTTAGAGCTAAGCTGCTTGGGGGCCGCTGAGCAGGGGCGATGTCTCAAGGCTCAGGCTTGTCCCCTCTGACTTTATCTTGCTCGTCTCATCTTTCTCTCCCACTTCAATTTATCTGGCGGTGCTGGTGTCATTTTCTAAGCCACCTCAAAGCCTCTGTGGAACAAGAACAGGATAAACAGCATCAATGCCATCAGCAGGGGCACGTGGCACAGCTGGCTCTGCCTCATTCCCAGTCCCCGTGACCAGGAGAGGACCAGGGAACATTGAGGACATCACTGCCATAAGATGGGACTTTTCTGTTACGGCTAGGTGCCCCCAAGTCTGAAACTGTACTCCACCATCTCTTTCCTCAATGTTCTCCAAAACGAACACAAAAACTTGTGTGTGTGTGTGCATGTGCAGGTTTGTGTACGCACGTGTGCATCTGTGTGCATGTACATGTGCATGCGTGTATACGTGTGCTTATGTGCACCTGTGTATGTGCGCATGTGCACCTATGTGCCGGTGCCTGTGCACATGTGTGCATGTGTACATGTGCATGTGTGTATGTATGAGAGCATTACACATGTGTACATGTGTATATGAGTGTGTGCGTGAGCACATATGTGCATGTGTTCATGTGTACGTGTGCATGTGTGCATCTGTGTGCATGCACATGTGTGTGCATGTGCATGAGTGGGTGCACATGTGCGTGGGTGTGTGTCTGGATGTGAAAGTGCACATATGCGTGGGTGTGTTGGAGAACAGGGTACCTCTGGAGTTGTATCATGAGCGTATTCAGCCTTGAGACACTGACCTCCGACTGAGCCTTCTCTGTGAGTCACTCTTTGTTGTTAAGATGAAACATGACTTGGTCCCTCTTATCCATGGATTGCTCTCGGCACTAAAGCATTTTCTTCCCCCTCTCCCCATGTGAAAACAGCTGTTTGAACCTGAGTGAGAATGCAGGGGCCCTTTCTGCCCTGCTGGCCTCTCCAGGGAACGTCTGGAGACTAAAACAACAGCTCATCCACCTCATTTCTATCCAGATTAATCTAGAATCCAAACCAAAAACCAAACTCACTGCCATTGAGTTGATTCCAACACATAGTGACCCCCTGTGGTCTTCTGAGGGGGTAAATCTTTATGGAAGTAGATTGCCCAGTCTTCCTTCCGAGGAGTGGCTGGTGGGTTTGAACTGCCAACCTTCTGGTTAGCAGTCAAATGCCTTAGGCACTATGCCACCAGGACTCCTTCGTCTAGAAGAGGAGGACTCTAAACACTGACTGCCACCAAAACTGGTCCCCTGGCTACCCCCTTTCCAACATGCAGAGGAGGAAGCAGGTGGGGTGAGATGATGGGCTGCGGATAGAGTCAGTGGAGCCAGGCCGGGGTGCACTGGCCACCTCTTATTGTACCCTAATACTATCCATACTCCCTTACAAAGCACACTTACCCCAAATTCCTTCCCTGGTTAGTTCTCATCTAGTGTCTCTCCAATCAACCTGCTTTCATAGACACAGACAGTAAACTCATGACCTAAATCACCCATGTCCTTGCCTCCATGCAGAACAAAAAACCTGGCTATGATGTCACACTGAACTGGTTAGTTAAGAACTAGATGCAATGGATGAATGGGTACACACTGTGATATACCATATAGTGGAGTAATACTCACTGTGAAGAGGACTGAAGCCCTAATACACGCCATGACATGGATGGACCTGGGACCATTGTGCCGAGTGAGAGCCAGACATGGAAGGACAGATTGTGTCTGAGTCTGTTCATATGAAACATCCAGAGCAGGCAAATCCATACAGACAGAAGGAGTCCTGGTGGTGCAGTGGTTTTGCACTGGGCTGCTAACTGAGAGGCCGATGGTTCATATCCAAGATCTGCTCTGGGGAGGAGTGATGTGGCAGTCTGCTTCCATAAAGACCAAAGCATCGGGCCAGTTCTCCTCTGTCCTACAGGGTTGCTCTGAGTCGGAATCGACTTGACTGATGGCACAAAAGCAATCTCGGGACAGAGAGGAGATTATTGACTGCCAGGAGCTGAGGAGAAAGGAGAAGGGGAGGGGCTGCTTAATGGGTATGTTTTTTTGGGGTGATGGAGATGCTTTGGGACCAGAGAGAGGTGGTGGTTGCCCAACATTATGAATGCACTAAACACCACTGAATCGAACACTTTCAGATAGTTCATTGCAATGTGTGAATCACACCTCAGTAAAACAAACTGGTTTTCCTTCTAAACATATGGATATTATCCTATCACTGACAACACTGTACTTCAGGATAGATCTTGAAACATCCTTTGTGATGATGAATGCCATACCATTCCTCTTTTGTCATTCCTAGCATAGTAGATCATATGGTTGTCTGATTCAAAATGGCTAAAACCAGTCCATTCAGCTCACTAACGCCTAGAATATTGTTCTTTCTGTGTTCCATTTCATTTTTGACAATGTCCAGTTTTCCAGCATTCATACTTCATACATTCCACGTGCTGATGATTAATGAATTTTTGCAGCTGTTTCTTCCCGTTTTGAGTCATGCCACATCAGCAAATGGAGATCCCGCAAACTTTACTCCATCCACATCATTAAGGTCGACTCTACTTTGAGGAGGCAGCTCTTCCCCAGTCATATTTTGAGTGCCTTCTGACACGAGGGGCCTATCTTCTGGCACTGTATCAGACAATGTTTCAGGCTGTTCATAAAGTTTCCCAGTAATATACCAGACCGTGTTTCACTGCTATTCGTAAGGTTTTCACTGGCCAATTCTTTGAGGAGTGGATGGCCCTTTCCTTCTTCTGAGTCTGTCTTAGTCTGGAAACTCTGCTGAAATCTGTCCACCATGGGTGACCCTGCTGGTATATGAAATACCAGTGACATAGCCTCCAGCCTCACAGCAACACACACGCCACCACAGTATGACAAACTGACAGATGAGTGGTGGATATATGGATTATTACTGGTGATTGGAATACAAAAGTTGGAAACAAGAATCACCAGTAGTTGGAAAATATGGCCTTGGGGATAGAAATGACACCAGAGATTGTGTTCTGATTACCTAGTGCTGCTCTAACAGAAATACCACAAATAGGACATCTTTACAAACAGGAGTTTATTCTCTTACTCTTTTGGAGGCTAGAAGTCTGAGCTCCAGGTGCTAGGTTCTAGGCACTGGGTGAAAGCCCCTTGACATTGCCCTTCAGCTCTGCTGCTTGCCTCCGGCCCACTGAAGCCCATCTCTTCACTCAGGCAGCTGCTGGCTGCTGAGGCTGACAAACCCAAGGTCGACAAGTGAAAAGGTACAGTCCCAATATTACCAGACCACATGGCAGGCCATTAATTTAAGTCCATTCAAAGTCCCAAGATCAGCAGGGCAACATGGCAGACTGCTGAACAATGACTTGGCTACATGCAGGGTTCAAGTGTGCCATTAGCTGGAGACCTTCCTCAAAGTTGCATATTATATACTGGAAGCAGCCCACATCCCTAAAGCAGCTACTCAGCTGCTCTAGTAAATTCCACTATGGAGTTCATTACCAGTCTCACCATGGGGAATAACTATATCCAGCTGCCCAGCCACTCAACCAGGCCCAGCCAAGTTGACATACAACCATAACTACCACTGATCACATGATAGAATTTTACAAGACCAACCAGTTTTTCATAGCAAATACCTTTTTTTAACAACACAAATTGCAGCTATACACATGGGCCTCACCAGATGGAGCACATAGGAATCAGACAGACTACATCTGTGGAAAGAGGCGATGGAGAAGCTCAATATCTTCAGCCAAAACAAGGCCAGGATTTGACTGTGGAATAGACCATCAATTGCTCATACGTAAGTTCAAGATGAAGTTGAAGATAATTAAAACAAGCCCATGAGAGCCAAAATATATCCTTGACTGTATTCCACCTGAATTTAGAGATCATCTGAAGAATAGATTTGATGTATTGATCACCAATGACCAAAAATCAGAGGAATTGTGGGATGGCATTGAGAGCATCATCCATGAAGAAAGCAAAAGTTCAGTAAAAAGACAGGAAAGGAAGACATCAAAATGGATGTCAGAAGAGACTCTGAAACTTGTTCTTGAATGTAAAGTAGCTAAAGTGAATGGCAGAAATGACAAGATAAAAGAGCTGAACAGAAGATTTCAAAGAGCAGCTGGAGAAGACAAAGTCAATTATTATAATGAAATGTGCAAAAGACCTGGAGTTAGAAAACCAAAAGGGAAGAACACACTCAGTGGTTCTCAAGCTGAAAGAATTGAAGAAATAATTCAAGCCTCGAGTTGCAGTATTGAAAGATTCCATGGGCAAAATATTGACTGATACAGGAAACATCAAAAGAAGATGGAAGGAATACACAGAGTCACTGTACCAAAAAGAATTGGTTGATGTTCATCCACTTCAGGAGGTGGCATATGAGCAAGAACCAATGGTATTGAAGGAAGAAGTCAAAGCTGCACTGAAAGAAATGGCAAAGAACAAGCCTCCAGGAACTGATGGAATACCCACTGAGATGTTTCAACAAAGGGATGCCGTGCTGGAGGCACTCACTGGTCTGTGCCAAGTAATTTGGAAGACAGCTACTGGAAGAGATCCATATTTGTGCCCATTCCAAAGAAAGGTGATCGCACAGAATGTGGAAATCATTGACCAATATCATTAATGTCACATGCAAGTAAAATCTTGCTGAAGATAATTAAAAAAGGGTGGCAGCAGTATATTGACAGGGAACTTCCAGAAATGCAAGCTGGATTCAGAAGAGGACATGGAACGAGGGATATCATTGCTGATGTCAGATGGATCTTGGCCAAAAACAAAGAATACCAGACAGATGTTTACTTGTGTTTTATTGACTGTGCAAAAGCATTTGATTATGTGGATCGCAACAAATTACGGATAACATTGAGAAGAATGGGGATTCCGGAACACTTGATTGTGCTTATGAGGAACCTGCACATGCACTAGGAGGCTGTTGTTCAAACAGAAGAAGGGGACACTGCATGGTTTAAAATCAGGAAGGGAGTGTGTCAGGCTTGTATCCTTTCACCCTGCTTATTCAATCTGTATGCTGAACAAATAATCCAAGAAGCTAGACTATATGAAGAAGAATGTGGCATCAGGATTGGAGGAAGACTCATTAACAACCTGCGATATGCAGATGCCACAACCTTGCTTGCTGAAAGTGAAGATGATTTGAAGCACTTTCTGATAAATATTAAAGACTACAGCCTGCAGTATAGGTTATACCTCAACATTAAAAAAACAAAACAAAACAAAAACCATGAAAATCCTCACAACTGAACCAATAAACAGCATCACAATAAATGGAGATAAGATTGAAATTGTCAAAGATTTCCTATTACTTGGATCCACAATCAACACCCATGGAATCAGCAGTCCAGAAATCAGACATTGTATTGCACTGGACAAATCTGCTGCATAAGCTCTCTTTAAAGTGTTAAAGAGCAAAGATGTCACTCTAAAGACTAAGGTGTGCCTAATCCAAGTCATGATATTTTCAATGGCCTCATACGCATGTGAAAGCTGGACAATGACTAAAGAAGACTGAGGAAGAGTTGATGCTTTTAAGCTGTGGTGCTGGTGAAGAATGCTGAGAGTCCCGTGGGCCGCCGAAGAACTAACAGGTCTGTCCTGGGAGAAGTGCAGCCAGAATGTTCCTTGGCAGTGAGAATGGCCAGACTTTGTGTCACCTACTTTGGTCATATGGTCAGAAAGGACCATTCCCTGGAGAAGGATGTCACGCTTGGTAAAATATCAAGTATCATGCTTAGCCAATAAACAAGGGGAGGACCCTCAACAAGATGGATTGACACAGTGGCTGCAACAATGGGCTCAGTTAGAGCGAGGATCTTGAGGCTGACGCAGGACTAGGCAGTGTTTCGTTCTGTTGTACGCAGGATTGCTATGAGTTGGAGCCGACTCAAAGGCACCTAACAACAACAACAGCAACAGGAGTTCACGCAGGGCACCTTTTTCAGCTCTGCCCTGTCTTGATCAGGGACACATCTAGCTGAGCCTGACACTTAGGGCTTCACCGCAAGTTCTCACGATCACCCTCCAAGAGTGGGCAAAGGACTCCGAGGCCGCCCAGCGTGGGATGGAGCCGGGCCTGGGCTTCCGCTGCACAGTAGCAGCCGCACTCGGCACAGCCACGGGGGGGGGGGGGGCAGCTGGCAGAGGCCTAGGCCGCCTGGCCCTGGTTCCTCGCTGAGGCTGGTGGGGCTTTCCTGTTCCGGAAACCACCCGGGTCTCACCAAGTGCAGACTCATTTCCCAAGGATACACCCGCACTCTAAGCAAGCGTCCAGGCGGCTTCTTGGGCGGCCGTGGCGAACAGTGTGTTTGGGGTACTGGTCCTGGGAAGAATGCTTCCATGGCACCGACTGTGTCCTGGGCACTTTGCTATGCGCCAGGCAAAAGTGAGCTTGTCCAGTTCTTACAAACACCCCAGCAAGCAGAGCCTTGTTTTTTACTGAGGTGAAATTCACACATCGGAAAATGAACCATTTTGAAATGCACAGTTCAGGGACACTTAGTGTATTCAGAATGTTGTGCGGCCCCTCCTCTATCTAGTCTCAGAACATTTTCACCACTGCCAAAGGAGACCTCATACGCATTAGAGTTACTCCATGCTCGCTCCCCCAGGCCCTGGTGACCACCAGTCTGCTTTCTGTCCCTGTGGACATTTCCTATAAATGGAGTCACACAACATGGGTCTTCTGTGACCAGCTTCTTCACTCAATGCTTTCAAGGTTCATTGTGCTACAGCACACACCAACAGTTCACTTCTTCTTATAGCCAAATAGTATTCCATTGTGTGAGCATAGACCACATGTTTTCCACTTACTGGTTGATGAATATTTGGGTTATTCCCACCTTTTAGCCCAAAGTGCCTTGTGAATAGTGTTGCTGTAAACATCCACGTACAAGTGCATCTATTCACACCTTTTCACAGATGAAGACATTGAGGTCCAAGCTCCCCACAAAATGATGTTGAAGTCCTGAGTTCCAAACATATGCCCACATCCTCACCCCAGTACCTGCGAAAGTGACCTGACTTGGAAAACAGGTTTTGTGATGTCATTAAATTAAAGATCTTGGGATGCTGTCATCCTGGATGTTCCAGGTGCGCTCTAAATCTAGTGACAAGTGTCTGTAAGAGACACACAGAGGACAGACACAGACACAGGGAAGGCCATGTGAAGACGAGTAGAGAGTGGTGCGTCACAGTCACAGCTAAGTAATGCCAGGGGCCATCTGAAGCTGCAAGAGACAGGGAGCTATCCTCCCCTAGAGCCTCCGAGAGCTCTGCCGTGGCGGTGCCTAAGGCATTGACTGCTAACCAGAGGCTGGCGGTTCAAACCCACCAGCCACTCCTTGGAAGGAAGATGGGGCAATCTACTTCAGAAGTGATACTGCCTCAAAAACCCGAGGAGGGGTCACTATGAGTCGGATATGACTTGATGGCAGCTAGTGAGTGTTTTGAGAGCCTCTGGAGTGAGGGCAGTGCTCCCAAAACCTTGATTTTGGACGTCTGGCCTCCAGAATTGTCCAAGGGTAAATGTCCATGGTTGTAAGCCCCCTGATTTGTGGTCACTTGTTACAGCAGCCACAGGACACTAATGCACTTGCCTAAGGTCACATGGGAGCTCTGGTAGCGTAGTGCCTAAGGCGCTTGACTGCTAACCAGAGGCTGGCGGTTCAAACCCACCAGCCACTCCTTGGAAGGAAGATGGGGCAATCTACTTCTGTAGTGATACTGCCTCGGAAACCCAAGGAGGGGTCGCTATGAGTCAGGGCCAACTCGATGGCACATAACAACAACAACACAAGGTCACATGGCTGATGAATGGAAGAACTGGATTTGGACCTGGATGGAATCTATAGCGGGAGTGCTTGGCCACCCCTCCAGAGTGCAGGCCAGATGGGGAGGGGTTGGGGAGAGAACTTGTCAAGAAATACTCCATGGCTGCCAGTCCAAAAGCCTGGGAGAGCTCCAAGCCTCTCTAAGAGAGCCTTGCAGCAGGGTCTCATGCTGGTTTGAAGTGGGGAAGCTGAGATCATACCATTCATCCATCCACTTGTCCACCCACCCAGCCACTCATTCACCATCCATCCATCCATCCATTCACCCATCCATCCATCCATCCACCTATCCATTCACCATTCAGTCAACCAGCCAGCCAGCTAGCCACCCACCCACCCACCAACTCACTCATCTGTCCATCTGTCCACCCATCCACCCACCTACTCATCCACCATCCATCCATCCATCTGTCCACCTGTCTGCCCATCCACCCACCCACTCATCCACCATCCATCTGTCTATCCATCCATCTGGCCACTTGTCCACCCATCCACTTGTCCACACATCCATATATTCATCCATCCATCCATCCAACCAACCAGTCACCGACCCACCCATCCACTCACCCATCCATCTGTCTACCCATCCACCCATCCACTTATCCACTCACCCACCTGTCTACTCATCTGTCCACCCATCCATCCATCTGTCCATCCATCCATCTGTCCATCCATCCATCTGTCCATTTGTCTACACATCCACTTGTCTACTCAACCACATGTCCATCCATCCAGCCAGCCAACAAGCCAGCTCCCACCTACCCACCCATCCATCTGCCTACCTGTCCACTCACCTACCCATCCACTCATCTATCCATCCATTCATCTGTCCATCCATCCATCCATCTACCCAGTATCCATTCATCATGCATCCATCCATTGATTCATCTGTCTACCCATCTGTCCATCTGTCCACCCATCTACTCATCCTCATGCCCATCCAGCTAGCCAACCCCACCCCACCCATCTACCTATCTGTCAATCTGTCCACCAGTCCACTCACCCACCTGTCCATCCATCCACTCATCCACCCAGTGTTCTCCTAGATCTGAAGATGGCCTTGGGTCACAGGTCTGAGTGCTGTTCTGGACCAAACTTTTACTTTGGGCTCTTCCTTGGCCTTGTCAGTGGGCCTTCCAGGTTAACACCCTCTTCCCAGGTGCCTGCAAAAGCCCCTCTCAGGCTGTCAGTCCCCAAACCCCAAGACCTGTCTGGTTTTTCTCTGGCTAATCCTCTAAGAATTGAGGGAAAATCCAGTTGTCACACAGTGTCACTGCTGGCAGCCTTGATTTTATTCTTCCTCTTATTCCATTTCAGAAAGGCTTTAAAGTAGCTTACAAATTGACACCCACATAGCAAGTTAACTTAGAAGGAGGTGAGGAAGCTGGGGCAAGGGAAACAAGGCAGGGGTGGGGTACAAGGACCAGTGCGAAGTTGCGCAGACCCCAAGAATGGTCCCCAGGCTGCACACTGAGCATCCTAGCAGTCATAGAGAGGAGGGCGTTGTGGACAGTGTAAGATACAGACCAGGGCTGGGGGACATGTCTTAGAGCAGAACAATGAAGTACAGCCAGTGCCCTGTTTCATAAGAGCAACTTGAGGAGGAACACAAATTCTCAGGCTGGCTTCCTCAGTGCTTGTGGTCAGTGTGGTGGGCTCGGGCATAGCCTTGATGTGTAGGATAATGCCAGTAAGTTCCTGGACTGGGAAGTGCCCCGGAAATGCTCCATCAGCAACTGTGCCATCAATACCAGGGGGCTGATATCCCCTCAGACGAGCATGGCAGAGGTTGACAAGGCCACAGCAAGTTCAATGGCCAGTTTAAGATGTACATTATCCATGGGCTAACCTGTCCATTTGTCCATGTAACCATCCGTGATGAGTCAGACCACTCCATTTTCTGACTGGCGAGGCTTGTGGGTGGGAAATATTAGTCATAAATAAATAATAAAACTCCAAAGAGATTCTGTTTCATGTATACAAGAAAACCTCAGGCCAGCGCTCTTTCTGGTCTGCCCTGGAAGTGGGCGAGAAAGGGGCAGTTTTTCTTGCCAGTTTCTTTTCCCTTGGGGAAACCCCGCCCCCCATGTCTCCTACCATGTTCCTGATGCTCATGGTGCCCCATCCCACCCACCAACGACCATCTTGTGACCCAGGAGAGCCAGCTGGAGTCCTATGTAGAAACCTGTGTGCCCTCAGGAGAAAGACAAGCTGTCATGCGTGGGGCTCATAAGCGATGGTGACAACATAAGCAGGAAGGGACTGTTCCATCTTTTATGACATCATGGAGGTGGCCATCTCTTTAAGATGGAATGAGGTCAGTGGCAGAAATAGAAGGTGAGCAGATATAGTGGGAGCCCAGTAATATCCCTGTTGCCCTTGGATCCAGCCATGCCTGACATCCTCCCTAGTTTAGGGAGGCAGTCAAGTCTTAACAAAGTGCTTTACATGGGTCTGTTACAAGGAAAAGAGTGACTGAGTGGTGTAAATGGTTAAAGCACTGGGCTGCTAACTGGAAGTTTGGAGGTTTGATTCCACCTAGATACTGCCTCGGAAACCCAAGGAGGGGTCGCTATGAGTCGGGTCCAAGTCGACGGCACATAACAACAACAACGACAACAGAGGCACCTTGGAAGAAGGACCTGGCTTCTTCTTAACAATCAGCCATTGAAAACCCCGTGGAATACAGTTCTATTCCGAACATGCGGAGTCGCCGCGAATTGGGATCGACTCAACAGTAACTTGACGGCACATAACAACAACAGTAACTGGTTTACTTTTTGGCTGCAAGGAAAGATTTGAGCTAACAGGTTACTGAGACAAAAGGGGTACTTGAAGACCACAAGTCCTGTTTCTCTTGTTTGTACGTTTGTGGCCTTTGGGGTGTGGCTGGTCCAGTTCTGCTCCCGAACATGGGACCAGCTTCCCCAGCCAGCCTCCCTCCATGGCTGAAGGAAAGTTGACCTTGGCAGTCCTTGGCCAAGCAGTCAGTACTTGCCCAGCACTCACTGTGGGCCGGCACTCGGTGGTGTGCTGGGGGAGGGGGTTGTAGTGAGGAACAAGACAGAGGGTTCTGAGCTTGGAGCTCACAGTCTACGGGGCAGACATCAACAGAGGCCCCAGAAGAACATAAACACCCCCTCTCCCCCCAGGGCAGGCCAAGGAGGTGAGCCAGTGCAAGGCCAGAAAATTATTTTCCTTTAAAAATACTGTTTTTTTTGCAAGTAGAGACTAGGATCTTAAAAGCTTGCAAGCTGCCATCTAGATGCAACGATGGGTCTCTCCTCGTCCAGAGCAAAGAAGAATGAAGAAAACCAAAATTCATGGAAATAATTAGTCCTAGC
>NW_006921715.1:54028-78369 GCF_000298275.1 Orycteropus afer afer | reverse complement strand
GGGGGGGGACCAGGTTTGCTGGGTCTGATAGAGCCTGGTGGAACCACTGAGACTATGGTTCAGGTAGAGTGAATCTGTTGCCCTTCAGGTCTAGAATTAAACTCACACCTGTGGCTTCCAGCCAAACAAAAGACAGGTATATGAGTTGAACATTTACCTGAGGTAGATACACTCCTTGGAGAGAATAATCATGGGAGAAAGAAAGGCTGTCTATGCACAGGGAGGCAGCTCAGGGGGCAGGAGTGCATGGAGGGATGGGCACAGGGAAGAGGTAACTGTCTGGAGGAAGTGGAAGGGGAGCTGTTGCATTGGGGTAAATTGTGGTCAATGTCATAAGACAATGTGTATGTGAACTGCTATATGGAAAGTGAATTTGCTCTGTAAATTTTCACCCAAATCACAGTAATAAAATAAAATAAAATAAAAGCACTGTTTCTTTACCAGGATACAAAGAAGGAGGGAATCTAGATCCTTTTGCAGAAGGACTGTTTTTTCAGTCTCCATGGTCCCCTACCCCCTTCCCCAGGCGGCGTTTCTCACCTTGGATCTGTCAATACTGGAGGCCGGAGAATTCTCTGTTGTGGGGCTGCACTGCACATTGTGTGATGTGTGGCCACATCCCTGGCCCTACCCATTGGATGCCGACACCGCCCCATCAGCTGTGACAATCCAAAATGGCCCCAGACATTGCCAAATGTCCCCTCAGAAGGTAGGGGGACAAACCTGCCCCAGCTGAAACCCATGGTCCCAGAAACTTCCACATTTATGCTTCAGAGACAGGAAGACACAGCAGAAAACTGAGAGGAAAGAGGTTAATCTTTGGCTATCAAGTTTTACAGTAGGCTTTTGAGTTTCACAAGCAGAGAGGGAGGGTAGGTGGAGACAGGTGAGCAGAACGGGCATGCTGGACAGGTTTTAGTCAAGATTCTTCCTACGATACACTAGGAAGAAAGCCCTGGTGGTCACCTGCTAGTCTGCCGATGAAAATTCTAAGGATCAGGATGGTCTGATTCACAACCAGTCATTGGGGTGCGCACGACCAGGTGGGGTTTCAGTCCTCTACACATGGGGTGACCATGAGTCGGGGCCAACTCAATGACAGCTAACAGCAACAAAGACATTGGCCAAAGGCTCAGTGGCCCCAATAGCTGCTTGCTGTGTCAGCCCCCCAAAAGTTACTCAATCTTGGGGTACAGGGGAAGAACACAGGATGGGCCCCAGGAGAAGGAAGCTATAGGAACTCAGGGCACACTGCCTGCTTGCCTGGGTTTGCAGCTTGAGATACGTACCATTCCACTGGGCCCCAAAGTTCTCCCCCATGAGTGTGACTATGGTATTTTTAGCCTGGAAATATTTGCAGGATGGGAGTTCCCCAACACCTACACAGACCGTAAAATAATTTCCATAAAGCGGCCGTGGAATACCTCGTTGTAACACTGTGAGTGCCTATACCTCCTCCAGGATCAACACAGGCCGCGTGCCCGCCGGGCCATGAACAAGGAGGGTTGCTGTGCGGGGCCGGACAGGCAGCCTGAACGCTCAGCGCGGCCCCCCTGGAGCAAGGCCTGCAGTTCTGGCCAGTCCATCTGCACCCCTCTTCCTGGTGGTGGTCGGTGGGACCAGGTGGCCCAGGGCATTGATAAAGGCCCTGTGTTGGGGCCCATGTTGGTCATGGTGGGACTTCAGTGGCCCTGGGACAAGACGTTGGGTCTCTGCTAATGAGTCACCCATGTGGGCGGGGCCCGTGCAGCCACTCAGCTTTCTTCCTTTGCATCTCACAGGGGCCAGGTGCTGCCCGGGGACAGACAAGAGAGCTGGACCCAGAGGGCCAGGCTGAGCGGCGGTGGCCGTGAAACCTGAACCTGGCTCTCTGGCCCGGCCCAGCCCTCTGCCCTCAGCAGCCCCGCTCCTAGGCCTGGGCTTGGTTTATGTATTTCTGACTTCATTTCTTTCAGTGGCATAGTTGCCTAAGGAGCTGGGAGGCCGGAGTGGGGGTGGGGCCTCCTGCACCACAGTGCATACCCATGTAGGGGGTCCAGTCTGGGAGGGCAGACCCGGTGCGAGCTGGCCTCTTAGGCAGGTGTGTGGTGGGCGCCGCCGCCCTCCTCCTTGGCAGATGGAGAAAGGAGTTATGCTCCCCATTAGCTGTGGGGTTCAGTGCAGGATCCCCACTGCACTGGCCTGTGTGCTCTAGGCCAAGTTCCCAAGCCTCCCTGAGCCTTTTCCGCACTAGACAAAGTGCAATGCAGGGCAGTTGGGAGACGGAGGACATGCAAGTCAGGCCCCTAGCGCAGCGGCAGGCAGGGGTTGCTCTTGCCTGCCCTGAAGTCCACTCCGACTCATGCAGAGCCCGTGCACAGCAGAGCGGAACACCGCCAGGTCCTGCACCATCCTCACCGTCTTTGGCGCGCTCACGTCCGTGGCTGTGGCCACTGTAGTTTGAGTGCTTTCCAACCCAGGGGGCTCACTGTCCGGCACTAAACTGGACACAATTCTCCTGGGATCTGCCGAGTTCTCCCTGGCTGATGTTCAGAAGTAGCTTGCCAGGCTAGTCTGCCTTAGACTGACGGTCCTGCGGAAACCTGTCCACCCCAGGACAAGGGGACCCGTGCAATGAATGTTTGCTGCTACCACTGAGGAGTGGTCTGTTTTGGGGTTAGCCAGGGATGGGGAGGGTGGAAAGGCATCTGTGTGAGTGGTCAAGATAAGAAGAAGGGGCCCCAACAGGTTTCCAGAGTCAGACTCCTCCAGGGAGAGGGGCTAAGGGACCCATGGTTGAGGACAAGAGTCCTAAGTGGGGACTCTGAGATCCAGAGGAGAGCTGAGAGCCAACCGTTGCTCCTGTGCCATTTGGCTGTCCCTTTGATGCCATCTGGCTGGCACCGAGCCTCTTGTGCAGGTGCAAGAGAGATGGAGTGAGGTGCCGAGGCCAAGCTTTCCCTGGGGCCCAGGTGGATGAGAGCCAGGTGTGCAAGAGCCCAGCTGGAGGGCAGGTGCGACAGGATCAGTCTTGGTTCAGCTGAGGAACCATGAGGGCAGTGGGTGCAGCCTGCTGAGGGTGGCCGAGGGTGGCCTGGACAGTGCAGTGGAGGTGGTTGGTCTGGACAGATTTCAAGGGTCTGGGCCAAAACCCACAAAGGGCTCTCCTCACCACAGCGCATACCCATGTAGGGGGTCCAGTCTGTTTAAAGGGGTCAGGGAGCGAGCCCTGGGGCATCTCAGGGGCATGCCAGCTTCCTCTTAGCCCCTGGCCCTTGATACCCACAAAGTGTCTGGCATCTACCCTGGGAGAGGGAAGGAGCGGGCTTTGCATGTGTGGCGCTGACTGGGGCATGACTGTCCTGGCCTTCTGGAATCCCCAGGGACACTTTGAGAGCAGACAGACAGAGGACTGGATGTGAATGGCCAGGGGGCCCCCATATCGCATGGCCATTTAATACCACAAGCCTCTTTTCTTCGGCAGCCTGGGAACTGAGAGATGTGTGGGCTGGGTACAAGCTGGGTCCGCTTCTCCCTGTCCTGCTGGTTGAAGGCATGGTGCTGGGCCTCGGGGAGCTGAAGTGGCCTTGTTGGCAGGAAGGAGCTAAACAGACATCCCCCGGTTGCTGTGCTAAAAAGGCTTGCAGATAAATAAAATCAGGGGAAGGATTGAAAAGCAGTGGAGAGGGTGTGAGGAAGAGCTCCCTGAGAAGGCGGACTTGACCAAGACCTCAAGGACTTAATGGGAGGGAAGACGTCGGGCAGAGGGAGCAGCAGGTACAAAGGCCACAGATGGGTAGCTGGGGGTCTTGGGGCCCCAGGACAGTGAGGTCGGGAGGCTGAAGTAGGCTGGCTTTCACAGGCTCCCTCTGGCTGCTGAGCTGAGAACAAGGGCAGGGAGAGAAACAGAGACTGCTGGGCGCTGGTCCCCATGGTCCCCATGAGAGGGGGTGGAAGCCAGACGGTGATGGTGGTGGCGGCAGAGAGGCAGTGGCTGGAGTCCCCACAAGGGGACTTGGTGAAGGATTGGCTGTGGGTGTGAGAGAGCAAGAGAGGCTCCCAGGTTTCTGATGCACGGAGGTGGCGCTCGCCTTGGGTGTCATGAGGGCCAAGAGGGGATGCTGGGGACACGGTGGCTCTCAGGCCTGAAGCCTGTGCCCTCTGGGAGGAGTTGTCAGGCCAGGGCGACGGGGGAAGTCCTGGAGCACCCTGGGCCAGCAGTGGGAGAGGGCAGCTGGGGGCCTGGGCTTCTGATGAGACATGGGGCCTGTGTCCTCTCACACCCTAGGTGCATTGCGTGTGCATATACACGCCTGCACATTCTCACACTAATGGTCTCTCTCACACATATACCACTCACACTCACATACACAGTCTCTCACACACACCTTCACACGCATACACACGCACATACACATGCACTCACATTCTGTCACACTCACAAATGGGTCATAAATACTTAAAAATTCACCTGCATATTGGTGGTTTTTGTCTTTCTCTTTTCCACCTGTCTCTATTTTCTAAAGTAAGTATGTGTTACTTACATCATCTACAAAAAATACCTCTCTTTTTCTTTTAAAAGATCTTTATCGTCTTGGATGTGGAGCCCTAGTGGCACAGTAGTTAAAGTACTTGGCTGTTATCCGAAAGTTTAGGGATTTGAACCCACCAGCTGCTCTGAGGGAGAAAGGAAAGGCAGTCAGCTTTGGTAAAGACTGACAGCCTTGGAAACCCTGTGGGGCAGTTCCACTCTGTCCCCTAGGGATGCTGTGAGTGGGAATTGACTCAGCGGCAGTGGGTTTGGTTTGGGCTTTGCTTCCACAAAGATTGACAGCCTTGGAGACCCTGTGGGGCATTTCGTCTTAGTCCAAAGGAGATTCCTATTTCTGAGAAATCATTTAGAAGAATTAATCTGAAATATGAGAAAATGATTAGGCATGGTATTACTCATGACAGAGTCTCTTAATAGTCATCAGGAAAGGAAAATGTTAAATCCTAAAAGTCCCCAAGTTGGTTGAAAATTATTAACCAACTGTGACACAAGCCCTTGACGAACTATGGTGCAGCAATGGCTGGTTTGTCTCTGTTGAATCTGTACAAACATTGGGCAATGACCTTCTGCAGGAGAATTAACAAGAAACGAGATTGTGGACACACTGGAATGCACAACAAGACAGAGAGCAAAGAAGCAGAAAAAACACTGGAAGGAAAGCCCTTCCCGTGCAAATGCCGGCACTTCCTCTGCTGGTCTTTATCTTCTTAGTTGCCGGCCTTTTCCACACTTTCTTTAAAGAACAGGTATGACTTTCAGAAAGACAAAGAACTTCAATATCCTTCCTTCTTTACACATCCTGCCCACTTTAAAAGCCCACTGGACACCGGAAGAGTGAGCTTCCTAGCAGGACGTCTTCAGTCCCCCCACCCAAAGGTGGCCCGGAGGTGGGGCGCTCTGGACGCAGTGCCCGGGCTCTGCCATGCAGGGTTTTGTGTACACAACAGGGAGTCAGGATCGGGAAGGGTCTGTCCAAGAAGGTGAGAGCTTCATTTCTGCCCTCAGGGAGCTTCAGTTTCAAGGGGCAAAAATCTAACTCTCCTGCCTGGACAGCCTCCGAGTTGCAGGGACACCCCAGCACATCCACAGAAAGTGGTGGGGTTTGAGTCTGGTGGATGACAGAGCGATGATGTCCCCTGGACAGGCTAAGAGTCTACCCCTTCTTGGCCCTCACCTGGGTCACCTAGGTCTGGAGCTGCCCTCCGAGGTGAGAACAAGCGTCAGTTACCGGCCACAGCCTCTGGGTGGCTCCACCTGCCCTACGCCGGGAGGCTGTCCTAGCCCTGCCAGCCGCACACCTGTCCTGGCTGGACTGTCCTTGTCCCCAGCTAGTGGCTGAGGGCCAGAGAGGCATGAGGCTGGGAGGACCACGTTCACCTGCTGTCTTTATCTGGGCCTATCGGCTCCTTCCAATCCAAGACTGCCCGCGGGAGAAGAGCCCCTCTGGACCCCTGTGTGTTGGGAGCCGAGAGCTGTGTGCAGAGAAGGTCAAAGACCTGGAGCACGTGCCACCCAGGGGGCTGGGCAGCGTGGGGAGACGGCCTGCAGAACTTGGGGATGGGGCGGAGGAGCCAAGGCCCGTGTCAGGGACCCAGCTCCTGGGATTCTCTCCCTCCCCTGCCCTCTCCATCCCTGTCCATATCAGGGGTGGCCCGTGGCCTTGGCCTCTTTTCCCCTTCAGCCACCCATCCTTGTACACATCCGGTGCACAGAGCGGCCCGGGCGCCCCTCCCAGGCGCCCCTCCAGCGGGGTGGCCAGGCCTTGGCTGCTGTTTGGCTGGGCTTTTCTGTGGGTGATGGGCTGGTTCGTTGAACAGGCCCAGCAGTCTGGATTTTGTCTCCCGTAGCTGTCCGAGCTCGCTCCCTGGAGTGGCGAGAACACCCAGCACCTGGCTGAGCTTGCTGGGAACCGCCGTCAGGAGCAGTGACGGGAAGGCAGTGGGCCTCCAGCACCCCACCTTCCACCTCGACAGCTGCCCAGTGCCACCACTCTCACACTAACTGTTGGGCCTGCCAACAGCTAAGGGGGGCCTGCGGGGCGGCACCCTCCAACTCCCCCTCTGTGTGCAAGCCCAGGGCCGAGGGAGCTGCCCTTCCGGCACCCGGCCCTCCTCTGGCCGCCGGGCCTCCTTGGTCACCACCCCAAGGGCAGGAGGGATGGGAGCCTGGGCAGAAGCCATCCATTTGTTGTCATCTCAATGCCTCGCCAATGGGCTGTGAAATGCTGTTTCCAAAATTTGTTATCAGCCGTGCTCGGTCCTTCTGCGCGCGGCTGCGGCGTGACTGCTGTGGCATGAGTTCTGACGTGCCGGTGGCTCGTGGCTGGGAGAGCCTGGGCCGGCAGGATTGATGACGCTGGAGAGAGCCTTCGGGGGGCTTCGTTAGGAGCACATGTGGGGGAATGGCCTCCCCTCCCCTGTTGTTATTAATAACGGTTCTTCTCTTATCTTGTCGCCACAGTATGTACTTTTAGGAAATGTATACATCCCAGGGAGAGTGGGGGGCTAGCGAGGAAGGGAAGACTCCCCTGAGATGGACTGACACACGGGGCCGTGGCGACGGCCTCTAGCAGAGTAACCGTGGTGAGGTTGGCGCGGGACCGGGAAGCCTTCGTTCTGCTGTCCACGGGGTCGCCATGAGTCGGAACTGCTCAGTGGCACCTAATGACAGCTCCAGGGAGAGAAACAGGGCACTGGCTGGGCAGCAGTGCACCCCTCCCCTGGCCCCCTCCTCCTCCTCGCCCTCCAGTGTCTGCCCGCCGGCAGAGGGCGCAGCAGGCTTGACGAGAGCCAGAGTGGTGGCCACCACAGGACAGTCGTTCTACCCTTCAGGGGGACGCATGGGGCCTGGGCAGCTGGATAGGCGGCGGGAGAGTCAAACCTTCCAGAACCTGGCAGGCCCCGCTGCCTTTCCCCTCCTCCCATGCGTGAGTTTACCCTAAGTGCACATCTCCTTCCAAGAGCTTCTTCCCTCAGTGAATGGGGAGCAGCGTGGGGGGCCAGGGCCTGACTACTGGGCCCTCCCTGGCTCCAGGTCTGTGCTCCTGCCTCCCAGCCCCTCCCCCAGGGCCCTGGCCCCCTGCCTGTCTCTGTCCTCTGCCCCCTGCGTCATGGCCTCATGTGGTCTGTGCTGTCTGTCCACGCTCCCTTTCCACCTCCACAGCCGCCCAGGGACCCTTGTGAAAGCTCTACCTGGGCTTGTCCTTCTCAGAGCCATTCTGAGGCCCCTCTCAACCCTGCCCAGTGTCCTGGCCCTGGGGACCCCGGGTGGGCATTCCCTCTGGCCTCAGGCTCTGGGACAGCTGCTCCCCTCACTCTGTGGGTCTCTGCTGGGCTCCCAAAATAGCCAGGCATGTCGTCAACGTCACCGTGGCTCAAGATGGTCCCACTGCTTCCCCCTCCCCTGCATTTGGCAAACTCATTTGTACCCTTCAAGGCCCATCCCCAAGTTCACCTCCACCGGGAAGCCTTCCAGTGGCTCTCGGGGGGGGGGGGGAGTCCCACCTGGGCAGCCTCAGGCCTCCCGTGGTGGACCAGCTGGGAGGAGAGGCCCTTGCTGGCCACCTCCCGGGCACCCTGGCCTCCATCTGTCCTCCATAGACACTGCTGCCTACGGCTGGCAAGCAGGGGGCAGTTGATGTGGCCATATTCCCCCACCTTAGAAATGGGACTCAAGGCTCCCAGAGTGTGCGCAGCACACCTGGACCCCACCACTAGTCGTCTGCCTGTCTGTCTGTGCCCTTCTTCCACAATCGCAGCTCAGGCTCTGTGCACCCCGCTGGTGTCAGGGAGCTCACCCCTTCCATCCCCAGCAGGGCTGCAACCTCACTCCCTGCACCGTGGGGCTGCAGGAGAAGTCTCAGAGCTTTGGAAACTGGGTTCCTGGTGCTGAGTTGATGTCCAGGGGCTTCCCTTTTCCTTGGAGGCCCCGTGAAGAAGAATTCAGCCTGGCCATCTCCCAGCTTCCTCTCCCAGGCCACACCCAGACGAGGGGCTTGTGTTCTGACCAGTGACAGTGTTGAGAAAAGGTCCTTAGGGGGAGACAGCAGCGGGGATTCAGGGCAGGTGAGGAATGGAGTGGGGAGGGCAGGGCAGGGGGACATGGGAGGGGAGGAGTCCCCAGCCTGGTTCACTGGACTGAGGTTGGGCAGGGCAGGCAAGGAGCCAGGGCTAGCAAAGGCTTTAGATGAGGTGGCTGCGGGGTGTGGAACACAGGACTGAATGGGGAAACTGAGGCTGGGGCTGAGCCAGTGAGGGGCCCAGCGTTGTGCTGACCCAGAGTCCCATGTGTCCAAACAGCCCTGTCCCCAGCCCACTGGGCTCCCAGTGCCTCTCACCCCTCCTGCACCCCGGTCATGGCCATAGGGACAGTGAGCCGGAATGTGGTGGCAACTGGGCCTCTCATCACTTGTTGTGCAGTCACGGTCTTCAGACTTGCTAATCAGTTGGAACTCCCCAGAATGTGCCTGTCCTGATTACACGGTCTGCCCTCCAGCTCTTCTCTCCCTCCTTCCGGGAAGCCCCCCCGGGAGCAAGAGCTGCCTGCAGCCGTCTTTACAAACCGGGGGCCAGGGCGCACAGAACGAATGCCAGGGGTTTGTCTGCAAACCCCTCCCTGCAGCTTCTGTCTCCACAAGTCAGGGGACCTGGAGACGCAGGCAGATGTGGGCACTGGGGGGCGGCCAGTGGCTTTGCAGAGGCACCCCTATCGCAGGGCTGAAGGCAAGACTGAGCAGCAGGAGGAGGGCGTCTCCGGGGTGCCCAGGCTGGGCCACAGGCCTCCCCAGGCAGGTGCCCTGGCTCCTGTGGCCATGGAAGGGGGTTGACTACCCTGAAGGTCAGCAGGCATTTTTCTCCTGCCGTAATAATGACAAGGGTGTGTACGGTGAGAACCCACAAGCCTAGCCCCCAGGGCCTCTCCAGAACCCCTCTGACAGCTCCTGTGGGTTGAAAACACTCCAAGTCACCAGCCAGGCCGTGGTGGGCAGGCCAGCACTAAGCGGCTTGACTCCTAACGTTAGAACCAGAGCCGGGTTGGTACATAGCAGGGTAGGGAGAGGCAGTTTTAGGGTTGGGGATCCAGAGATCACAGCTAGAGAAGGATCCTGGCCAAGGGGACCTTTGGCATTTATTGGGCACCCACTCTTGGCCTCTGTGAGACACGCAGAAGCTTCCTGAGAAGAGAGGACGTTCCTGGTCCCATGGAACACCCAGGGGCAGCCAGGTGTCCATCACCCGGGGCAGGCTGGGGGCGGCCAGGCAGGGGGCTGTGTAACCAGCAAGCCTTAGAGAGGTGGGTACTGAGGAAGAGATGCATAGGTTTGAGAGGAGGGGGAAGACCAGGAGGGGGACCTTCTTCCCTCACATCCTCGTGTCCCGTGCGCAGCAGAGCAGGTGGGGAGGTCTGCCAGGATGGGCGCCGCGCTGCTGGGAGGCCCAAGCACAGCACGCAGTGGGCTGGGAGACTCAGCTGGCAGCAGGAGGGATGATGGGGGTGGTGGCAAAGGGGAGGGACAGAAGCAGAGGACAGACCTGCTGGTGTCCCCAGGGCCATGCCAACCTTCCCATGGGGCTCTGGCAAAGGAGCCAAGGGAGAAAACAAATCTGGGTCTCAGGGGCCAGGAGAAAGAAGGCCGAGCAAAAGTGATCAAGGGTCGAGTGGGGGACCCAAGGCCTGAGCAGCTATGCAGAGGGGTGGGGGTGACAGGAACCTCAGGAGGGCTTCCTGGTGGAGGCAGTCTCAGGGCCTGAGATGAGGCTAGGCAGCAGGAGGGCAAAAAATATGGCAGCTGTGTGTGGAGGGGCTCCCCGCCACAGTCCCTGGGGGTGCAGGCTCCCAGACTCGGTTTCTGGGCTTGGAGGTTGAGGTTGCCTGAGTGGTGCTTCGTGGGTGGAGTCCGGGATTCACTGTGAACTGCTCTGCACAAGCGGAGGGCTTGTTAAAAGCCAGACCAAGTCAAAAATACCAGTGCAGAGCTGTGTGGGTGGAGGGAGCCGCCCAGACAGCACCCTGCTGCCTGCGAGCAGGCCCCGAGGACGCCGCACCCTGGGGAACTCCGGCCTTCGGCCTGTCTGTCCTCCAGCTGGCATGGGACCACGACTGCTTGTGCCTAGTGCTGGGTGCTGAGTGGCTGGGCAGGCCTAGGTGCAGCCTTACCCCACTCCTCCAGGGGACTCCAGTTGAGGGGGGTAGGGGACGGGGGGCTCCAGGCTCAGTGTGAAGTCTTCATGCTACTGCAGAGGGTAAGATGCTTGGTGAGGCAGCCCAGCCTGGCAGGAGGGGTCAGGGAAGGCTTCCTGGAGGTGGTGGCATTCAGCACGGGGTAGACTTGAGGAGGTGGGAGGGGTTTCCAGAGAAGGCCCAGCATGAACAAAGGCAGGGTGGGGGCACTGATGTGTCCCAGGGGTGCCTGCTCCCGGGCAGGAGAAGGCTATGGCCTTCCTGCTGCAGGCACAGGGGGGGCCAGGGAAGGGGCTGGAGAAGAAGGGTTGTGACTGAAGAAGAGTCAGTGCCCTTCAGGCCCAGCTTGCCTGGGTCTCCAAGAGGGTCCTGGAGTCAATAGGTTCACAGACGGAGGGCCACAGGGCCCGAACCTGCGAGCCCACCTGACGGGTCCTGACTGTCTTTAAACCAGTCGGTTCTGACTCACGGGGACTCCGTGCATACAGAGTAGAACTGCTTCATGGCTTTTCAGGGTCTTTCACGAGCTGATCGCCAGGTCTTTTATTCCAAGGTGCCTCTGTGGACTTGAACCGCCAACCTTTCGGTTAGCCATTGAACACTTACCGTTTGCACCAGACTCCTGACTCTCTTCAAAACCAAAACCAAACTCATTGCCATCAACTCGATTCTGACTCACAGGGACCCCCGTTGGGTTTCCAAGGCTGTAAATCTTTATGGAAACAGACTGCCCTGTCTTTCTTCTGTGCCGAAGCTGGTGGGTTTGAACCACTGATCTTCAGTTAGCAGCCAAATGCCTTAACCACTGCAACAGCAGAGCTCCTTGACTCTCTTTAGGGGAGCACTAAATGATGGCAGAAACAGAGCTGTCCTCATCATCACAACGATGAGCACAGGGACTCCAAAGATTAGGCTCAGGAGGGACCCATGTGTTTCTGGATGAGTGGAAAGTTCTCAACTACAACCTGCCGGTCACGGTATCACATTGGATAGCAGGGCATGGCTCCCCTATATGAGATGAGGGAGAGGTGGGCTTCCTGTCCAGCCTCCATCCACTCATATAGTCATTCAACAAACGCTCCCCCTAGACCCCTTCCACACACAGCATGAAGCTGTCCACTGGCATTTGAGGATCGTGACAAGCACTGTGTTCTGAGGAGAAAACACAATCGATATGAAATCACTTTGTAGGTGAAAAGCACAATTAGTGCGCCCACTCCTGCTGCAAGGACAGCCGCTTCCTGCAGGCTGCCAGGTGGTGGCTTCCTCTGACCACGATGTACCTGGAACTAACAGAAATCATAGTGTCCCTATATACCCCAGACGTTGTTGGTGGCCTCACCCATGCTGATGTGGTGATTCAATTACAGTACTTATCACATTAGGAGAGGTGTCGGTTCAAATCCTCGTCTCCCCAGCAGACCAGGAGCCCTCAGAGGACAGAGAGCATGTTCTCCTCATTCAATTAATCAATTACACTCCTACCCAGTGTCTGCAGCCTCTCAGCCTGTAAACACCCTCAAGTCTCCCATCTGTAAACGAAGATGCGCGTGCGCGCACACACACTCACACACACACACTCACACCCTTGAACAACCTGCAACTCTTCCAGTTAACTCCATCTTCTGCTCTTTCATCGCAGGTTTTGCTCCTCCAGCCCTCACTCCTATTCACTCCACAGTCCCTTGAATAAACTCCAATAGCTACAGGAGCTCTAGTGGTTTAGTGCTACCTAGCAGAAGGTCAGTGGTTCAAACCTCCCAGCTGCTCCACGGAAAGAAGATGGGGTGGTCTACTTCCGTAAAGATCTATGGCCTTAGCAGCTCAATGCGGGATCAAAACTGGAGATCCTGGTAGAGTGGGAGGGAAAATGTGGAACAAAAGTCAAAAACACTGTAATGACCAGAATTACTGGTCAGATGGAGTCTGATGGGACCCCTAAGACTATGGCCCTAGGATACACTTTGGGCCTGGGTTAAAACCCACTCCCAAGGGCTGGCTCTCAGCCCAGAAGTAATAAGACTTACACACAGAACACCCAACCCACCTACTCTACAGAGACATCCCCTGGAGCAATCAACCATGGGGGACCAGAGGGGCCACAGTGACACAGAGGAAAAGCTGGACAGACAGGAGTGTGTAACTAAGAAGGGCACAGGGACGGGGGGCACTGCGAAGGGAGAGGAGGACAGTGGGTTAGGGTTGGAGGTGGTAATTGGGGAGTGAAACCAAATGCACACGAACTATTGAACGTAAAACAAATTCTGCTCGGTAAATTTGCACTCAAAGCACAATTTTAAAAAAATCACAGCCCAGGAAACTCTGTGGCGCCATTCTGCTGTGCCCCATAGGATCACTAGGAGTTGGAGTCAACTCAATGACATGCAGCAACGACCTTTGTAGAAGCAGACCGCCAGGCCTCTCTCCTGCAGAGCTGCTGGGCGGGTTCAAATTGCCAACCTTTGGGTTACAGGCCACTGCTCACCGCTGCACCCGCAGGCATCCTTAGCTCATGCTGATTCCTGGTCTGGAGGCTCACCGCACTCCCCACACATATAAGCCAAATATTTTCAAATCATGTCGCCCAGGCCCAGATCTTGGTTCACCAGAGACAGGCTGTTTGGTCCAGCTGTTGGACTCGGGCAGGAAAATCAATGAAGTTCGGATACGCACTGCAGGCTGGAGGGACCATGAGAACGCGAAGCAAGGGGAAACACGGCATCACCAACGGATCACTGGTGTGTGGTCTTCCACGGGGTCACAAGGATGGGCAAGTATCTAGAGAAGGAACTGCAGTGGTGGGGATGGAGGCGGAGGAGGGGTTCACCGTCGAGGAAGCAGTGAGTGTCCACTGACGGTCATGAGAGGCGTGGCAACCGTTACCAGTGAGGGTCGCACACACCATTAACGGCGTCGCTGTCACTACACTGAAACCCTGAAAAATGCTAAACTGCCCGATGCTGGGTCACTTTTAAATCAAGAAAAAGGAAAGCAAAGCCAGTGGCCACAGCGTCGATCCCGACTGAGGCGACCCCGGGGGTGTTGGAGGAGAACTGTGCCTGGCTCACCAGGCCTTCCCGGCACAGTGCCTCGGAGGGGTCTGAACCTCTGACCCTACAGTCAGCAGCCAAGGTTCACCGTTTCCACCCTGAGCGCCTCCAGTGCACTGTAGTGATCTTCTGTTGCTGCTGCAACGAATTGCCACCCGCCTTGCGGTCACAGGACTGAAGTCCCCCTCTCCTCGCTGGCTGTCAGCTGGGGGGGGGCTGGTCTTTGCTCCTGGACATCCCATCTCTTGCTTTCCACGTGGCCCTCGCACTCTCCGACAGAAAGTTCTCTGCTTTCAGGGCTCAGGTGACTGGGTTGGGTCCACCTGGATACGTCAGGATCATCTTCCGATATGAAGGTCTCATGGGTGCAAATGGTCAATGAGCCTGGCTGCTTACCGAAAGGTTAGAGGTTTGAGTCCAACTAGTGGTTCAAACCCACCAGCCACTCCTCGGAAGGAAGGTTGGGCAATCCTACTTCCGTAGTGATACTGCCTCGGAAACCCAAGGAGGGGTCGCTATGAGTCGGGGCCGACTCGACGGCACATAACAACAACAACAAAAGTGGTGCCTCGGAAGAAAAGCCTGGTTATCTTCTGAAAAGTCAGCCACTGGAGACCCTCTGGAGCACGGTTCTTCTGACGCCCAGGGGATCACCCTGAGCCGGGTCAATTCATTTAACCTTAATTACCTCCGCAAAGCCCCTTTTGCCATATAGTGTGATGTGTTCACCAGCGGCGAGCTTCCTCAGTTTACTTATCTGCACGGTGGGGATGGTGCTCCCTAGGGCGCTGTTTGGAGATAGACCTAAGCGTGATCAGCACAGTGATGAGCACACTGTGGGTGCTCTGTGACATCAGCACTCAGTGACGCTCAGGGCCTTGTGCACCTCCTCTGGCCATAGCAGGAATGCAGGCAGAGGGGCTGCTGGTGGATCTGTCCAGAGAGGGGCTTTGTCTATAGACTCATTGGCAGGGAGAAGATGGACCACGCCTGAGACTCACCTCTGTGGAGCAGGCCTAGGAAGAACAAGGTCAGAAGGCCCTGGTGGTGCAGGTGGGGAAACTGAGGCCCAGAGAGGGGAAGGGCTTGGCCCCAGGTCTCCAGGCCTGGCTGGGGCCTGGCATCTGCTGGCAGCTCTTCTGTGGAGTTTGCACTCTTGCACACACCAGCCCCCTGCCAAGCGTGTGTCTCAGCTCAGATGGTACTGGGAATGCCCTCCCCCACCGCCCAGTGGGGGACCTTCCATACAGGGCCTATGTGGGTGTGACCCATATGGCACTCAGCAGGCCTGGGCCTGGCGGGCCTGCTCGGAGAAGGCCTTGAGGGGCAAGGAGCCCCATCACGGGGATACCTGCAGTATCCTGTAGTAGCCCCTAGCTCACCAGCACCCTGGGTCAGGCTGCACCCCATTCCCTGGTGTGACCGCCACCAACCTAGGCTGGCACCAAAGCAATGCTGCAAGGCTGTACCCCTGCACCCCCAGCTTCCATCACTGAGCTGGCCCACCTTTGGCCCTGTGCTGAGCTGATGTAAACCCCAGACCAGAGACGGGTCCCGACTCTGCCCCTCAGAGGCCCCTCAGCCTCAGCTCCCCCCACTGGGAGGAGAAAGCTGATGAGGTTCTGGGTTGTACGGGTTCTTTTCCTTTTGCTTTTGCCAAGGATTAGGGTGTGAACTTGCTGGGCAGCCAGGCTGCCTACTGCATCCACTGGGCCTCAGTTTCCTCATCGGGAACATGGGCTGTTGGGTGATGGACTCCTGATGTTCAAGGCCTTCAAGCATCCTTCTGCCACCAGACGCTGCCCTTGTCCTTCACCCGGCCCTGAGCAAAGAGGTCTGGTCTAGTCAGCCAGGCCCTAGGCACTGGCTTCCAGCTGGGTGTGGCCCAGGGAGCCCCAGCAGGGAGAGGGAGGACGAGAGCCAGCTTGGCCGCACACCCATGGACTGGAGTGGAGCTTCCACAGGAGGCTGTGTTCCTGCTGCAGGTAATAGCACTCTCCCTCGCCTCCCAGCCGCGGTGAGAGCTGGGCCTGCTCTCATCTCTGGGTCTTCCTCACGCCCTGCCCACATCCCTGTCGATTGTCCCTTTATTAAACTCTCCTCCCATGAAGCATCTTGACTGCACCACCTGCTTCCTGCTGGGATGCTGCCTGAGCCATACGGGTCTCCCAGCCTCATGGTCATGGTCTCCTATCAACGGAGGCTGATGGGTAGAGGGAGCTGCGAACTGATCCCAGAAGCTACCACTGACTCTAGACCCCACTGGATTGTGGGTGCTGGCTAGGGTGGTTGGGGAGAGGGCAGTACAGGGAGACCCTCAGTGGGGACTGGTGTGAGGACATCATCCATGTGGTCCCATCGCCTCTAGCCAACTCTCATCAGCCTCCAGCATCCTCATCAGCCTCACCAACCTCCATCCTCTTTAGCATCCTCCTTCTAGAGATGAAGGCATGGGATGCGGACAGGGCCGGACCTCCAGCATCTGCTAAGAGCCCAGTGCCGTTCTCGTGGAGCCTCCTTGCCCCTGTATGGCTCTGTCCCATAGGGGTCCCCACGCCCATTTTACAGAAGGAAAGCAGTGTCCCAGAGAAGCCTGACCAGTTCCCCAACGCCCCTGCTCCCCGTGCCTTTGCCCTTCCGGCCTCTTGTTGAGGGCGGAGACAATTCTGGGAAAACAACAAATGCAGTGACCCCCACCCCCATCTTCTGCAGTTAGCTAAAAATAATAACAATAATAGTAAAATCGTGGCCTGGGTGAGACTGTGCTGGCGAGGCCCCTCCACTGCACCACGATGAATGGGGCCGGCGCTGGCCGCGCACAGCTAATGCTGCGACCAGCTGGACATGGAAGGGGGCAGAATTAGGTAAAACACAATCAGAAATAATTGGCCCTTTGGAGAGAGGCCGGGGAAGACTGAAAAGCAGCTCTGCGAGAGGCTGGAGGCACATTTTCGCAGGGAGGGTCGCCTCCCAGGGCTTTAAAGAGCATTTCCCAACCCAAGGCCCCTGCAGAACGCCGCCCTATCGATTCCTTGATAAGGCAGTGCAATTCAATTCACAAATACTTAATGAGAACCTACTGTGCACCTAATTCTGGGGCCTGGAGCCCCGGGAGAGCAGAATCGATTTGGGAAGGACAGATCACTCTTCCCTCTCTCCTTCTGCGTTTTCCTCCCTCCCTCCCTCCCTCTCTTCCTTTCTTCTCTCCCCCCTTTTCCCGCTTCTTTCTGTCCTTCCTTCCCTCCTTCCTGCCTTCTTTCCTTCCTTAAAGGGTTTAAGCAGGAACCTACCTTGCACAGACAGCTCTGTGCAAGTCTCTCTTGGGTTCCTGCAGACCTAGGGGAGGTGGGTCAGCCTGGGGCTACTGCCCGCACAGACCGGAGAGCTGGTGGCTCAGACCCAGAGGAGAAGCAGCAGGGTAGACAAGACAGAGTGGATCTGAGAGCCACCTGGGAGGTACTAAGGCACTGGACTGCTAACCAGAGGGCTGGCAGTTCAAACCCACCAGCCACTCCTCGAAAGGAAGGTTGGGCAATCTACTTCCGTAGTGATATTGCCTCAGAAACCCAAGGAGGGGTCGCTATGAGTCAGGTCTGACTCGACGGCACATACAACATGGGAGGTATGGTCTTGGGACTTGGAGCCTGCATGTGCAGGGAGAGGGTGAGGGTGAAGGGGGTGGGGTCCAGGCCTGGCTCAGGCATAGGGGTGGAGGGCCTGGACTGATGAGGCCAGGGCTGTCCTCCAGGGCTCATGAGAGTCATACAGGCCGAAGGGGCTGGTTTCCATATTGTGGGCTTGCTGGTGGGTGATCAGGCCAAACAGAGGCCAGCAAGGAGAAAGAGGGAAAAAGAAAGAAAGGGGGGTCACCAGACCAGCAGTCCTTCTGTCCCCCAGATTCTCTGACACTGAAGTGGTGGAGTGAATGGCTTCAGCAGGCAGGCTCAGTGGGCACTGGGGCCGCCATCCACCCCAGCCCACAACCCCTCTCTCATGACATGATTTCGCTGCTGTTTTGAGTCCATGGGCCTTTCAGCCAGACCTCAGATGGACCTCTCTGAACAAGGACCTGGAGATGTCCCCAACATTTTACAATCAACTTTCCAGTCATCTTGGCCCTCGCCTTCTAGTCCTGTTTTGCCACTTCCTTGCTCTGTGACCTGCCAAAAAGTGGTTCAGCCTCTCTGAGTGTCAGCATCAAGCTCTATGGATATCAGGGGAGGGAAGGAAGGAATGTGGCAAAAGTACTACTTCTGTAAAGATTTACAGCCTCCGAAATCCAATGGCGGTCGCCATGAGTTGGAATTGACTGGATGGCAGTGAGTTTGGTTTTGGTTTTTGGTATAACAGAGCCAAGGAGACCTGGTGGCAGAGTGATTAAAGCATTTTCAGTTTGCAGTTGAAACCCACCAATCACCCCACAAGAGAAAGACCAGGCAGTCTGCTTCCATCAAGATTTCAGCCTTGGAACCCGATGGAGCAGTTCTACTCTGTCCTTTAGGATTGTTATGAGCCAGAATCCACTTGACGGCTACGAGTTTGGTTTGGTTTGGTTTGGTAAAAGATCTAACCCGAGATTGGTTAGATCCTGGCTGTGTTGGAAGGAGCTGGGGTCAGCACAGGCCACGTGTCTCCTGCCCCCATCCCCTGCTGGAGCTCGGCTGCAGACAGCTAGGTAGGGCCTCAGGAGGCAAGGAGCGTCGCCATAGGAACCGGATCAGCCGCGAAGAGGACCAGACGCTAGTGGAGGTGGAGGTGGGCAGGGGCTGGTGCTGGAGGCTGGGTGCCGGCTGTGGTCTCAAAGCAGCTGCTGTCCACACTCCCAGTGACATTAGGGGCCCAGAGGTGGGGAGAATAAGCCAATGTTGGGCGCCCTCCCAATTTGTGGGGGGCAGCAACTCTAGGAACCCAGAGACCAGAGGTGGGAGAGGGCGTGGGGTGGAGAGGGCCACGGGACTGCAGCCAGTTGCTAGGACACAGGATCCGTCCCAGGGGCCCATGGTAACCCTCAGAGAACACTTTGCACCACATTTACTTATTCATTAATTTACTTAATCCATAGACACGAGACACCCTGTGGGTAGCACTGCAGGCAGCCATTGGACCACTGAGCTGAGTAAGCAAGCTGCTCCTGCCCTGCCTGGTCAGGCACTGGTGCCAGAGCTATGAACACAGGAGAAAGGTGTGCACAGAGCGGACACTGCAGCGGCCGCCGTGGGCCCCAGTGCTCGCTCCTGTCCTTTGACAGGCCCTGGGCAGCTCCCAGGTGGTGGCAGCTGGCGGGACATGGCAGGCCCCAGGGAAGAGAGGATGCAGCGTGCAGCTCTCCCACCTCCGCCTGTCCCAGGCCCTCTTTGGACCAATGCCTAGGCGTAGGAGCACCCCACAAACATGTTTTGAATATCATGGGATGAAACATACTAGGGCTTCCTGGTACAGATAAGGGAGTGACTATCGTGCGGTGCACCTTAAGGTCCCCAGGAACCGCGTATCTCCAGGTCCCCAATTCCCAGCCTCCCCCCAGCCACACCTTCCTACACACACACACACTCACATCACATCCACATATCCATACACACATACTCACATACCAACACAGACCCAGACACACTCACCCTCACTCACGATCACTCACATGTCCTCTCTCATGCCTTCAGGCCTTGGGACCAGAGGTCTGGTCTGGAAGGGCCCTCCCCACACCTGCGGCCTCTGGAGAAGGCCCTCCTAGAAGCGTACAGCCTCCCTTGTGCTTGGCGGCCCTTTGCTCACCGCTCTCTGGTCCTCACTCCTGGACCTGTGTATTAGGTCCCCCCAGTGAACTCTGATGGGAGGCCACCCCCAGACTGAGCGTCACACCCCCAGCTCCCTGCACCCAGTAGGAGCTCAGCCAGCACCCTGCAAATGAACGAGGGGAGACTCTGCTCCACGGAAAATGGGCTGCTGGGGGTTTCTGATGGGTGAAGCGTGACTGCACTTCTGGCCAAAGCCTGTGGCGACGGGACAGGTGATGGCTCCGCTTTATCCTCTGGCCCCACTGTCCTCCCTCTAGGGTGTGGCCCGTGAGGGCACAGGAGGCCCACGAGCCCTTCCGGAGACCCCCGAAGTGCCTCAGGCTCGGCATGACTCAGGGGAGCCCTTTCAGAGGGGAAACTGGTTGATGACGTGGACAATGAGACCTGTGAGCTGGACAAGTGCGCAGGTCCCAACTGTGAGGCCAGAAGGGAAAGCAACCTGTTGTTGAATCCTGATGATGAGAAATTGGCTCTGCTGGGGGGAGAGCTGCGACCCCACAGAAGCCAACACTAGCTATGGACCCAAACAAACGAGCCTCCCCGCACCCTGCTTTTCTTGCATTTGTCGCTTCCCAGAGCTGGCAGCGGGCTGGGGGGGGGGGTGTCCTGTTGCTTGCAGGCCTGTGTCGGGGGGCTTCCAGTCCGCGTGCAGCTCTGTGCCCCCTCGGAGCCCCCCGCAGCCGGTGTGTGTGGGGAGGTCTGTCACGTGTGCCTCCAGGCTGTACGAGGCCGGGGGCAGCGGGTGGGCACCACGTGGCCATGTTCTCTCGGTTTGCTGCCGATGGCAAAGCCCCTTCAGAATGAAGAGGCTTCGCTCTGACCAAGCTTGAAACGATGGGTCGTGTTCCAGAAAGCTTACATGTTCCCCGTGAGCCTCACCCTCCCCGTCCTCTGCCCCCAGCTGCCACCCCTCGACAGACAAAAAGAGGTCTCTGGGATGAACTATGGGCTTGGAACAATGTCGTGGCTGCTGAACGGCTCTCTGTGCTGACCCGACAGTCCCCAGATTCCCAGCTTGCTGAACTCCCCCTCCCCTGCCTGAGGAGGGGGGTTAGGGGCTGAGTTCATGGGCATAGGGCCTTGGGGGTGCCCCTGGGGCCCTCCACACTGTACTCCTGGCCACTACCCTGGTCACCTGAGCAAGGGCCTGGCACTTGGATCCAGAGTAGACTTGGGTTTGAATTCAAATGCCAGCTTTACTAATCGTGACCCCTCCTCTTGGAAGTAGGCCTTGCAATCCTGACCAGGCCAGGCTGGGGGATGGTGGATATAGGCCCAGTATCCACTGAGGCTAAGTCGAAGCTCAATCAGAGAGGAGGCTGGGAGAGGCAGCTCCCCTCCACCCCCCACTTCCCTAGGACTGAGATAGCCCAGGGGAGACCCCTCCTGGCTCTCCCTGGGATGGTAGGGTCCTAGGATCCTAAACAGACGTCCTGAGTCCAGAGGCACCACGGAGCACTTCCCTTCCCTGGCATGGGGCAGGGGCTGGCGGGGAGGGGAGACTGCCATCTGTGCTGTCTGGGAGGGAGGCCGGAGAGTGGGGAAGGGGTCAGGGGGATGAAAACACAGGGCTCAAGGAACTGGCCTGGATGGGAGTCCTTGCCGTGCCTCAGTTTCCCACCTTTGCAATGTCCCAATAGGACTGACTGAAACAGACACCCCCAAAGACCAGGACCCAGTCTGGGCAGAAACAGCCTCAGGACCTAGACTTCTCAGGCATGGGTGGGGGCCGGGAACAGGATGGGGCAGGAATGTGAGAAACTCCTGGAGCTGCCCTGTCCTGTTCCCCCAATTGCACTGGGCGCCCAGGGCTGGGCTCTGAGGCCCTGTAGCTCAGAGCTGCTGCAGGGCTCCGCATACTCTGTCTTTAATCAAGGCCCAGTGGTCAGCAGGCTGAGGGCGGTGTCTAGGCAGGGGGAGGGAAAGGGAGAGGGAGAGCAGAAGGGGAAGGAGGAAGGGCAGGGGGCAGCCTTTCTTTGGGTCTGCTACCTGCGCCATCCCTTGCCCCAAGTCCTGTGTGCACTGGTGGCCTGGAGCTGCCAGGCTCCTGCAGGAGGAAGAGAGGGGGCCCAGCTAGAGGTGGGGCTGTCCTAAGCCAGCCTCCGCTCTGCCTCCCCACCCCCAGGGCCTGCTTGCAGACGGAGCCAATTCCCCAGGGGCCAGGATGGCATTTTCATGCGTCCTGTCTGTGCAGCCCCTAAGCCTGTGACAGTCCCCACCCTCCTCGCCACCTGCCCGTTCCTCAGCGCCCTGTCTCGGTGTCTGTGTGCTGGAGGAAACCCAGTCTCCACACATTCGTCATCCTGCAGCAAACCCTGCTGGCTCACGGTGGTCCTCCAGAGACTTCTGGACAAAGGGCCCAGGTGGGAAGGCAAGTCCCCCAGGCGACACTGGAAGAAGGACAGAAGGGCCCCAGCAGGCCGGCACACACTGCTTAAAAAACCCCGAGCTGCCTTTGGAGGCAGGTGTAGCATCTGTTGATGGACAAGCAGCCCGGGTGCAGAGAGGGCAGACTGGCCCTCTACAGGCAGGGGCCTGGCACCAGGAGAGTGCCCGTTCAGCTTAAGGCTGTGACATTTGGAGACTGGCTCCCTTGGGTGAGAATGACACCCCCTCCCTCTCTTTCCAGAGGGCAGAGGGCAGCAGGTGGGGAGGGGAGGGGTCTAGGCAGGGCGCCTGGATGGCGGCTGGAGGCCCCTTTGTGCACACTGGGTCCACAACCTGCCCTCGTGGTGTTGGCAGGAGCTGGGGAAGGCCTCCCCCCACTCCCTGGGATGGTCCAGCCCAAGATCCCCCGCCCTGGCTCCTGGCTGTGGACCCAGCCCTCCCTGAGCTGCCCACCGCCGTGTGTGGCTAGTTCTGGGGACTGAGGTTAGGGACCTGGGTGAGAAGAGAAGAAGGTGGCCGAGGAAGCCCAGGCAGTTGCTGCCCACTGGGCAGTGGGACCTCCGGGCAGTCCCAGCCTTCCTCCTTCTTCTTCTCGGGGCCTGGGACACAGAATGTCTGCCTCTGTGCTCAGATTCTGTACCCGAGAGTCCACAGAAGTGAGAAGGGGCCAGAGACACAAGGGCACGTGGTGGGCACCCCACCGAGCAGAGTCTCCTGCAGAGAACACCCAGGAAGAGAAGCTCCCACACCAGTGATGAGGAGTCCCCTTCCAGCCTCCTCCAGCCAGCCACAGGCTCAGCCTCAGCCACCACCCCTTCCTGAGGGTCCCTGGCATTCCCGTTGCCTTCCACGGCCACCAGTGGGACAACAGGCATGTTGTTTGCCTGCTGGATCAGCTTAGATGGCCAGGGGAGGATCCTCTCCCCACCTCACCCCCACTTCCAGCAGCAAGTACAAAGGGCAGAGGGTCCCCTCCCAGCAACTCTGTTGGGGGGGGCAGCCCATGAACCAAGTGGATGCCCACTCCCAGCACCCGGAATTTACATGCAAATTAGCTATGCAGATTATGCACACACACAGGGGCCCGGCCCAAAGTATCACCGCCTGGGACCCCTCCCCGTTTACCCCCTCTTCCTGCTCCCCTCCATCTTACCCATTCTCCCCAGGCCGGAAGTGGGGGGTGGACCACAGGGCTGTGGGCTGCTGCTCGGCTGGAGTGCAGGGCTGTGTCTAGCAGGGCTGCGAGCCCAGGCTGGGACTGTGGGGAGCGGTGCCCGAAGAGCCCCGATAGCACGCTGAACCCCTCACTCCCACATCCCTGTGGTCTCTGGCTGGAGGCCCGCCCCGGAGGCCTGGAACCCTTGCTGAGAGCCTGGTTGCAAGTGTGAGTGTCTGTGAGCACAGCCACAGCATCACAGTGAACAAAGGTGGAAAGGATCTGTAGATGTGTGTGTGTAAGTGTGTGTACCTGTTGGGGAAATTGGTGTGTTGGATGACCCTTTGTACATGTGTGTTTTTGTGAGTGGGTGACCAACAGCTCCTGATTCCTGACTTGTGGGACCCGGCACGTGTACTTGAGAGGATTCGGCGTGTGGTTGTGTGTGGATGCATAAGGGTCCATGTGTTCCGTGAGCGTGCCTGTGTTTCCACATGACAGAGGTCTTGGTTTCGTGCGACACGTGTGTGGGTGTGTGATTCAACACGAGTACCGGTGTCCGCGTGCCCATGAGCGTGTTTGTATGTTTCCACGTGCACGTGGCTTGGAGCAGGCTCCTGTGTGTGCTGGCCTGCGGGCCGGGCTGGGCTGAAGGCCGCCCGTCTCCCGACTGTGTGTCCCCTCACCCTGTCTCCTCCGGGCTGTTTCCACACACACCCTGTACCGCATTGTGTGTGCGCTGCAGTGTGTTACAGTTTGTGCTGCTTGGTGTGTGTTGAAGTGTGTTTCCGTGTGTGCGCTGCAGTGTGTGTGCTGCAGTGTGTGTTGGCTACAAGTGTGTGTGTTTCCCCGAAGCTTTATGGCCAGGACTCCGTGTGCACCAGGCGTTTCAGAAGTGTTTTTCTGGGTGCGTGCGTATTTGTGTGCGTGTCCCACGTCCTTATGGTGTGTGCGTGTGTGTCTTACGGGCTGGGTGACTGCTGACATGTGTGCTGGGACCTTTGCAGTAAGTGTCCGGACGTCGTTTTCCGTCTCCAAGTGCGGACTGCGTCTTTCTGGGGTCCGCGGCCCGGCCATGGTGGCTTCCCGCGACCTGGCCTCCGTGTGTGTGCGCCGTGTGCTGTCCTGTGTGCGCAGAGTGTGTAACCGTGCTCGGGGTACCTGTGCCCGTGTGCCAAGCGTGCCCCGCGTGTGCGAGCGGCTTCCGGACGCCGCAGCGGTGGGGGGGCCCGCGAGGGGCGGGG
>NW_006921715.1:34678-53835 GCF_000298275.1 Orycteropus afer afer | reverse complement strand
CCCCTTCCGTGTCCGCAACCAGAAGCCCAGCGCGGCGCCCGGAGCCGGACCCGCGCCCGCGCCGCTCCCGGGACCGCGCCCTCGGCCGCCCCGCGATGACCGCGACCGCAGCCCTCCTGCGCGTCCTCTTGCTCCTGCTGGTCTTCGGCCGCAGCACCCATGGTGAGCCCGCCGGCGGCCCGGCTCGCGCCCCCTCTGGGGAAGCCTGCGACGCCTTCCCAGGCCGCCGGCACCCCGCGCGCCCCGTCCCGTGCGCCCAACTCCCGCCCGTCCCGCCTAACCCTAAGCCCCGCGCTGCGCCTGCCTCGCCCTCCTGCCACCCTCGCATGCCAAGCCCGAGCCTGGGGTGCCCGGGGCCAGGGGAGGTGTGGGACCCCAGCCCCTCCCCGCCCGGCAGAAGTGGCGCGCAGAGAGGTGTCGGTGCGCTGGGAGAGGAGGTGTGGAGGAACGAGGTGATGTAGGGGTCCTCTGAGAAAACGCTTCTTACGGGTGGAACTTTGGGGTGTCTCTGTGCGTTTGTCTGGAAGCAAATCTCTGGGGGGGCTGTGGAGGGAGACTTTGCCGTTGTAACCCCGAATTGCCAACCAAGATCCCAGCCCGAGCCCCTCCTGCGTGGCGTTTCTCTAGGTAAGGGGCTGCGACACTTCTGTCTGCAGTGGTCATCTGTCTCTGACAGGGAGTGAGTTGCCCCCTTCCCGCCGAGCCCCTGCCCCCACCGCGCCACTGGTTGGGGGTGGTGGAGGGGGAGCTGGTTGGAAAGCTGGAGAGTGAGTCGTGGCAAAGCACACAGTAGGTGCCTACTAAACAGTGTCAGAATCCCAGCACACTCTTAACATGAGGACACTGGGGTTGGAAAAATGGGGGGGATTTGCCCTAGGCACCTGGCTTAACTGGGATATCCTTAAGAAAGCAAAACAGAACCCAGACGCCCTGCCTGCAAGCCACCAGGTGAGCTGTCTGGGTTTGCCAGAAATGAACGTGTGAAAAACCCGTGCCCGTCTCATAGGTCACTTTGCAAAAGTGAGAGTTCGTTGAAATCCAGGGGTCAAATCTTTCCTCCCACCCTCGCACCCTAGCCACACTTTTCTTTCCAGAGGATTCGAGGTTTGGAATTTTCTTTGGGAGAGAAAAGCTCTGCTCCTAAGATCTAGGGTGTGTGCTGTGGCCACCCTGTAACCAGAGACGTGGAAAAGATTTTTCCTTGAGTGCCTGAGCCGTAGCCACGCAGATTGGCAAGTGCCTACTGTGTGCCAGCCGGGTGCAACCCCAAGAGTCGCTGGCTCCGTGGAGAGCAGCTGTGGGCTCTTGGGGAGGAAACCCATTCGGTCTTGGTCTCTGGCGCACTGTCGGGTGAGCTGTCTAATGTGTTTATGCTCCAGGTGCTGTTAACTGCTACCCGGCCTGCCACCCCATACACGGGTCCTGTGAGGATGAGAACATCTGCAGGTGACGGCACGATCCCCGAGAGGCGGGGGGCAGGACAGAGGCCCCGCGGGCTCTCACTTTGAGAAAAGGGCTGCCCCTTCAGAAGGCAGGTCAGGGGAAGCAGGGGCAAAGAGCGAGGAGGTGGGTAGGCACAGTAAGAGCCCCGCAGGGTGAGGTCACTCAGCCACTGCGGCAGAGCGCTAACGTGACACTGGGTCTCAGGACCCCGTGTATGCACCTCACCGGGTCTTCTCTTTAAGTTGTTTTATTCAGGTGGCTGGGGTCGGCCTCCCAGGACCCCTGGCCTGACCCTATTCAAAGACCCCGAGGGCCCTTGGTTCTACAGAGAGCCACACTGAACCCCCCTCACATGTCCCCTCCTTCCTCCCACAGGTGCCAGCCAGGCTGGCAGGGTCCCCTGTGTGACCATTGCGTGCCCTTCCCTGGCTGCGTCAACGGGATCTGCTTCGAGCCCTGGCAGTGCGTTTGTGATGAAGGCTGGGAGGGACACCTTTGCGACATAGGTGGGCACAGCCTCTGCCCGGTCCCCCTGTCCCCTCTCCTCCTGACACCCCTGCCCCTCGATCCAACCACTTCCTCCCAGCCAAGACGGTGCCTCCTCTCCCTCCGCCATAATACACACACTTGGCGTCTATTTTCTAATGATCTATGGACACACTCTCAAGTACAAGAGCTTCCTCCAAGGTAGAGACTTAACCTCACTCACCTCTGCACAGCCAGCATCCAGAGAAGGCACCAGGGTAGGCTGGAGGGGGGCTGCTAGTTGCATAAGGAGTCACAAAGTATACGCACACAGGGCCAAGAGGGTGGGGACCACAGCCCTGGCCACCTGTCAGGTTGTTGAAGTGCCGAGAGATGAACTGACTCCAAGATGAGCACATTGTCAGGAGGCAGCAAAGAGCCAACAAATCGACGAACGGGGAAGTCGTGCAGAGAACAGGACCTGGCCTGGGCCACTGGGGTGGGCTTGGGGGCTGGCTGGACGTGTCAGGGCTAGTGAGAGACTCCGTGGGAGGTGGAGTGGGATGGGTGTTATCTGTTGATGTCATTAATTTATGCCATCTTTGTCCTCCATCACCCCGGGCAATGCCAAGGTGGCTGTTGCTACCTTTCCAGGCTGCGGAAATGTTTACGTGGGTCCGTTCTTATTCTGCAAAACCAACCCCAAAACCTGGGAAAAGCCCCAGCAGCAGAGGCAGCTCCTGGGCCTTGGTCCTCACTCCTTCCCTCCTGTTATCAGAGCCCCACCCAGAGACCCCCTGGGAGGCGCTGCCAGTGGGTGTCGAGCGTGCGAGCTGGGCACCTCAAAGTCAGAGGGCCCTGCTCCTGCCACTTTCAAAGCGGCCTCCTGTCGAGTCCCTCATGGGCAGTGAGATGGCCTTTTAAAAGCAATCAGGCATTCGTGGTACAAACAGGGAAACTGAGGCGCAGGGAAAGGACACATAAGAAGTGGGGAGAAAAGCCAGGCTGAATCCCGTCCCCAGAAATGGGTTGATTCTCCTCAGAAATTTCTTGTTAAGGCCCTTCCTGGGGAAAAACTGAGAAGGCATGTTGTTGTGCCTGCCCCTCAGAGCTGAGGCAGCTGGCTTCCAAACCCTGGCCCCCTCAGAATGGTCTCAGTCCTTGGAGCTGCCCCGCAGCTGACGCATGCTCTGGCCGGCAGCCCCGCGCCCCGCACGGCTGCACCCTTGCACAGCAGTAGTCGCGATGCTGAATTTGGGCTGTGACTAGGAGCTAAGTGTGCAACCCACTCTCTGCTCTAGAACCCCAGGACACGCTGCTGGAATTTTCCAGACAAAAGCTGCCCTCCGGGGGCTGGGGGGGCCTTGGATGGCTACTTCCGCCAGGCTTACAGAAGGCCATCGGACTCAGGGTAGCTGGGAGGTCTGGCTGCCAGAGGAAACAGCCTCCAGATAAGGGGCTTCCCTCTCCCAGTCCCCCCTTGGACACTTTCTTAGCCACAACTGCTGACACACTCACCCCCTCGCTTTTGGTTTGGGGGCCCAAAAAGAGGGAAGGAGTCTAAGCCCCACAGCCCACAGACCTATGGGGGGCCAGGTAGGCGTGGGGGCTGGCTCTTTAGTCTAAATTTCTGATGCCCAGTGACAGGCAGCCGGGGCAGAGAGCGAGGAGGCAGCCCTGGAGAGTGGCTGTGCGCTAAAGGGGCCGTGATGCTGTCCCGTCAGGGTGGGATAAATCCTCTTCATGTTGCCTTGCACCAAGGTGCCTTGTGGGTACCGGTTCACCTCTGCACGCAGCTGACTGGCGGCTCCCCTTGGTCTCTTTTAAGGAAGAGGGAAGCCAGCACTAGGGTGGGCTCAGCACCAGAGGACCCTTCCAGCCCCTCTGCCTGCCTGCCTGCCTTCCTCGTGGGCAGGCTCAGCAGCCAGGCTCGTGGGAACCCAGAGCTGTGAGCCCCAGGCAGCAGGCAAGCGCGAGCCCCTCCTTCTATAGGTGGGGAGACTGAGGCACAGAGCGGGCAGCAGCAGACTATCCCTCCCTGGGCGCTGAACGAGGAGAGCCCCGACCATGGCCCCTTTGTTCAGCTCGCCTGCCCGGGGAGAGTAACGCAGTATGTGACGAGAGGTGGAATGAGGCGCTGGAAATGTCCCAACGCAGACAGGCAGTGCTCAGTCATTCTCACGTAGCTGCCTTCAAAAGATGCAGCCTGTTTGTCGGGGACCCTTAGAGGAGCACCGAGAGCAGGAAGGAGACCTTACTGGGCGGGGGGCGGCGCAGTGCCAGGCTAAGTCGGCTTTCTCCATTCCCGACGGGGGTCCTCACATCACAGCTCTCGGCCCCCTTTGATGGGAAAGTGTGAGCAGCGGGTGCTCTTCCTAAGAGCTGGTCCTCCAGGCGGCGGGACTTGGATGGCTGGTCGGGTCGCTTCTCTGTCCCCCCATATGAGAAGCTAGAGTGGATGTTTGTCTCCAGTGCTGGATTAGGCTGGCTCTGCTGTGTAGACGGGTCTGGGGAGGGGCAGGAGGTCTTTTGGACGTTGGTGACCTGGTGCCTGGAGAAGGGTGGGCAGCGGCAGCCACAGAGTCCTGGCTCTGGAGGTCTCAGCAAGGAGACCCCTTTCACTCCCCAGTCCTCTGTTTACACACTGCGGGGTTTGGGTGGTTCACCACCTGCTCTTACTCGGGCTCGCATGTCGTGACCGTCACCAGTGGCCACCAGCAGAGCCATCCAGGAAGCACTTGTCAACCCTCCCCACCCAGGCAGCTCTCCCAAGTCCCCCTAGTACCTTCTTGGCTTCCCTGGCATTGGGGGTGACAAGGTGGTCTGGCTTCCTCTGCCCTCCAGACGTCCGCCCTTGCACCTCGAACCCCTGTGCCAACAATGCGACCTGCATGGACCTGGATACCGGAGGCTACAAATGCTCTTGTGCCCCGGGGTACATGGGACCCCACTGCCAAGAGAAGAAGCCTGGGCCCTGCGTGATCAATGGGTAAATATTCCTTCTCAGCTATGTGATTGGTGAGTGCTGTGTCTGAGTCCTGCTTCGGGGGGGCCCCTAAAACCTTTGAGCCCAGCCCTGTGGGACCAGCCACCAAACAAAAGACAAAGGAAGTGTTCCTGCTGGCAGCCCCTTGGGGGCTGCCCCAGGTTAGCGATATTCCTGGGGACATGTGTCATTTCCGTATTCCAAAAGCTCCTGAGGGTGGTTTCTTAGTCAGTGATGCTCCGAGCATAGGAAATGGGAACCCACAGCTTGGAGCTGCGGGGTTTTCTGAAGGTGCCAAACTGGGGGGGGGGGCTGCGGTACAGAGTTTAGCGAGGCTGCTTGGGAGCCCCCCTGACAGGTTTTAGTGGGGTTGGGAAACTGGTGAGCCAGGCAGTTGGGTTTCCGGAGAGGGAGCTTCCGGGCTGAGGAAGCGGCGAGAAGGGGTTATGGCCAGTGAGAGTGGGCGAGCGGCAGGGCCAGGGCCAGGGGCCTAGCTCTCACTTCTTCAGTGAGCAGGGGCCGGCAGGCAGATGGGCCCTGTCCTCTCTGCCCCTCTTCTAGCCAGCCTCTCTTCTTGCACTGAGCCTGGACTGCTCTGGGTGGAGTTTAGACTCAGGCCAGGAGAGATGAGAAGAGGCCACAGGAGCAAGGATTGAATCCAAGAGCTCAGAGCAGACCCAGCGCTGGGCCTGCAGCTGCGGACGACTGGGGTCCCTTCCTCCGCAGCACAGCAACTGAAACACAGACTTAGCTTCTCTGGGCCCAAGGCAGGAGGGCCCGAGGAGCTGGGAAAGCACCGCAGACAGGCCTGAGTGCCGCCCAGAGCTCAGTGTCCCAGAGGGGCTGCAGGAAGGGCGTGAGGGTGGAGCCCTACCTCTGCTTGTTAGCAGGAAGGGAGAAAACAGGGCCAGACCCTCACCTCGTTTGTGTTCTTTCGGGCAGACTTGAGCCCGTGACCCTGGCATTCCTTCAGAGCAGGGCGGCCCGCAGCCCGCGGTTGCCTTGTTTCTCGTCCCTTTCTTCCCGGGAGTTTTGGCATTTATCAGATGACAAAGGGCCTGCTTGTGTCGAAGCACTTACATCAAATGCCGCGTGTGTTCTGCTTTGAGCAAGCGGCTTTGGCGGTCTGCAAGCTGGATTTGTTGAATAGACCCCGCTCTTAACGCTGCCTGGAGTAGCCTGGCTCTAGGCAGCAGAGGCAGCCGGCGGGCTCTTTTCACTGGGGGAGCCCCCAGGGGTTCCTGCACAATAGCCTGTGGGCCCACCCCACCGAAAGAAGGAATGAAAATCAAATCGGAGCAAGGGGGAGGGGAGGGGTCCTGGTGGTGGAGCTAGCCAAGTCGGGTGGAGGAGCACTGAGTTAGCTGCCGGCCCCCCTCGCATCCAGGGAGGGACATGCGCCCAGTGAGGGCTCACGCACCCTCTGCCAGCCTCAGTTTCCCCATCTGTCCAGTGATTCATCATCCGGCCTCTGGTTGGAGAGGTGACATGAGAGGTGAAAGGAGTTGGCCACTTGGCACGGGCGGTCAGGTGTGTTCCCTGTTGGCAGCCTGAGGGCGTGAGGCGTGCACTCCCCTTAGGGTGCACCCCTCTCAGGAACAGACTGTGAGCCTCTCGAAGGTGGTGGGGCTCACCTCCCTCCCCTGCCCTCTGTCCTAGCCCAGCCCCCGAGGGCCCGTTACCTGTCCCCCTCCCCCCATTGTGTTGCAGTTCCCCTTGCCAGCACGGAGGCACCTGCGTGGACGATGAGGGCCGGGCCTCCCATGCCTCCTGCCTGTGCCCCCCTGGCTTCTCAGGCATCTTCTGCGAGATTGTGGCCAACAGCTGCACTCCCAACCCGTGCGAGAACGCCGGCGTCTGCACCGACATCGGGGGCGACTTTCGCTGCCGCTGCCCGGCCGGCTTCATGGACAAGACCTGCAGCCGCCAGGTGACCAACTGCGCCAGCAACCCGTGCCAGAACGGGGCCACCTGCCTGCAGCATGCCCAGGTGAGCTACGAGTGTCTCTGCCAGCCCGAATTCACAGGTCCCACCTGCGCCAAGAAGCGGGTGCTGGGCGCCCAGCAGGTCACCCGCCTGCCCGGTGGCTACGGGCTGCCCTACCGCCTGACCCCCGGCGTGCACGAGCTGCCCATACTGCAGCCCGAGCACCGTGTCCTGAAGGTGTCCATGAAGGAGCTCAACAAGAGCTCGCCGCTGCTCACCGAGGGCCAGGCCATCTGCTTCACCATCCTGGGCGTGCTCACCAGCCTGGTGGTGCTGGCCACCGTGGGCATCGTGTTCATCAACAAGTGCGAGGCCTGGGTGTCCAACCTTCGCTACAACCACATGCTTCGGAAGAAGAAAGACCTGCTGCTGCAGTACAGCAGCGGGGAAGACCTGGCGGTCAACATCATCTTCCCCGAGAAGATCGACATGACCACCTTCAACAAGGAGGCAGGCGACGAGGAGATCTGAGCCGCATCCCCGCGGGCCCCTCTATATTCTCGGGGTTCCGCCGAGCTCACTATATGCGGTCTGTCCTAATCTTTGTGGTGGAATTTGCTATCCTTTGTGTCGAATCTGGTGAACGCTACGCTTATATATATTGTCTTTGTGTTACTGTGTGACAGACGCAATGCCTGGCAAACCCCTCTTTCCCTCTATTATTAATGCATGCTATATCAACAAAATAAGAATTTCATCTTTCAACAAATCTAAGATATAAGTATGTTATTCTAAACGTAAGTTACAAAAAATATCAAAAATACCAAAAAAAAACATGGTAACAGAACCAGGACTTGGTGCCGACGTCCCTCTCGAGGGGCCTCGGCCGTAGAGTCCTTGTGAAACCGTTACGAGTGCTGTACGTGACCGATCACTGTGACAAGGGCTCGGATCTCTTTTGTTCGTTAATTCGCACACGCCACATCCAACTTGCACTCACATCGACTTCTCTACCACCGCAACGCTTAGATCTTTCCGATTGGTTTGAGATTTTGCAGAGTGCAGCGGCCGTGTGTTGGTTGGCTGCTGGAGGGGACCCAGGACCCTGTCTCAGCCTTGCCACTGACTTGCTGTGAGATCCTTGGCGAGCCCCCAAGCCCCCTGGGCCCACCTCCTCGCCCCTCTCGAAGAAGGTCTTGAAGGCATATGGCCATTAAGTCCTTTCTGGCTTCAAAGTTTGGAACAAGGGGTACAGACCCCAATAGTTCCTGACTTGGAAAGTGAGGCCTCATGGAGGCGTGTTCTTGTCCTAGGTCTGAAGATTTGGCCTATCCTGGATGCTCACTTGATACGTTGAAATTCGTCCTGACTGCCTTTCTGGACGTGGGTAGCCTCTTGGCCCACCCGTGTTTGGAAAAAAGAAAAACTGTAGGCCCCTTTGAGTCACATGTGCGATTTGGGGGTGCCGTGCAGGTACCCCCCCAAAGTGCCAACACTTTCCCTGCCTCCTTGCCCTGTAGATTAGCGAGCTCCCTCCAAGCTCCCATGCACTTTGAACCACAAGTGCCGCTGGTACAGTCTGAGCAGCCCCACAGCCCTCCCCAAGGTTTTCACAGGGTTTGAGTGGAAATTGTCCCTTGTGGGGCGTGTCCCAGTTACATGGTGAACATGGCACAAGACATCAGCTACCCAGTTGTGGGTTTACATGTGTGTTGCTAAGCCAGTCACCCTCAGATCCCCAAAGACCTAGCCAGCTTCTGAATTATGGATTTGACTTTTTAAAATTTTTTTTTTTTTTTTAAAAAGAGCATCTATGTTTTTTGCAAAGATTGAAGGCTACGGGATAGAGCTCTTCTGCTTTGCTTCCAGTTCTTAGGTCGGGCAGCTAAACAGCCCTTGGGTACCAGTTAGGAATATTTTGCTTCTTCAATTATTTTGATAGGAAACTCTATGACTTAGCTTTATTGAGTACCACCTGCTGTGCTTACCTTGCTCTGAGTATTTATCTCTTAAGTCGTCACCATCCTTGTCATCTCGGCCATTGAGTCACGGTCACCCCACACACTCAGAAGTCACCCTCACCCATCCTTCACTCATCCGAGTCACCATCATCACTTGGCCATTGATTTCATCAATGCCCCTCAGCCCCTGGGCCCACCTACCCCAAGTCCCTGGCATCCTGACCCAAAGCCCTCATCATCTCCCTGAAGGTCTGCTCCCCATCACTCTCTGTATATCATCATCCTCACCCAAGCCCCTCCCCACCCTTGTCACCGTGTCCCTGATGACACCCACACCCGTGTCACCCTGTCAAGATCTCCTTGCCCCCACTTTTCCCACTGATTCCCTCCCCAGGCTCACCTGTGAGCCCCACCCCTAGCCCTTCCCCACCTGCAGTCCTGCAGGTCACCACATTCCCAAAAGCCCTGTCACTGTCTTCACAGTCATCATGGATGCCAGGCCCCCCTATCTTCCCAAAGCTCCTGTCACCACCATTCCTAGCCCCTGACCTCCCTGCCCCAACCCAGACCCCTCCCTAACCTCCCCCTGAAACCCCTGGCTTCCCGACCCTAAGCCTCTGATAACCTCACCCTGGGGCTCCCATCCGTCCTCCCCCAAGTCATAATCTCATCTCATTTTAAGTTTGTTTTAAGAAATAAAAATTTTAAAAAGACAAAAAAAAAAAAAAGAAGAAGAAGAACTGTTGGTATGTGCCAGGTGGGCGTCTGGCACCCCACCTGGCCTCTCTCAGCGTGAGACCTTGACCGAGTCCGTTAACGGTTCTGTCCTCAGTGTCCCCAAAGACTCAATTCTCTGATTGGACACAACGACCAAATTCTCGACTCGATTCTGATCTCGATGCTGTAGAGAAATGCCACATCCCCCTGACGACAGCCACCTGACTCGCTGTCCACTTACCCTCCAAGAAGGTTGCATCAGCCCACTGTCCATCCATCACCCACCCCATCCAGAAGCATTTCCACTCACCTGCCGAGCGTGAGGCAGTGTGCGGGGAGCTCGGGGCATGCAGGCGGCGGGGGCCGTCTGGGAGGGGCGCGGACACCCAGCTGCCCCACCCAGCAGTGCGGGTAAAATGCCGTGGGGGGAGGTGGTCAGTTCTCAGCAGACGCCTCCCTTAGCGCAAGGCCACCCCACCTCCCCACGGGACAGATTCTCTGTTACCAGCACCCAATGAGGCCGCCCCCAAAAATTCAACAGCGTTCCCCATGCACCCTCATACAATCTGAGCAGCGTTACAGCCTCGCCGCGGTCTTCACGCCACGCAGAAGTGGCCCACTCCCCGTGAGAGGGGCCAAACATGTTCTGCTGAGAGTGTCGGATTTTTGGCTGCCCATCCACACCTCGGTGTGTTTGGGGTAGTGTGTAGTTTACGAATCAAACGGAGAAGCTCAAAGACAGCTGTCAAAGACATCTCATGAATTCGGTCTCCAAAATTGAGAGGGTAGGAGGAGTCATGATCTTACTGTAAGCAAACAAAATCTAAAAATGTCATTGACACTCTTTTTAGCTTTCCCGTTTACTACCAGACACGCAAAAAACTTTGTTTATTGAAAAATAAACAACTAAGGGCTACTCTGCTGTGTCTGTCTGTCTGGTGTCTCCTGCGTCGGCCTGTACTTGTCTCCTCGTAGAAGGCCCTCAGGCCTGGACAGGAGGGAGCTGGCCCGCCAACTCTGCCCCCTCCAGCCCTTCCCTGCGGTAGTCGTGTGCCCACCCAGCATGGGACTGTGCATCCCCTCAGACCATATTCTGCATTGGGACACCGGGATGTCCTGCCTTGGTGGTCCTGAGGCCACCTCCAGGGTCAGCCTCCTCCCTGCATCATTTCCGGAGAGGGACCCAGGAAGGTCTGTTCGTGTTCCAGGCATGGCAATGAAATATGGGGGTGAGGGCGTGCATGTGCACGTGAGGCCAGCCCAGAATTCCAAAGAGTCCGGAAGGCCACCCTGGTATGAGGGAGGGTGTCCAGGGGAGAGGAGAGAACGTATTTTGAGTGACACTTAGGTTGGTTGACAACCTGGCAAACCTTTAGGAATGGAAGTATATGGACCCCCACTGATGCTCCTGACTCAGGCCTCTGCATGCTATTAGAGACCCGCTTTCAGCCTTGGGGTCCCAGGCCTATTTGCTCAGTAAATCCACCCTCGAGTTCCCATGGAATGCCTGATAGCCTGTGCCCATACCCAGGCAACGGAGTTCCAGTCCAGGCCCTGGGTCCTGCTGGCCCCAGAGACTCCCTCCATTCAGAGTCCACTGTCACATCCTCCCTGCAGCCTGTCCTTCTCCTAGGCCTTTGCCTGCCACTGCCCACCCAAGTGGCCCAGCTAGGACCACCTCCATTCCCCTCTCTCCCTCCTCCACCCCAGCGGCCCAGCACCAAATCCTTCTGCCCTCGGCAGGCCCTGTTCTTCCCCCTGCTGCTGTGGTCTCCCCACCCTGCCCAACCCCCCGCAGCTGGGGAGATGACTCTTCAACACAGCAGATCCTGAGAGGGGAAGGGAAAACCTTGAAATGGAAACAGGATGGAATTGATGAGATAACGTTAGGTTAATCAATCTTGAACCGTCTATAAAAGGGATGAGTTCTTGAGGAAAATAGTAATGAGCAAAATTCCTTGCTGTGGCCAGCAGGAATGCAGCAATAGCTTGGGTGGATGAGAACCTCTCACTGGACCAGGCATCAGCTGGCTTGGGGTCCTGACTTTGGGAGCAGAGTTTTACACACATGGAGGAACAGGGGACAGCCAAGCCAGAGAAAGTGCTTCAGATTAAAGGCGTGAAAAGGTCCAGGGCTTCCCACTACTTCTTAAAGCTGAGAGCACCCCAATGCCTATGCCTGACAATGGGAACGTAAGGAGAGAAGACCCGCATCCTCACTCCTGAGAGGCAAAGTCCTAATAAACAGCTTTATTGAGATGCGTTCAATAGAACAGCAGCCAATCAAAGACAGCCAGGCGTGAACACACACACCCACACACACACACACCACGATCTAGTAGAGCGTGGACAGCAGGCAGGATTTCACATCAGTACATGTGTGTAGAGACAGTGTCCCTGGAGAGTCCAAGAGGGAGGAATATGGGGGCACTGCCTGGGCCTCTGCCAGACAAGCTGCAGTCAGGCAGGTGAGGGGCAAGGACACCATGAGGAGAGACCCCACAAGGGAGCGGGACCCTTGCAGCTACAGGGCACTCCATCGCAGGTTGGGCTGTGAGGTCGCTGAAGAAGGGGGTTCCCCACCTGGGAACTGGGACAGGGGACTGCGGTGCTGTGGTGTATGGGAGGGGGATAGAGAAGGCCCAAAGGAGGGGTGGATCCCAACCCTAAGGAGGGATCAAGGGATCTTGTGGCCTTGAGGAGTCCTCATGGCTGTGCACCAGGCTGAGCTCAGGGAGCTGTCCGAGGGGAAGGACCCAGTGGACTCTGAGCAGAGGAAGAGGCCCAGAGCAGCATGGGCAGAGGGGAGGGAGGTGCCTGCAGGACTGGCATGTGGTCAGGGCCTGAACCGACCCCTGTGTGCAGAGCAGACCACCAGGCAGCTGAAGGCAGGAGCCCAGTCCACTGCTGTCCTGGGCCCCCGGACCTGTCGCAGACGAGCTTCTCACCATCTCAGGCCTGTAGCTTTCTTTTCTTTAGTGACTCACTGCCATTGCTGGCGAGGGGGGGCATGTAACCCCCACATCACTCATCTAAGAGCCCATCCTTACTCACTTATTCAAAGCCAGTCTCCCACACACAGGAACACGGAGAGCAGCCCAGCCTCGGTCGCCACCGGGGAGGAGGGGTGCAAAGCCCCACTGGCTCAGCGCCGCGTGATCCTCAGCCATGCCTGCTGAGACGTCTGCTCAGCCGTGGGCTGCCTGGGACCACAGTGAGTTCACAAGCATAAGAGGTAAACTGAACGTCAACCCCAGAACAAGACAGAAGAAAAACACATCACATAGATTTATACATTGTAAAGATGCCAGAAGCACATATAAAAATTAAGATTCAATCTTTAAAATTAAAATATTAAACATTTGCACATATTCCTGATCTTTAACAAAATCTGACAAACCAGGAAAAAGTACATATCTCCTTAATAACATGAGGGAACTTCTGCCTTAAACTGATGTTGAGTATCGTGGTGCTGTCGCCAGGTGCTGCCAAGTTGGCTCTGATGTGTAGCGACCCCACGGAGAACAGAATGAAACACTGCCTGGTCCCGCACCATGAACCCACTATTGCAGCCACTGTGTCCATCCATCTCGTCGAAGGTCTGCCCCTTTTTATTGACCCTCTACTTTACCCAGCATGATATCCTCCTCCAGGGACCAGTCCCTTCTGACAACATGACTGAAGTATGAATGTGCTCGCTCTCCCTTCCATACTGATCGTTAAAAGCCAAAGGGAAGTGAGGCTGTGTGTGTCCAGCAGTTCAGGCCACTGACTTTTCCATTGGTTCTGTCCAAGACCAAACATCTCCACGTTGGCTTCCTCTTCTGCAAAGGATCAGATAAGGAGAACACTTAGTACAACTATGGCTTTGGAATTTGTAGTCAAAATCATAAGGCAGCTCTGGTAGTGCTGTGTTTAAAGCATTCGGCTGGTAAAGAGGTTTGAACCCAATAGCTGCTCTGGGGAGAGAGATGGCAGTCTGCTTCTGTAAAGACTGACAGCCTTGGAAACCCTGTGGGTCAGTTCTACTCTGTCCTATAAGGTTGCTCTGCACTGGAATTGACCACAGCAGAGAATGACTTGGTCCAAAATGTCAATAGTGTCCAGGCTGAGAAACCCAGGCGTAAAGTGACAGGGCACGGCTGGGACTGATCAGGACACCAGCACACAGCCGTGTGCCCAGTGTTCTTTGCCTGCCCCACCCCTCAGATTCATCCGTCCTTCCGTCTTCCTTACTCATTGTCCAGCTTTCACACGCATGTGTGAGACAACTGAAAATACCAGGGCTTGGGTCAGGCGCACCTTAGTCTTTAAAGTGACATTTTTGCTCTTTAATGCTTTAAAGGGGTCTTTTGCAGCAGATTTTCCCAGTGTAATAGATCATTAGATTTTTTTTTTCTTAACTTTTTATTGTGATTTGGATGCAATTTTACAAAGCAGGTTTGTTTTCCATTCAGCAGTTCATATACATTTTGTTTCACGACACTGATTATAATCCCCACAAAGTAACAACTCTCCGCCCACCCCCTCCCATGGTTGCCCTTCCCTGTGTCCTTCTAACCTCTGCATTCCTGCCCTCTGAGCTATCTCCTGTGCAAATGCTGCCCTTCTGATCTCCCAGGGATGCCTGTTATAAAGAGTGCATCTCTCTCAGGTAGGTGTTCAGCTTGTAGGCTTGTCTGTCGTTTGGCTGAGGGTTAAGCCATGGGAATGAGTCCAATTCCAAACCCTAAGGGTGACTCAGGGACATAATCTTGGGGCTTTTACCAGTTGCTTTCTGACCAGAAATCCTGGTCTTTTTTAAGAATGTGTTTTGGATTTTGTTCCATTTTTTTCTTCCACGCTGTCCAGGATCTCTAGTTGTGATCCTTTTCTGAGTGGTTGGCACTGGTAGCCGGGCACCATCTAGTTCTTCTGGTCTCAGGGTCATGAGTCTGAGGTTCCCTTGGTCTGTTAGTCCCATGGACCAATTGTTTCCATACTTCTTTGATTTTCTTCGCTTTTCTTTACTCCAGATGACTGCTTGCAAGCCTTTAAGACATCAGCCACTATCACCAAAGTGAAAACAAAAACTCACTGCTGTTGAGTCGGATCTGACTCATAGCGACCCCTGCTTGGGTTTCTGAGGTGGTATCTCTATGGAAGTAGATTGCCCAACCTTCCTTCTGAGGAGTGGCTGGTGGGTTTGAACTGCCAACCTTCTGGTTAGCAGTCAAATGCCTTAGGCACTATGCCACCAAAGCTCCCCACCAAAGTGGGATATATAGCTGTTTTTGTGTATTATGTGGTGTCAATTGAGCTTGATATCCCCCACGACCATGGTCCTGAGCCTACAGACCCAGTGACTCCCTCCCTCCAGGTGCTTGGTTGTGGCTAAGAAATTATCATAACTTTGTCCCCTGTTAGCTCTATAATGCATATGGCCATTTTTATAGCACATATAAATATGTATGTAGGAATGTCATCTGCCAAACCAGTGTACAGCCATGAGTATATTCTTGTTCACTTACCCATATCTAATCTTGCCTGTCTACCTATGTATCCTCCCTTAGATTAATGTTTATTATTACTGATAATGCAGTATTGTGTATGTGATAGCATTTACCTTTGTTTCTAAGGAGCTCTGGTGATATAGTGGATAAGGCATTTGGCTGCTAACCAGAAGGTCAACAGTTCAAACCCACCAGTCATTCCATGGAAGGAAGATGGAACAATCTACTTCTGTAAAGATCTATAGCCTCAGAAACCCAGTGGGGATCCCTATGAGTCGGAATCAACTCAAAGGCAGGGAGTTTGTTTTTTTGTTGGTATCTGGACCTCTTGTGCACCTCTTGGTGTTTTCCTTTTTCTTAGTGGTACTGTGACACTTTCGTGGTATTGCCCTTCCCTCACCCAAATCAACACGTTTCTCTTAACTAGTCAACAATTTTCCTTCCCTTCCCCTCCAACAAAGAAAATTTCTTTCCCTGTGTAAACCTTTCCTTGACTTTTTATAGTAATGGACTCATACAATATTTGTCCTTCTGTAATTGAACTTATTTCTCTCAGTGTAATGTCCTCCAAGTTCATTCAGGTTATGGAGTGATTCATGGATTCTTCATTATTCTTTGACTTTGCATAATATTCCATTGTGTTTATGGATCACTGTTTGGTTATCTGTTCATCTGTTGATGGGTTCTTGGCTTGTTCCCATCTCTTTGCTATTGTGACTAGTGCTGCAATAAACATGGGTGTGCATATATCTATTCATGTCTTGGGTCTCACATCTTTAGGATATATTCCTAGCAGTGGGATTGCTGGATCGAATGATATTTCTATTACCAACTTTCTAAGGAAGCACAATACCATTTTCCACAGTGGTTGTATCGTTTTACAGTGCCACCAGCAGTGTATAGAGTTCCAACATCTTTAAACCTTCACCAGCATTTGATGCATCCATAGATTAGTATTTATTGTTACTGATCATGCACAATATCACCGAAAAAAATAAATTTGATGCATTGAACACCAATGACCAAAAACCAGAAGAATTGTGGGATGACATCAAGAACATCATCCATGAAGAAAGCAAGAGGTCATTAAAAAGACAAAAAAAGAAGAAAAGACCAAAATGGATGTCAGAAGAGGCTCTGAAACTTGCCTTTGAATGGAGAGTAGCTAAAGCAAATGGAAGAATAGACAGGATAAAAGAGGTGAACAGAAGATTTCAAAGAGCAGCTAGAGCAGACAAAGCCAATTGCTATAATGAAATATGCAAAGACCTAGAGTTAGAAAACCAAAAAGGAAGAACATGCTCAGCACTTCTCAAGCTGAAAGAACTGAGGAAAAAATTTAATCCTAGAGTTGCAATACTGAAAGATTCTATGGGCAAAATATTGAATGATGTAGGAAGCATCAAAAGAAGATGGAAGGAATACACAAAGTCACTGTACCAAAAAGAAATGGTCGATCTTCATCCATTTCAAGAGGTGGCATATGATCAAGAGCCAATGGTATTGAAGGAAGAAGTCGAAGCTGCACTGAAGGAATTGGAGAAGAACAAGGCTCCAGGAATTGATGGAATACCCACTGAGATGTTTCGACAAATGGATGCCCCACTAGTGGCACTCAGTCGGTTATGCCAAGAGATTTAGAAGACAGCTACCTGGCCAACTGACTGGAAGGGATCCATATTTGTACCCATTCCAAAGAAAGGTGATCCCACAGAATGTGGAAATTGTCAAATAATATCATTGATATCACACACAAGTAAAATCTTGCTGAAGATAATTTAAAAAATGGTTCCAGCAGTATATTGACAGAGAATTTCCAGAAATGCAAGCTGGATTCAGAAGAGGATGTGGGAGGAGGGATATTGTTGCTGATGTCAGATGGATCTTGGCTGAAAGCAAAGAATATCAGAAAGATGTTTACTTGTGTTTTATTGATTGTGCAAAAGCATTAAATTGTGTGGATCATAATGAAGTGTGGATAACATTGTGAAAAATGTGCATTCCAGAACACTTAATTGTGCTGATGAGGAACCTGTGCACAGACCAGGAGGCTGTTGCTTGGACAGAACATGGGGATACTACATGGTTTAAAATCAGGAAGGGTGTACGTCAAGGTTGTATCCTTTTACTATAATTATTCAATCTGTATGCTGAGCAAATAACCTGAGAAGCTGGACTATATGAAGAAGAACGTGGCATCAGGATTGGAGAAAGACTCATTAACAACCTGTGATATGAGGATGACACAACTTTGATTGCTGAAAGTGTAGATGACTTGAAGCACTTACTGATGAGGATTGAAGACTACAGTCTGCAGTATGGATTACATCACAACATAAAGAAAATGAAAACCTCACAAGTGGACCAATAAGGAGCATCACAATAAATGGAGAAAGCAATGAAGTTGTCAAAGATTTCATATTACTTGGTTCCACAATCAACATCAATGGAAGTAGCAGTCAAGAAACCAGATGCCGTGTTGCTGGGCAAATCTGCTGCAAAAGACCTCTTTAAAGTGCTGAAGAGCAAAGATGTCTCTTTGAAGACTAAGGTGTGCCTAACCCAAGCCATGGTGCTTTCAATAACCTCTTATGCATGTCAGAGCTGGACAATGAATAAGGAAGACCAAAGAAAAGTTGATGCCTTTGAATTGTGTTGGCAAAGAATAGTGAAAATACCATGGACTACCAAAAGAACTAAGAAAGCAGTCCTGGAGGAAGTGCAGCCGGAATGCTCCTTGGAAGCGAGAATGGCCAGACTTCATTTGACCTACTTTGGTCATGTTATCAGAAGGGACCATTCCCTGGAGAAGGATATCATGCTTGGTAAAATGGGTCAGTGAAAAAAGGGAAGGTCCTCAACGAGATGGAATGACACAGTGGCTGCAACGATGGGCTCAGGTATAGCAAGGATTGTGAGGCTGCCCCAGGACCGGGCAGTGTTTCGTTCTGTACATGGTGTGGCTATGAGTCGGAGCCAACTCGATGGCCCCTAACAACAACAACAACTACGTTTCTATATCTATATCATCTATACCTAGAGCTATATATCTTTTGAATTCCTTATCAGGTAGTTATATGACTTGTTCTTCCTCAGGGAGATTTCCTAGTTCTTTAGTTTGGTCACCTACTTTTGCTATTTTGTCCTGTTTCTCTGTTTGAATTGAAGTTGTCTGTTGTCTCCAAGACATTCTGAACTTGTCTCTATTTGTCGGTTATGTGTTAGTTCGTCTCACCAACGTTTTTTTGGTTTTTTTTTTTTTTTTCTTTGTTTTGATATACCTGGATGTGTGGGCAGATGTGCTTCGTTGGTTGTTAGCTTGGAGCACTGGGGCTCCCCAGCTGTCTCCACATCGGTAGACTAACCAGTGGGAGTGTGGGTGCAGATATCTGTTTGTAGTGAAGAGGAGCTGCAGGTGAGATGAGCAGGGGTGGTCCACCATCTGTCTTTGATCCGGTGATGCAGGGACTTGTAGCGGTGCTTGTCTGTTGGGTGAGGTGGTCAGTGCAGTAGGTATGGCTGACTGGTGAAGGATTAATGTTCCTCCTCCCATTGGATGGAGCAGGAAAAAGAAAAGAAAACCACAGAGAAGAAGAAGAGAAGAAAAAGAGGAAAAGGTGGAATGAAAATAAAGGATTAAAAACAGAGAAAAACAAAAGGGGGAGTGGATAAGTTGAAAGATTGGTCAAAATGAAAGAAGAGGAGGAAGAGGGAGAAATGAACAGATTCAAAACGAAGGAAAATTGAGGAAAAGGAAAGGAGAAGAATCAGGGGAAGAGAAGGAACCTGAGGAGAGGAGGGACTTTTGTAGTTATCGTCAGCCGGTGGCCGCCCTGGGAGCAGGTGGTTGTGGCGGAAACCACTGATCCACCAGGGCAAGTGCCTGCAGAGGTGGGAGCAGCCTGGTACAAGTCAGTGGCTCCAAGAGAGAAGGCTGCAAGTGTGTGCAGACCCTGTGCTCAGTGTGAGGAAGATTACCCAGTGATGCAAGCACTGATGCAAGGACGGAGGAGCCACAGCCTCTGGCCCGTCTGTGTGGGGACGGCTCCTGAGTGTGGCTGGCTGTGGAGGAGGTGGCTGGGGGACCCAGGTGGCGGGGGGAAGAGGCTTTGCCCTTATTCACAGGCAGCTGTGCTCTTTGGAGTGAAGAGTGCACCTCATCAGGC
>NW_006921715.1:33322-33948 GCF_000298275.1 Orycteropus afer afer | reverse complement strand
CCACATTGTTCTCCCTCTCTATCCAGGATCTCCTACATAGATCCCCCTCCAAGTGGTTGACAGTGGTAGCTGGGCACCATCTAGTTCTTCTGGTCCCATAGTCATATAGGTTGCAGACTGCATGGTGTACTAGTTGCTAGGACTAACTGTTTCCATGAATCTTTGGCTTTCTTGAGCCTAACTTCTTCAACTGCCCCAACACAGGCTTTTTCTCTCATGTATGTCCTCAGCCCAAAAGATTGTGGTTAAAGCATTTGGCTGTCAACCAAAAGTCCAGGGTTCAAACCCACCAGCCCCTCTGTGGGAGAAAGATGAGACTTCCTCTGTGAAGATCCAAAGCCCTGGAGACCCCACAAGGCAGTTCCTTCTGACCCAGAAAGGGTCCCTATGAATTGGAGTCAACTCGATAGCAGTGGGCGTGGTTTGGCTCACTCATGATGAGTTGCTTCAATCCCTTTCTCTAGCTCCCTCCTAGTTCCATGGCTGCTTGGGCCACTGCAAGTCTGACCACTTGCGTGCACGCTTTTCTCCCAGCTCCCACACAACTTCAGCTCACCTTAAATCCCTCCCAATCTGTCAACACCACTGTGTCTTTATTGCTGTGTGAATTCCATGAAGGTTTTTTT
>NW_006921715.1:6386-8556 GCF_000298275.1 Orycteropus afer afer | reverse complement strand
GACCCTTCACCTTACCAAGCATGACATCCTTCTCCAGGGAATGGTCCCTTCTGACAACATAACCAAAGTAGGTGAGACGAAGTCTGGCCATTCTCACCTCCAAGGAGCATTCCTGCTACACTTCCTCCAGGACAGATCTGTTAGTTCTTTTAGCAGTCCATGGTACTCTCAGCATTCTTCGCCAGCACCACAACTGAAAAGCATCAACTCTTCTTCGGTCTTCCTTATTCATCATCCACTATACTGCCTGCCAACCTTGAGCTCTTCAGCCCCTAGAGCTGCATGAGTTGGGAAAAGCCTCCAGCCTGACATTTGATCCAAGAACTTGGGGCTTGCTATCTTCTATGTGTGTGAGCCATTTTCCTAAGATAAATTTCTCTTTCTCTATAAGTGTACATAAACTTTACTGTTTTTGCTTCTCTAGACACCTCAGCCTAATACAGCAGAGAATGCCAGAAAGGTATTTACGTGTGTTTTAGTGACTATGAGGCTATGAGTCAGAGCCAGCTTGATGGCACCTAACAACAACAACAACAATTTCTGATAACTGTGAAGGTAACCTTATTTGGGAACCAAAAAAAAAAAACCTTATTTGGAAATAGGGTCTTTGAAAATGTTATCAGTTAAGTTGCATGAGGTCCTACTACAGTGGGTGGATTCTAATCCAATCTGAGTGCTGTCCTTATAAAAGAAGAGAAGAAATTCAGAGATGGATAGAGGAAGGATGATACTATAGGAAGATGCCTGCGGTCACCAGAATCTGAGAGAGACGGAGGATCTTTCCCTAGAGATTTTGGAGAGACCTGATTCAGACTAGTAGTCTGCAGAATTGTAAGGCAGTACTTTTCTGTCCTTATAAGCCACTTATTTTGTGGTATCTTTTATGGCCGACCTAGGAAACTAATAGAGATTTTGGTACTAGAAAGTAGGGTGCTGATGTAACAAATTCTTAAGAATGTGAAAGTGGCTATGGAATTGAATAATTGGTAGCAGTTAGATAGAAACCTGGACTTCCTTCAAGAGACCATTGGTAGAATTATGGACATTTAAGGGAATTCTAGTGAGGGCTCAGAAAGAAGTAAGGAGAGTTGTAGAGAAAGATCCCATTGCTGTGAACAGAATGAAGCTAGAAAAGTGGATGTTATAAGTACTTCTGGGGAGGCCTTAAAAAGAGTAATAAACAATACTGTTGGACACTGGAAGATAAGTGGTCCTTGTTACAAAATGACAAAGAACTTGGTTAAATTATATTAAAATGTTTTGTGAAAAATAAAACTCAAAAGTGATGATCCTGGGCAACATAAAATACATTTCTGTTCTTATAAGTGTTTGTGGTACTTTGTTATATCTGACCTGGAAAAATAATACAGATTTTGTATCACTATTGACACACCAATACTAAAGAGATTGGGCATGTGACTTGTGGATCCACTAGACCATCTCAGCAGAAATGTTGCCAGCTTAGAATGAAGGAGGCAGAGAAGGAATGAAATGAAGTAAGGCTGTCAGGCCACTGGGATTCTATAGGCAGGGAACAAATTGATGGAGCTGCTCAGCTATGAATGGGCATCTGCTGTTCTTCAAGAAAATCACTCTTGGTCTAAAGAGTGATTTAGAAAGACTCAACACACTTGAAAATAAAGCAGTAGAAATTATCCTGTCTAAAGAACAGAAAGAAGGAAAAATAAAAGAATATGGTAAAACAAACAGAGCCTCAGAGACCTGTAAGCCACCATCAACTGAAAGAAGAACAAAAGTTTGAAGGAGTAATGGCTCTTAAAACTTGCCAAATTTCATGAAAAACATTAATCTATACATGTAATAGTAGCTGTGGTGGCATAGTATGTAAGGCATTTGACTGCTTAACCAGAAGGCTGGTGGTTCAACCCACCAACCACTCCTCGGAAGGAAGATTGGGCAATCTACTTCTCTAGAGATACCACCTCTGAAACCAAAGGAGGATCGCTATGTGTGGGAACGGACTTGTTGGCAGTGAATTTGGCGGTGTTTCTTTTTTTTTTTTTGGTTACACATGTAATAAGCAGCTCAACAAACTCCAAGTATGACCAACTTAAAGACACCCATACCTAGACACGTTGTTGTTGTTAAATGCCATTGAGTCGTCTTCTACTCATAGCGACCCTATGCACAGCAGAAAAAAACACTGCCC
>NW_006921715.1:4040-5341 GCF_000298275.1 Orycteropus afer afer | reverse complement strand
AATGCTTTTGCATAGTCAATAAAATATAAGTAAACATCTTTCTGGTGTTCTTTGCTTACAGCTAAGATCCATCTGACATCAGGAGTGATATCCCTTGTTCCATGTCCTCTTCTGCATCCACCTTGCATTTCTGGAAGCTCTCTGTGAATAGACTGCTGCAACCATTTTTAATTTACCTTCAGTAAGATTTTACTTGCATGTGATATTAATGATATTGTTCATTAATTTCCACATTCTGTGGGATCGCCTTTCTTTGGAATGGGTACAAATATGGATCTCTTCCAGTCAGTTGGTCAGGCAGCTGTCTTCCAAATCTCTTGGCATAACCAAGTGAGTAATTCCAGTGGGGCATTTGTTTGTTGAAACATCTCAATGGGTATTCCATCAGTTCCTGGAGCCTTGTTCCTAGACACATCATAGTCAAAAATTGCCACCAGGCTACATGCCATCAAAGGCAGAAAGAAAATCTTGAAAGCAGCAAGATGAGTCAAATGACTCATCATATATAAGGGACTCGCAACCAGATTAACAACTGAGTTATCTTCAGAACAAACGAAGACCAGGTGCCATGGGATGACATGTTAAAGTGGGGTAAGAAAAGCAACAACAACAATAATTAATTAAGAATTTTCTATCTAGAAAAATAATCTTTCACAAATGAAAGCAAATAAAGATATTCCCAGGTAAACAAAGATCGAAAGAATTAATTGTTAGTAAGAACTGCCTTACAAAAAATACAAAAGACCTTCAGGCTAAAAGGAAGTGACACCAGACAATATTTTCTTCTTCTTTTTCTTTGTTTTTTAATACATTGTGATTTGAGTGAAAGTTTACAGTGCAAATTCATTTTCCATTTAACAATTCACACACGTTTTGTTTTATGACAATGTTTCATGGCATTCTCACAATGTAACAGCACTTTTCCCACTTCCTCCCTGTGACTACCTTTTCCCTGTGTCCTTCTTTCCCATGCATTCTTGCTTTCTGAACTATCTCCCCGTGCAAGTGCTGCCCTTCTGATCACCCATGGTTGATTCTTCTAAGGATGTACCTACCTGGTGTAAATGTTCACCTTACATGCCTGTCTATTGTAAGCCTGGAAGCCATGGGAGTCAGATAAATTTCAAGCCTGAAGGGTCACTAGGAGCCATAGTCTTGGGTGTTTCACCAGTCTCCATCAGACCAGTAATCTTGGTCTTTTTTATGATTTTGAATTTTGTTCCACATTTTTCTCCCAATGTATCTAGGATCTCTTCCACTTATCCCTATCCAAGTGACACCAGACAGTATTTTGAATCCAC
>NW_006921715.1:0-1090 GCF_000298275.1 Orycteropus afer afer | reverse complement strand
ATTACTTGCTTAGCATACAGATTGAATAAGTATGATGAAAGGATACACCCTGACACACACTCTTTCTGGTTTTAAACCACACAATATACCTTTGTTTTGTTCAAGTAACTGCCTCTTGGTTTATGTACAGATTCCACATGAGCAAGATTAAGTGTTGGGGAATTCCCTTTCTTTGCAATGCTATCCATAATTTGCTATGATGATCTACACAATAGAATGCTTTTGCATCGTCAACAAAACACAGGTAAACATCTTCCTGGTTTTCTCTGCTTTCAACCAAGATCCACCTGACATTGGCAAAGGTGTCCTTAGTTTCAGGTCCTCTCTGAATCTGGATTGAATTTCTGGTTCTTTGTCCATATAATGCTGCAATTTTTTTTATTTATCTTCAGCAATAGTTTACTTGTTTGTGATAATAATGATCTTGTTTGATAATTTCTGCATTCTGTTGGATCACCTCCCTTTGGAATAGGCAAAAATATAGATCTTTTTCAGTTGTTCAGGTAGCTCTCTTCCAAATTTCTTGGCATAGATGAGTGAGAGCTTCCAGCATTGCATCTGTTTGTTGAAGCATTTCAATTGTTATTGCATCAATGCCTGAAGCCTTGTTTCTTGCCAATGCCCTCAGTGGAACTTGGACTTCTTTCTTCAATACCATTGGTTCTTCTTCTTTTTTAAATTGTGTTTTAGGTGCTAATTTACCAGCAGAATTTGTTTTACAACATTTCGTGTACATTTGATTTTATTCCCCAATTACCATCCCCAACCCTAACCCATTCTCCTCTCCCTTCCCAGTACTGCCCCCTCCCTGTGCCTTTCTTAGTTATGCACTTCTGTCTGTCCAGCTTTTCCTCCATGTGACAGTTGCCCCTCTGGTGCCCCATGGTGGATTGGTCCAAGGGATGTCTCTCCTCACAGTAGGTGGGTGCATCGCCCTAGCTTGAGTGTTCTGCATGTAAATCTTATTTACTGTTGGGCTGAGAGCCAGCCCTTGGGAGTGGGTCTTATCCCAAACCCAAAGTGTATCCCAGGGTCATAGTCTTGGGGGTTCCACCAGACTCCATCCAACCAGTAATTCTGGTCATTATTG
>NW_006921714.1:8663885-8664957 GCF_000298275.1 Orycteropus afer afer | reverse complement strand
CTGTCTAGTCAGCTCCAACTCATAGCGACCCCATGTACAACAGAACAAAACATTGCCAAGTCCTGTGCCATCCAAACAACCCTTGCTGTGTTTGAGCCCATTATTGCAGCCACTGTGTCAATCCATCTCACTGAGTGTCTTCCCTTTCATCACTGACCCTTTACCCTACCAAGCACGATATCCTTCTCCAGGGAATGTCCCTTCTGATAACATGACCGAAGTATATGAGATGAAGTCTGGACATTCTTGCTTCTAAGGAGCTTTCCCGCTATACTTCTTGTAGGACAGATTCGTTCAATCTTCTGGCAGTCCACGGTATTTTCAATATTCTTCACCAACACCATAACTCAAAGGCATCCATTTTTCTTCAGTCTTCCTTATTCATTGTCCAGCTTTCACATGAGGTGATTGAAAATACCAGGCTTGGGTCAGGCACACCTTAGTCTTCAAAGTGACGTCTTTGCTTCTTAACACATGATGTCATTCCACAGCTGGTCTGGTCTTCTATACATTAGATATTGTGGTGCAGTGAATTACTTGGTATGACTTTTCTAGCCATAGTCTTTGTACCTCCCACCAGATTACCAGGTGGGACCATACAAATAAGGTGTGTAGAACGCTAAAGTTGGAGTTGGTTAGTTTTGTCACTCTGCCAGGCTTAAAATGAGCTCTCCTAGAGGTGGGGGGCAGGGGTAGATCTCACTGTGGTCAAAAGAGAAGAGCTGGAGGTGAAGTGGAGTGTGTCCTTGGACCCAAGATCCCTTTGCTGGACCTCCTTGGCTGAGAGACGCCTGGCTGAGCGAGAGATGCCTGGCTGAGAGATGGGAGCCGTGGAGCCAAGAAGCAAGAGATGGAGCAGTGGGGTTTCCAGCCCACAGAGTGAGAAAGCTGTGAGCCCTTGAGCAGGAGGCTTGCTGGCGGAGTGGGGTGCGTGTAGGTGTAGCTATCAGCAGAGCTAAAAGAGCTTTGTAACACTTGCTTGAGCAGGACAGAGGCCAGGATGAGAGGCAAAGGGCCAGAGAGATAGGTGTGCCTGAGGGCACAGCAGAGGGGAGACTATTCTGATGAAGAA
>NW_006921714.1:8662107-8663025 GCF_000298275.1 Orycteropus afer afer | reverse complement strand
CAACAAGAGAAGTCAATTTTAATCAACTAGTACTCCAATGATCCATAAGATGCCTGTGGAAGGGTGCTGGGATGGAAGAACCAAGATCATTCTCTCTAGCAACCAGAGTCCATGTAAAAATGATCTCATAAGGCAGAAAGAAAGAAACCATAAGGCTGTAAACCTAGTAGTAACTTCAATGACAAAATGCTACAATGTCTTGATGGAGGAGCTGGTTAAGTTCCATGTGTAGCCAATATGGAATGGTTGAAAGATAAGCTCTCTGTGTGCCATAGCCAGGGGAGACATTGATCAAGCAACACAAGAAAGAGTTTCCAATCACCCATTTCTATACAGGGAGGGAGAGTTTTTCAGCTAGGATACTTTGTCCAAAGTTGTGTCCTTACTGTCAAACCTAAGAATCTGGGAAACTTCCCTCCATCACAACAGAGAAAAGTCTGTATGTTGGGAAAAGCAAACTACCTTGTGTTTTTATCATTGAGTGGATCTGTGCAGTATCCAACTAGTAATGTGCTGGCCAGAGCTATAGACTAGAGTTGGGGAAGACTCTGTTCCTAAGTTATGACCTTTTTTGAGCAATTAGATATGTATAATACACTCTCTGTAGTTACTAGGAAGACCTCTGACACTGCTATTCACCCATTGGTATCCACTTTCTTTGACTTCTTTACTTAAAAGATTCCAACTTGTGGAGAATAGCAAGGAGTCCAAATGAAAAAGACCCTGTAATCACTTCTTGGCCACAGCCAGCTACCAAGAGGGAGTGAGAAGTTGGACCTGTGGGCTCGGGACATAGTCGCAGGGGACATTAAGCTCAACTGGCATAACATACTACACAAAACATTGTTCCACATCTTACTTTGATGAGTAGGGACTGGGATCTTAAAAGCTTGCAAGCAGCCATCTAGATGAAATGAT
>NW_006921714.1:8656483-8658092 GCF_000298275.1 Orycteropus afer afer | reverse complement strand
AAAGTATATTTTGGGGAGACATGATCTAATCTATAGCTGTGGGAAATGTCACTTCCAATGTAAACTGGTATGAACTGTGCCACCATGTAGCACATTGAAGAGAGAATATCATACAGTGAAGAATCACAGCGATGAAGGAGGGGGCCGAGATAGACCAGGGATTTTGAGTTGATGAAGGAGGGGGCCGAGATAGACCAGGGATTTTGAGTTACATTGGACCAAAATCACATCAGTTCCCAGCTAGAAAGTGTTGGTGATTATGAAAGTAAACAAACAAGCATTACCCCTTAATGTTATACTTTCAACAACTATAAAAGAGCCACAAATTCAGTAACATCATTGTTTTTGAAGAAGAAACAGTTGTTGTTGGTTCCTGTTGTGTCAGCTCTGACTCACAGCAACCTTAACATGTAACAGAACAAAATAGTGCCCGCTCCTTCACCATTTTCATAGTCATCTGTGTATGTGAGTCCTTGTAACAGCTACTAGGTTAACCCATTTCATCGAGGGTTTCCCGCATTTCCATCAACCCTCTCCTTTACCCACCATGAAGTCCTTCTCTGTTATTGATCTTTCTTGATGATGGAGTCAAAGTAAGCGAGCCCCAGCCTCACCATCCTTGCTTCTAAGGAGCACTCCAGTTTATTTCTTCTAAGACTGATGTGTTTGTTTTCCTGGCAGCCCACGATGTATTCAATGTTCTTTGCCAATACCACAATTTGAATGCATCAATCCTTCTTCAGTCTTCCTTATTCATTTTCTAGCTTTCCCATGAATAGGAAGTGATTGAAAAGACCATGACTTGGGTCAGGCATACCTTCATCATCAAAGTGACATGGCACTCTATTAAATGTGTATTTTGAAAAGGCTGGAAGACAATAGCACCCATCTATACCACCTCCCTCTTTCGTTTCACAATTCAGTTCGCGTGAGTCAGGGTTTGAGTTTCCACTCACTTTGGGGCATTGACATTTATGCAGACTACGATGGACATGTGCTGTCTTCCATAACCTGTGTTCATGATCCTTAGGAATGACAGCATAATTCAAGGCATATTGAAGAATTTTGAGCTCTGTCTGGATTTCCCATTTGGTTAAACTCAAGAGTTTGTTTTTACCTTAATTGAATTCATATGGCTGGAAGGCAGAATGCTGCTCTGAGAAGTCAGCTCCATGCCTCTGACAGAACGCTCATCTCCTGACCCCTAAGTCACAGCCCTTCTTACATACGGATCAATCACACTGAACTCTTTCCATGTTAGCCTTCAGATATCTCTTCCAAGAGGTTGGTCAGTTTCTACTGCCACCAACTAACTAACTGTGTTGCTTGAGCTATGCGATCCTTTCACATGGGTCTCACAACAAGACAAAAACTTAGCTTTACAGCTGCTGGTTCAGCATCCTCCCTGCTCAGATCTTATAAGCACTGGCTTATTGCTTTTCACAGAAATAAGATAATTCAGGGCTCCCTCTGGCCACAAATATTAGCTTCACTTTGGTAAATTACCCCTGCAGCTCTCTGCCCAGGCCTTTGTGCCTATAATAACTTTTGGGTTAGCACTGCACCAGAATGCAATCTTTCTGAAGACATCACAAGTGACAATTAGGGA
>NW_006921714.1:8654416-8655633 GCF_000298275.1 Orycteropus afer afer | reverse complement strand
CTTCCTTCTGAGGAGTGGCTGGTGGGTTTGAACCACCAGCCTTCTGGTTAGCAGTCAAGTGCCTTAGGTACCATGCCACCAGAGCTCCCTTTGTCTTTAGGAAACAGTATTAAATACCTTCCATATTGTGGCTTCTGTTCAAATCAGTGACTTTCTTATTGTCTCCTTACAATACCCAGAGGTGAAAGAACCCTTCCTGGCATTCCTAGAATCCATTCAGCCTTGATGGACTTCAAGTTCCACTGAGCAGAGGTAGTTGCCTCTGTGGTCACTACGACATCTAACATGTGTTTGTCTCATAGCGTGACTCATAAATAAATATTGAACAACCTCATTTGACTATTATAGTCAGAATTCCACTGTCAACAGCAGACAGAACAGCTTTACTTGGAAACAACAGCACTTGAATTTAGCCTTCCTCAAAAGATGGGTAGGGTAGGGCTGGGAGATGGTGAACAGAGGAAGGAATATGTTGGGAAAGAATGGCGTTCTAGCTGAAGATACAGCAAGCACTAAACATAGAGGTAGGAACATGTACAGGAAGGTCATCTAATAAGTGGGATGTGTCAGCTAAGGAGCTAAGACCACGGAGGCTGGGGGAGCAGGGAGTTGGTGGGAGCATACAGGGCCTTCACTGCCAGGCTACTGGACTCCAGATTTGTCCAGCCCTGTTTTGCAGAAGTTAGAGAGTTACAAGGTATTTGACCTTTATCTGATGCCATTTACAAATGCTTTTTAAACAATCAGGTCAGCATTAGCACTTGAGGCAAAATAATGAACCCTGCTTTATTTCAAACCAGAGAGCTAGGATATCACTTCTAACCTTAAGTTCAAATATGACATTTCCTGCTAAACAAACCCAAAGTCCAACTGTAATTACTCTAAGGCTGCCCTTTCCAGCATTCATGCTTCACTGTGATAGTGCCTCCAATTCTGATGACTTTTAAGTACGCTTTGATATAATAGGAGCTGTAATACATGGACAGAATGTCTGGGCTGCTTGGTGAACTAGAGATCATTTGTTGGAATAAAATTTATTTGAATCCCTTCAACTAAGGATGGGGACACTCTGAGAGGTGCGACCTGCCTACTATCCTGGAGTGACTTAAGCCATGGTATTTACAATTGCCTCATATGTATGCGAAAGCTGGACAATGAAAAAGGAAGACCAAAGAAGAATTCACACATTCAAATTGTAGTGTTGGCAAAGAATGTTG
>NW_006921714.1:8623239-8633379 GCF_000298275.1 Orycteropus afer afer | reverse complement strand
TCAAGGCTCAGGGGTCCAAGATTATCTTTTGTGTCTGTGTTAATTGGTTTCCCTTTTCTTTGTTGAAGAGCGTCTGTGCAGTCCTTGTGCCTAGTTCGCCATCTTGCTGGAACTGCCCCGAATATGTGTTTCTTAAACAACCGTTAAAACCTAGTGATGCACCGCTTTTAATGTCAACTCTTCCTCATCAGTGAAGAAAAAAAGAACTTTTAAAATATATGATTGTTTTGGGTAATTGGCAAAACATCTGAAAAAATTAATTTGATGTATTTATTTATTTTAGTATAAAAATAAATTTGCTTTGGACAAGTCTGTGGCTAAAGACCTCATTAAAGTGCTAAAAAACAAAGCTATCACTTTGATGACTAAGGTGCACCTGCCCCAAGCTATGGTCTTTTCAATTGCCTCATATGCATGTGAAAGCTGGACAATGAATAAGGAAGAAGAATTGATAGCCTTTGTACTGTGGTAAAGACAAACAGACAAACCAACCATTGTCTTCCAGCCAATTCCTACCCATAGTGACTCTATAGGACATGGTGGGAAGGTCCCCATAAAGTTGACACTGGTGTAAATCTTTACGGAAGCAAGCTGCCAGGTCTTGTCTCTTGTGGAGCTGCTGGTGGGTTTGAATCACTGACCTTTCCATTAGAAGTTGAGCGCTTTAACCACTGCACCACCAGGGCTCCTCATGTGTTCTTATACAGAAATAAATAGCAAATGGAAAAGGATGGAAGTGTAAGAAACAAAATCACAAAATAACTATAATGATAGTAGTAATATTTTTTAAAAAGAAAATGAAACAACAACAGAAAAAGCACACAAAAAACCTAATCCCTGCTTTGGTCACAATGTTTGCATGTAGGAGACACTCAACAAATATGTGTAAAGTAGCTTTATGCAGCATTTATTATATGCCAGATTCTCCATAAATGTTCTGCATGTTTCATCCTATCTAATCCTCTTTATGGGAGCTCTGGTAGCATAGTGCCTAAAGCACTTGACTGCTGACCAGAAGGCTGGTGGTTCAAACCCACCAGCCACTCCTTGGAAGGAAGATGGGCAATTTACTTCCGTAGTGGTACTGCCTTGGAAACCCAAGGAGGGGTCGCTATGAGTCGGGTCTGACTCGATGGCACATAACAACAACAACAACAATCCTCTTTATAGTGCTAGGACATAGGGAGTAATAGGTCCTGTATTTTGTTAAGTTAGACACAGAGACAGTGAAGCTCTGGAACTCACCCAAGGGGCACCCACCTACGAAGTCGTAGAGATGACATTCAAAACCCAAAATTCTGCCTCCAAAATCAGCATGCCAGGAGCTTAAATATCAGAGCTACATGTCTTTTAAATAATCTTTAAAACAACCTAGTGATGTACTGCTTTGATGCTTTAAATAATGCAAAAATTGAAGTTAACTATTCCAATTAAAAAGTTGGAAGAACATTGGTGAAGGTTGGGAGAACCTTGCTCTTCCCCTATGTGTGTTTCTGATAGATTGTGTTTTTCAATGTTTTATTATGAAAAACTTTAAATACATCCAACAGTGGAGAGAAGAGTACGAGGAACCCATTCACCATTCTGGCCAATCCTGCTGCATCTGCACCTGACCCCTTCCTCCCAACCTCACATTCCTGTGAAACAGATCTCAGACTTCCTTAATATGAGGGAGGGGTTTCTACCAAAAATAGTGTGAGTGCATGATGGCATCTGTTGTGGACATGAGTGTATTCCCAGCCCATGCTGTATCTCGTACATGGTCCAACTCAAAACTCACTGCCATGTGGTCAGATCTGACTCATAGCGACCCCTCCTTGGGTTTCCGAGGAGGTATCACTACGGAAGTAGATTGCCCAACCTTCCTTCTGAGGAGTGGCTGGTGGGTTTGAACTGCCAGGCTTCTGCTTAGTAGTCAAATGCCTTAGGCATTATGCTACCAGAGGATCCAAAAAATGAATTGTCCCAAAATCTGTTTTCAACTCCATCTTCTGATTTCCCTTCTGTTGTTGTTGTTGTTGTACATGCTGTCAAGTTGACTCTGACTCATAGAGACTGTACGCACAACAGAATGAAACGTTGCCCATCCTGCACCATCCTCACAATCATTGCTATGCTTGAGCCCATTGTTGCTGCCACTGTGTCAACCTTCTACCCAGCATCATGTCCTTCTCCAGGGACTGGTCCCTTTTGACAACATGACCAAAGTACATGAATCTGGCCATTCTCACTTCTAAGGAGTATTTAAGTTGTACTTCCTCCAAGACAGACTTGTTCACTCTTCTATAGTCCATGGTACATTCAATATTTTTCACCAACATCATAATTCAAATGCATCCATCCTTCTGCCGCCTTCCTTATTCATCGTTCAGCTCTCACATGCATATGAAACTATTGAAAAGACCATGGCTTGGCTCAGGGGCACCTTAGTCTCCAAAGTGACTTCTTTTCTCCCTAACCCTTTAAGGTGGTCTTTTACAGCAGATTTTCCCAATGTAATATGTCATTTGATTTCCTGACTTCTGCTTCCATAGGCATTGATTGTGGATCCAAGTAAGATGAAATTCTTGACAATTTCAATTTTTTCTTCCATTTATCATGATGTTACTTATATAATGGCCCAGTTGTGAGGACATCTTTTTCTTTTTTTGTGTTGAGAGGTAATCCATACTGAAGCCTGTAGTCTTTAATCTTCATCAGTAAGAGTTTCAAGTCTTCTTCACTTTCAGCTAACAAGGTTGTGTCATCTGCATATCATAGGTTGTTAATGAGTCTTCCTCCAATCCTGATGCTGCGTTCTTCTTCATATAGTTCAGTTTGTCAGATTATTTGCTCATCATATTAACTGAACAAGTATGGTGAAAGGATACAACCCTGATGCACTCCTTTCCTGATTTTAAACCATGTAGTATCCCCTTGTTCTGTTTGACTGACTGCCTCTTGGTCTATGGACAGGTTCCTCATGAGCACAATTACGTGTTCTGGAATTCCCATTCTTCACAATGTTATCTATAATTTGTTATGATCCACAAAGTCGAATGTCTTGGTATAGGGGGAAAAAAAACTCACAGGTAAACATCTTTCTGGTATTCTTTGCTTTCAGCCAAAATTCATTTGACATCAGCAATGATATCTCTTATTTCATGTCCTCTTCTGAATCCAGCTTGAATTTCTGGCAGCTCCCTGTCAGTGTACTACTGCAACCACTTTTGATTTTTCTTCAGCAAAATTTTACTTGCATGGGATATTAATGATACCAAAACTCAAACCAAACTCACTGCCATTGAGTCAGTTCTGACTCTTAGTGATCCCCATTGAGTTTCCAAGTCTATAAAACTTTACAGAAGTAGATGGCCACAACTTTCTTCTGGGATGCTAAGGATGCAGTTTGATAATTTCTGCATTCAGTTGGATCACCTTTGTTTGTAATGGGCACAAATACAGATTTCTTCCAGTTGATGGGCCAGGTAGCTGTCTTCCAAATTTCTTGAGATAAATGAGTGAGTGCCTACGGTACAGCATCTGTTTGTTGAAATATCTCAGTGGGTATTCCATCAATTGCAGGAGCCTTGCTTTTCAGCAATACCTTTAGTGAAACTTGGACTTCTTCCTTTAGTACTATCAGTTCTTGACCATATGCTGCCTCATGAAATGGTTGAATGGTGACCAATTTTTTTTTTGGTGCAATGACTCTACTCCAACCCTTACTCCTGCCAAATGGAATGACTTGTGGTTGCTGCGATAATCATATGCTGTCTTGTTAGGTACCATCAAATATGCTCCAACTCATTGTGACCCCATTCACAATAGAGCAAACTGTTGCCAGTCATGGCCCATCCCCATAATCATTGCTATAGTTAAGCCCATTGTTGCCACCACTCTCAGTCCATCTCATTGAAGGTCTTCCTCTTTTCATTGACCCTCTACTTTACCAAGCATGTTGTTCTTCTCCAGGAATTTCTCCTTCCTGATAACATGTCCAAAGTACGTGAGACAAAACCTCGCCATGCTCACCTCCAAGGAACATTCTTGCTGTGTACGGCTGCATGTTCTAGAGCATTTGCGTCCTTGGCTGAGTGACTAACTCCACCTCCAATTGTTGCCACAGCCCTGAAAAGTGAACAGAATACCCCATTTCACAGATGTGGAAAATGAGGCTCAACGAGACCAATACTTCACCCATAGCTATGCAGTCAATGAGCAACAGCACTTATATCTAAACCTACCTGTTTGTCCTGAAGGCCTGTGCTCTTTTCTCCATATCACACTGCCTCCTTGGGGCAGAACTAAGGATGTATGAAGACCCTGTACTTAACACTGAACTTCCTGATATCTTGCAAAACCAGTTGCTGTCAAGTAGTCTCCTACTTATGCTGATCCTATGTGTGTTATTTTATTTTTAATATAATGATGTACATTCAATAAAACATACAATATTTCACCATTTTCTACTTGTAAACTTCAGTGACATTAATTACAACCTTCAAGTTATGCAATCATTTTTTCTATCTCTTTCTAAATTATCCCACCACCATTAGCATACACCCAATGAATTCTAAACAAACAGTCCCACTTTTCCCCTTCCTCCTGCCATGTTGTTGTTGTTACGTGCCGTCGAGTCATCTCTGACTCATAGTGACCCCCCTTTGGGTTTCTGAGGCAGTATCTCTACAGAAGTAGATTGCCCAACCTTCCTTCCAAGGAGTGGCTGGTGGGTTTGAACCACAACTTTCTGGTTAGCAGCCAAATGCCTTCAGCACTACTCCACCAGGGCTCCCTCCAGATAGTAACCACTAATTACTTATGGTTTCTATGTATTTGTTACTTCAAATAAGTGATACCACACAGCATTTGTCCTATTGTTTCTGACTTCTTTAACTCAGCATAATCCACAGGGTTTTTAATGGTTGATTTTTTTCTGTAGAAGATTGCCAGGCATTTCTTTTGAGGTGCCTCTTGATGGACTCAAACTGCAGCCGTCCAGTTAGCAGCTAAGAGTGTCAACCCCTTGCACCATCCAGGGCCTTGTGATACATTGCTCCTTGGTCAGAACAATGTTGGTTTCCCTCCTGCTCCTCCTCGGATGTGTTGCTGTTTTTGTGTGCCATCAAGTCAATTCTGACTTTTAGAGACTCCCGATGACACAGCAGAATAGCCCATTGAGTTTTCTTGGCTCTAGTCTCTATGGAAGCACATCTCCAGGTCTTTCTCCTACGGAGCTGCTCAGTGGGCTCGAACCACCAACCTCTTAGTTAGCAGCCAAGTGCTTCACCAATGTGCCACCAGGGCTCCTCCCCAGATGGGAGTGTGCTTTATTCTTCTCTGTGTGTGGTGTCTACTGGGAGGCCCATCAACCAGCACCACTTCTGCCCCATGCCAGAGCCTCTCCAGCCACCCTTTCCCTTCTAGTCAGGGTTGGTGCCCCAGCTGTATTGGGGAACATGAACACAGGGGACACAATAGGAACCTAGAAGGTTTACAGCTTCAACAGGCTCATCCAAGGACATGGCCTCAGGGCCTCTGCTCCCCACAGTCACTTGGAAATGCTTTAATGGGGGGCCAGAGCCACTGACACCATCTCCATCACCACCCCGGGAACCCAGATGCCAGGCCCTCTGAGAAGAGCCTGCCGAGGGCACAGCTTGTCCTCTGCCAGTGTTGATTTCAGCCATTAAACCTCAGTCTGATAATATTTTGGGGGAAAATCTAATTTGCAGAATTACAGCAGTTGGAGGGCCCTTCTGGCTTCATTAATCATATCATAGTCCAACCACTTTTTTTTTTTAAATATTGGTAGGTTTAGGGGGAAAAAAAAAAAGTTACCCAGAGGGCTAAGTGTGTGCTCAAGTGGCCAGAGGCACAGATTGGATTACCATCTGATGCACCTCCCACTCTCCCAGACCCCTGGGGGAGATTGACTATTAGGGTTCCTTCCAACTCTAAGTGTCCAGGGTTTTAGTGACGAGGATGTTGTGGTCAAGTCACAGCTCTGCTACTTGCCAGCTGTGTGATCTTGGGTAAGATAATCTCCCTGGGCTCAGAGTTCTCATCTGCAAAATAAAGATGCTAAAAATGGCATTCATCTAGTGGGGTTATTGTGAAGGTCAAATGCTTTAACATGTTGGAGAAAAGTTCTCAGCACAGTGCTGGTACCCTGCAGGCACTGTATAAATCTTTCATATTTCCATGGAGTCCCTGGGAGGTGCAATTGGTTGATGTATTCAGCTCTGAACCAAAGGGTTGGAGATTCTGAGTCTACCCAGAGGCACCTCCAAAGTCAGGCCTGGTGATTACTTCCCCAAAATCAGCCACTGGAAGCTCTGTCGAGCACAGTCCTGCTCTGACACATGTGGTATCACCATGAGCTGGAACCGACTCGACGGCAACTAGTATTTTACTATTATTATTATGATGTTATTTCATATCCTTGGTTCCACAATCAACACCCATGGAAGCAGCAGCCAAGATATCAGATGACGTACCACACTGGGAAAATCTGCTGCAAGAGACCTCTTTAAAGTGCTGAAGAGCAAAGATGTCTCCTTGAAGACTAAGGTGCACCTCACCCAAACCATGGTGTTTTCAATTACCTCATGTGCATGTGAGAGTTGGACAATGAACAAGGAAGACTGAAGAAGAGTTGATGCTTTTGAGTTGTGTGTTGGCGAAGAATGCTGAAAGTACCATGGGCTGCCAGAAGAACAAACAAATCTGTCCTGGAAGAAGTGCAGCTGGAATGTTCCTTGGAAGCGAGAATGGCCAGACTTCATCTCCCTTACTTTGTTCATGTTGTCAGAAGGGACCATTCCCTGAGAAGGATATCATGCTTGGTAAAGTGGGGGGTCAATGAAAAAGGGGAAAGTCTTCATCGCGATGGGTTGACACAGTGGCTGCTACAATGAGCTCAGGTATAACAAGGATTGTGAGGCTGGCACAGAACAGGACAGTGTTTTCGTTCTGTTGTGCATAGGATCACTGTGAGTCGGAGCTGACTTGACGGCACCTAACAACCACAGCATGAATCAGTAACCTCAGGAGAAGAAACAAATCAGTTGTGGTGTTTTTTCAGGAGTGAGTGGGCTATCAAAATGCGCACTTTGCAGTTTTGTGCTTTTGATTTGTACCTAGTTTCCAGTAACTCTTTGATGAGTGAATAGAGGAATGAATGCATGAATGAATGAATTCATCCACATGCTCCTAGCTGGTAGCTAATTGCTTTGCTCTATTTCCACATGGCACATCTGTTTAACAAGGAAAACCCCTTCACCTTCAGGTACTGATGGTGACTTCAGGTACCTCAGTTCCCAGTAGGAAGAACATGTCGGGCCAGGGGAGCTTGCCAGGCAATTTGATGCCCGAATGAAAAGAATCTTTTTAACCCCAAAGGCATCAGGCCTCCTACATTCCAAAGAAGGCAGATTGAGGCTTGGCATCGCTGGAGGGAATTCCAGCTATGACTGACATGCGTTTTCCACTTGGGAGGAGGCTTCTCAGCTCCCGAGGAGCCAGAGTGCGGAAGTAAAAGTTAATGAGTCAGAGAGACAGAAATAGATGGAAAACAGACAATTATCTCTATTTTACCATTTTCTGTCTGTGGAGAGCACATCTGAATTCCTACCATCTTAGGACATCAGCGATGAAGTTTGCTTTGGAAACGTATTCATCTGTCACCATTCAGCAAGCACCTACTCTGTGCTGGGGGTTATGCCAGAGGGCAGGAATGCAAAGGTGGCCCAAATGCGAGCCCTCCACTGGGTCACAGAGAAGCGGGGGAGAACAAGTGGCCCAATTTTCATGCAGAGAGAGAGGGCTGTGAATGGGATTCTGACAGACAGGAGTGGGGACAGGCTTTCTTAGACCTGCCTTGAGGGATCAGAGAAGGCTCAGAGTGGGGCTGGGTAGGGGGAGACATTGATACTCAGGCTCAAAGGTGAACAAGATCTTGCCCAGCAGGAAACCTGGAAGGAGCTCAGACAGAGGCAACAACATGCAAAGACACTGGGGTTTAAGGAGGTGAAATGGACAACCCACTGGCAAGGTCACCCACTGCCAAGAGGCAAAGAGGAAAAAGATGTGAGAAGGGTCTTTGCATGTTTCTGTTTCCTTTGCATTCCGCTGCTCTAAACTGAGGCACAGCCTAAACCCATTGTCCTTGAGTCAATTCCAACTCATAGCGCCCCTAGAGGAAAGACTAGAACTGTCCCGTAGATTATCCAAGGCTGTCAATCTTTATGAAAGCAGATTACCTCATCTTTCTCCTGTGGAGTGGCTGGTGGGTTCCAGCCACTGACCCTCTTGGTTAGCAGCCGAGTGCTTTAACCACTGAGGCACGGCCCACCACTCTTTCATTACGTAATCTCACTGAGTACCTTTCTTCCCCTGGCCAGTTTGGTTGGACAGTCCATCCCATCTGGACTCTTGGTTGAAACAACATAGTGTGCTGTTGAAATGCAGGCTTTGCGCTGCTGTTTTCCAATTCCTTCGCCCTGAGTGTACTCCTCCCTTTAAAGACAAGTCAATTTCCTCAGCTGAGTCACATCCCAGGGCTGGGCTGAAGACTGTTTACTACCTCAAATTAAGATACATTACACTCCTCCCCGCCTTCCTCCTCCAGTGTGTCTGCTGTGCTGGAAACAAAAAGCAATAAATACAACATGCAAATTGTGGCCCAAATAACTCGTGGGTAATCATTTCAGAGAACCAAAGCTGCTCAGAATATCAATGTCGTGCGAGGAGATCTGCATGAGGAAGGCCAACCCAAGAGGCCCCTCACGACTTTGGCCAAGGCAGGGGTGGGTGGGTCAAAAGAAACCACTAATACAGAGTCCCAACATGTTCTCCAAAGATTCTCCAAGAAGATACCCCTGTTGTACAGCTCTATTTTGTGAGCTGAGACAACCCCACTCACCAGCAAGCACAATCGAAGCTGTCTCATCCACTAGTAGCAATGGTGGCCATTCACTGGTTTTGGATTTGCTGTGTGTTTTTTTACAAATTGAAGGTGTGTGGCAACCTTACCTTGGGCAAATCTATCAGCCCCATTTGCCGCAGAGAACGTGCTCCCTTTGTGTCTCTGTGTCCTGTTTTGGTAATTCTCACAGTATCTCAAACTTTTTCATCATGCTATTGTCTACTTGATAGACTACAGTATAGTGTCAACATAACTTGTATATGCACTGGGAAACCAACAAATTTGTGTGCCTTGCTTTATTGCGATATTCACTTATGGCAGTGGTCTGGAACTGAACCCACAATACCTATTCAACTACTTGCCAAATACTATGTGGTAACTACACAATGGTTATCTTACTTAATTCTGTGTGGGAAATATAACTTTCTCTAATTTACAGACAAATAAACTGAGGTTCTGAGCTGTTAAGTGGACCTAGAATTCAACTCTTAGTAACAGTCTCCTTGCCTGATTTCCAAGAGTTTCTACTTCCTGGGTGGTGTAAGTGATTTGCATTTGACTACTGACCTAAACACCTTCTCTGTTGTCTGTACAGTTGGTTACAATGAAAACCAGCCAACTAGCCCCAGTAGACAGAAGGGCCATGAGATGCTCTTGTTATTATTTGCCAACCGGTTGGCTCCGACTCCTGGCAACCTGATGTCTAGCAGGAGACAACGTTGTCCAGTGCTGGGCCATCTGCATGAGCATTGGTGTGTTTGAGTCCACGTTGGAGCTGTTGTGCAGTGACTTCCAACCCAGGGAGTTCTTCTTCCAGCACTGTATCGGACAATACTCTGTTGTGACTCACGGGGTTTTCACTGGCTGATTTGGGGGAGATCTCCAGGCCTTTGTTCCTAGTCTTTCTTAGTCTGAGGGCTCCATGAAAACCTGCCCATCATAGGGGATCTTGCTGGTCTTTGAAACACTGATGGCACAGCAACACGCAAGCCACCACAGTACAACAAACTGACAGATAGTGGTGAGTGCACTTGGTCCCTTCCTTGTTTGCAGGACGCAGCTGTAGGAAGCTCAGATGGGCACCTGGGACTTGGAGACTTGTCAGGAAATGGCTACCTCTCTGGAGCCTCAAGGCCCCCAGTTTGGTTTTTCTTATTTCTGCTTCACTCTTTTCTCTGCAGACCAAATTGCACAGCCACTTGTGATGCCTGCTTCCCCAAACATCCATC
>NW_006921714.1:8616913-8622209 GCF_000298275.1 Orycteropus afer afer | reverse complement strand
TAGGTTTGAATTGCCAATCTTTTGACTAGCAGTTGAGCTCTTTAACCACTGCACCACCAGGGCTCCTTGAGTGAGTGCTAGCATCCCAAAATGGTTGAAGTGCACAGATGCACAGATCTACCTCCTTCAGCCAACTCTTGTCCAGTGGCAGAGCTTAAGATGCAACCCAGTGCACCTAGGGGCATCACCCTCCCTCCCTCCGCATGGAAGTGATGCCAAATTCATTGGGAGCAGCAAGATCGGATACTGAGAGACTCCTAGTAATTTCCTGCTCTCTTTGAACCTCAGAAAAGTCTCTTACACCCCAGTGCTTTGAGCTACCTGTGCCCGCGGAATAAAAGGCAAGGTCAATGTCCATGTTTGGGTTGTGAATTGCAGGTGCAGCACCCCAGAGACATGGTTGCTTTGGATTGAATGGTGTCCACAGGAAGAGATATGTTGAAGTCCTAACCCACTCCCAGTACCTGTGAATATGATCTTATTCACAAACAGGGTCTTTGAAGATGTTAACAGTCAACATGAGGTCACACTGGAGCAGGGTGGGTCCTAATGCCATCTGAGTGTTGTTCTTACAAAAGGGGACAGACACAGACACAGACAGAGGACGATGCCAAGCCTGGAAGATCTGGAGCTACCAAAAGCCAGGGGAGGCTTGGAACAGATTCCCGCAGAGCCTCAGAAGGAATCAACATGGCCAACACCCTGATCTGGAACTCCCAGCCTTCAGAACTGTGAGACAATCAATTATGTTGTTTTATGCCACTCATTTTGTGGGATTTTATTACAGTAGCCCTAGGAAACTAACACAGTGGTATAAAGCTGGCTGAGTAGCAACAGGAACTAGAAGCGGTCACTTACAGTTAAGACACCACACCTGCCAAGCTCTTGACTGGAGACTAGCTGTCTGAGGTCTTACCACACAGGGTCTCAGGCCTAAGAAGTTCAGCATTAAAAGTGGGAGTGAGTCCCCTGAAGGTGAAATCTGGGGACTCTGGAGTGACCCTAGATTTATGGAACATTTACTGACTAACCCATAAGGAAGGTGGCTGAGGGACGTGGGAGGAAAATAACAGCTATCAGGAAGGTACATGGTGAGGAGAGGAGCCCATGGCTGAAGATCCTGCTTCCTGCTGGAGCTGAGAAGAGGACAGAAAAGGCCGCCGCAGGTCCGCCCTGGCACTGGGTGGGGAGGCAGCACCAGGCAGGGACCAGAGAACCCGTCCTACTAGTGAGACTGAGGAGGACTGTGCTAGGGTCTGGGCCGGGGCCAGGGCAGCAGTCTCCCTGAGGGGGTCACCTCCCAAGGACGAAGAACTAGACCACCCTAAAGGAAGGGGAGGGATCCCTGGGTGGTGGTGCAAGTAGTTAACTGCTCTGCTGCTGACATAAAGGTGGGGGGTTCGAGTCCACCCAGATGAAAGGCCTAGCCATCTACTTCCAAAAATCAGCCACTGAAAACCTTATGGAGGACAATTCCAGTCTGACACATATGGGTCACCACGAGTCAGAGTCAGCTGGATGACAATTGGTTTTGGGATAAAGGAAAGGGCAGGGGTGAGCTGTCTGTCCCAGAAGTGTAATCCCAATCCAAAGGCTGCTGGCCCAGGCCTGGGGGCACAGGACCTAGCTGTCTTGGTAGCATAGTGCCTAAGGCACTTGACTGCTAACCAGAAGGCTGGTGGTTCAAACCCACCAGCTACTCCTTGGAAAGAACGTTGAGCAATCTACTTCCATAGTGATACTGCTTCGGAAACCCAAGGAGGGGTCGCTATGAGTCAGATCTGACTCTATGGCACATAATAATAACAGATGGCCACAAGCTATGTGACTTATACCAACAGCTCTTTATTCTCTCATAGTTATAAAGGCTGAGAATCCAAATTCAGGGGTCAGCAGGACCACGCTGTTTCTGAAGGTTCCAGGGGCAGATCTTTCCTGGTCTCTCAGCTTCTGGCAGCCCCAGGCATTCTTTGGCTTGTGGCTGCATCACTCTCACCTCTGCCTTGGTCTTCTCAAGGCCACCTTCCTTCTGTGTCTTTTCTCTTGTTATAAAGACACCATTTGTGTCTTAACTGACTACATCTGCAAAGACCCCCTTTCCAGACGAAGTTCCATTCACAGGTACCAGGGCTTAGAACTGGACATTTCTTTTGGGAGGGACACGCTCAACCCATAACCTCAGGCTTCCTGACCTCCCAACCTTTCCATGACTGACGGACCTCAGTCTCTCTGGGACAAAGGATCTTGAAGGATGGTGAGAGTCTTCAGTGACATAAAATCAAGATTCACTTCCCAAGCATGCTATTGGGACCCCACATCAGTCTAGCAGAGTGGAAGCAACTGTTCCACTTCCCAGATGGGCACACTGAGACACACACACACACAGAGAGAAGTTCTCAGGATCACGCAGGTAGCAAGTAGCAGAGCCATGAGTCCAGTCCCCTGTCTGTCTGCATAAAGCCCCTCCTGGCCTTGTTTCTGCCCCAGTCTCTGATGAAGGCCAGGAGCACAGCCCAAGCCCATTGCAGCGGATGCCACATAAGTGATGAGAGTTTCAGCCCTGCCTAAATACACATTTTCTTCTTTGGTGAATGCTCCCTCTCCAGGGAGCCAGCAGGGCCATTAGGGCTTTCATTGCAGCTTTTACCAGATGAAGAGCCCAGCCAGGAGCCTGCCTGGGAAGGAGAGGGAACAGGCCAGGAGCAGACAGAGCAGGACTCAGAACTGGGTTATCTTTTACCAGGGGGCGGGGCTGCGTGGAGGAGAGGGCTCCCAGCCTGGGTCAGCGTCTCCAGCCCAGGACGGAGCCACCCTAGGCTCTGACTTCACCTTGGAAGAGAGGGAGGACAGAGGGATTGCTGAGAGCCTGTCTCTGCAAAGATGGGGCAAGGGATCCCCCACATACAGCATCATCTTCGGACCACCCATTGAGGCCCACATAATTATCTTCCTTTTAGGGATGAGAAACCTAAGACTCAGAGAGGTTAAACAACTTGTCCAAGGCCATACAGTCTGGCTGAAATGGGTGTGCTTGCTTTCCCATCCCTGGACTGAAGCCAGGCCTCTGCACTCCGGGCCCCAGCACACCCACCAGGACCAGGGAGGTGAACTAGGAAGCCCTTCTGCAGGCCTTGCAGTCTTGAGCTCAGGGGGATGTTCACATGTTGACCTGGGGACAAATCCATGTTTTCCCCAAAGTCTATCAAGAAGCCTGTGCTTGGCCATGAAGCTGCTATTCACCTTGTTGGGCTCAGAATGCAGTGAAAGAATCCTAGGGGATGGGCTGAATGACAGAATTTAAGCCACCAACTCCAGACCTCCAATGGCAGGTGCTATTATTGTCCCCATTCTATAGATGTGGAAATTGAGGCATAGAGAATAGAGGGCCCAAACTCACACAGTGGGTTGTGGCAGAACTGAAGCATGAACCTTGCCTGCCTGGCACAAGGGCCCACTCTCACCACCGCTTCCACTGACACTGTCCTCAGCACAGGTGGGACTCACTAGGCATGTTTGTTAACTGGCTGAATGGATGCATGAAAGACCCCCAGTAAACCGTGAACTCCTTGGCATCTCCATAGCTGGTTTCACACACCAAGTGTTGGGATGGCTGATGTGGCTTCACAAGTGAACAGGTGACTTTCTCTGCTAAGCATGAGTCTTTGGTTTTCTGCCATTTCCCTTCAGTAGTGACAAGGTGGTCTGGCCAGGCCATTTGCTTCTGTGAAGTTGGGAGAGCAGCCTCAAAGACTGGATGGTGAAGAAGTAATTTTATCCAAAGCATTTGACCTTTGTCCCTGGTTCCTGGGAGGTAAACTCTAAACCCGTGAAGTCCAAGGGGTTCCTGAATGACTTGAGGCTCTTGTAGCTCAATGGTTAAAGCATTCTGCTACTAACCAAAAGTTCAGCTTTTCAAACCTACCAGTCACTCCATGGGAGAAAGATGAAATAGTCTGTTTCCATAAAGATTTTCAGCCTTGGAAATCTTATGGGGCAGTCTCACTCTGTCCTCTAGAAGTGCTATGAGACTTGAGAGCAGGGGGTTTCAGTTCCTAAGTGATTGGAGTGTCTTTGTTATTCACAGTAGGGTCCAGATCACACCTAAACATTTACGTTAATGAGATGATGGGGGAGGAGGCTGGCCTTGACCAAAAGACCCACCATGCAAGTGACTGATATCCAGAGAGGGGAGAGAGCTGCATAATATTTTCAAGGTCCATCCTTGTCCTAGCGTGTATCAGAATTCCATCCCTTTTTATGGCTGACTAATACTCCACTGCATGAATAGACAGCTTTGCTTATCCTTTGCTCATCTGTGGATGGACCTTGGGTTGTTTCCTCTTTGGGCTATGAAAAGAAATGCTACAATGATCATTGGTGTTCACATCTCGCTGCTTTCTAAGACAGTGTCCCTGCCTCTGAAAGCTCAGAGTCCAGTGTGGGAGGCAGACGAGTATGTGCTCAATCATCATCTTTTGATTCATTCATTGAAGCCAACCATGGCACTACTCCCTGAAAGGCATTCTGCAGGTAGAATGCATGAGGCTGGGGTTGCACAGAATAGCTGGGGTGGCCTTTGAGCTGGGCCTTGGAGGAAGGACTTTCAGGAAGAGGGCACTGACCAACAGAGGTCCAAGGTTTGTTCTGCAAATGTAGAGGTCCTTAATGGCTGGAGAGTGGGCCACCTGGGGCTGGAAGGACACACTCAGTGACAGGGGAGGCTGAAAGAGTGACCAGGAAAGCAGTGTCCCTCCCCTACTGGGAAGTTACATCTCTGTCTCAGAGCCTTACACAAGTGTGATCTCTGCCACACTCATCCCTGCTCATCCTTTAGGTCTCAAACATTCCCTCTGCAAGCCTGGACCCAGAATCCATAATGCCCCTTAATCCAAGCTCATGGTGCCCCATACTCATCTTTCATAGCATTTATCCCATTTGTAACCACCCGTAAGAGGCAACCTAGCTTAATGCTTACTAAGCATAAGAACGGGACTTGGGAGCAACCCAGACTGCTGATTCACACCTGCCTCTCAGTCAACAGTTGGGAGATGTGGTAGTCTGCCATTACTCTGGTTCTCCACTCCTCATGCTCCCCTTTTCCATCTAAATTTGCAGTGCCCTTCCATCATGGGCGGGCTTAGTTCCACCCTTGCGTTTGACCTTATGATTTGTTTTGGCCAATAGAATGAGATAGAAGTGACAGGGTACAGGGTACCTCTGAGCCTAAGGCTGGCTCCATGGTACACCAGAATAGGAAGGACATGTCTAGGCTAGCATGCTGGGCCCAGGAGAGGAT
>NW_006921714.1:8614849-8615971 GCF_000298275.1 Orycteropus afer afer | reverse complement strand
GAAACACTGCCCAATCCCTATTACTCATCTGTCATTTGTTGTACCGTGTTGGCTTGCATGTTGTTGTGATGCTGGAAGCTGTGCCTCTGGTATTTCAAATACCAGCAGGGTCACCCATGGTGAGTAAGTTTCAGTGGAACTTCCAGACTAAAATAGACTAGGAAGGAAGAACTGGTGATCAACTTCTGAAAAAAATCGTCCAGTGAAAACCTTATAGCAGTAGAACATTGTCTGATTCAGTGCCAGCAGATGAGCCCCTCAGGTTGGAAGACACTCAAAATACAACTGAGGAAGAGCTGCCTCCTCAAGATAGAGTTGACTTAATAACTTGGATAGAGTAAAGCTTTTGGGATCTTCCTTTGTTGCTAGGGCACTACTCAAAATGAGAAGAAACAGCTGCAAACATCCATCATACATGAAGAAAATATCATACATGAAGAAAGTAAATGATCATTAAAAAGGCAGGAGAGGAAGAAAAAACAAAATGGATGTCAAAAGACATCACAACATGGAATGTAAGAATCTAGGAAAATTGGAAGTCATAAAAAAATGAAATGAAGCACATTAAGATTGATATCCTAGGCATTAGTGAGGTGAAATGAACTGGTATTGCCCATTTTGAATCAGACAGTCATCTGGTCTACTTCCTGGGAATGACACATTGAAGAGGAATGGTATCACATGCATTGTCAGAAAGAACATGTCAAGATCTGTCCTGAAGGACAAGACTGTCAGTGATAGGGTAACCTCCATATGCCTACAAATAAGACCAGTTAATAGGACTATTATTCAAATTTACACACCAATCAGCAATGCCAGAGATGAAGAATTTGAAGATTTTTACCACATTTGGCAGTCTGAAGTTGATCAACCCTGTGATTAAGATACATTGATAATTACTGGTGACTGGAATGAGAAGTTGGAAACAACAAGGATCAGTAGCTGGAAAATAAGGCCTTTGTGGTAAAACAACTCTGGAGATTACATGACAGAATTTTGCAAGGCCAACAATTTATTCATTGCTAATAATTTGATTTCAACAACATAAACATGTGGACCTCACCAGATAGAATATATATGAATCAAATTGACTATGTGTCTGTGGATAGAGACAATGGAGAG
>NW_006921714.1:8582835-8592923 GCF_000298275.1 Orycteropus afer afer | reverse complement strand
GTGTTTTGGGGTTTGCCGACACTTGTACATAGCTGATATTTCCCTCACTTCTTACAAGCAAGCCCCAGCCAGAGGCATTGGCAATGAGGCCATCTGGTCCTACATTCATTCCTTGTTGATGGAGGGATGGAGACCGGTTGACAGGGTGCAGTCCCCTTTGCCTATCACGTTGTGGGAGTATTTGCTGAACCACGAGGTCAGAAGCAAGTTTCCCAGTCAACAGGGACTGTCTTCCTTCTGGAACCTCTAAGCTCACTTTCAGAGGCAGGTCCCAGCTCATAATCTGTTCTCAAAGGAGCAAACTGAGGCTTGGAGAAGAAGTGGCAGAGCTGGGCTGTGAACCCAGACCTCCCAGATGTTGGGGCTGGAGCTGTTGAGTTCTCAGACACTGAGTTGCCCTTACTGTGTAGAAAGAGAAGAAGCCTCAGAGCCCCAAGCAGGGCTGTAATCTGCACTGACTTTTGGGGTGCAGCTCCCATGGCACAGGCTGCCCCTGGGCATTGTTAGAGTGGGTGTGGCTGTCCTCTGCCGTGCCCACAATTCAGAGCCTCAAACTGTGGTGAGTTCTCCGAGTGGTTCCCAGTGACCAATGCACTATTATGGGAGGAGCCCTCCAAGCAGGAGGGGGCAAAAGCCCCCAGGAATGACTGGAGGGTGGGGTTTCACCTCCAGAAGCTTCATCAGTGATTTCCCTCATTCTTTGTTCAGACAATGAATTGTTTTCAGCTCCATATAAAATGCTGTAGAAAAGTAGCTTCAAAGTGACTCCCTGTCCATCCCTGCCCGAAATCCTTCATCTACTGACTTCTAGTGTCACTATACATGGGGTGTCTCCCTCATGTGCCAACCTCCACCAGCTGAACCACAGTGTCCCATGTTCATTCCTGCTGTGATCTTGGCCAAGTTACTTAACCATGCTTCCACAGTGCTGTAACCAGAGCTTTGAACCGGTGCAGTCATGGTTGAAGCAGCAAAATTGGAAGAGACCCGAATTTGTAAACTGGGGGTGTTCTGGAATGACAACCAGAATGGGAATAATTGTGGGTTGAAGGCTTGGAATGAGAGACTCAGAGAGGCAAAGGGAGCCCTTTCAGAAGGCTGCTACAGAAGACAGCATTATTACCAGGACTGTGGGGAGCCACACACATTCAAAGCAGTGTGGTCGCCGCCATCTTTGAGCGGGGCACCACTGTTTCCACCTCTGCTGTTCAAGAGATTTGGTTGCTATGCAAGATGCAGGCTCCCCTAGTTTTCTAAGAGGGAGATGAAGTTTCTAGCAAGGCATTGAAACTTGTTTTTCCTATTCAGGTATCATTTCAATACACCCACAAGTTTCAAAGTTGTTGGGTCTGTTCCAGTCTCTTATTTCTATGGCTGTGACTGAACCGGGAAGAACCAGTTCGCAGACCTGGCTATAACCCAGCTGCGGCCACATCTCTGTCCTGCTTGAAACTCTCCAGCAGCTCCCTATTGCCTTCAAGATAAACTGCAGCTAATTGACATGACTCGTGAAGCCTTCACAGTCTGCCCTCTTCCCTACCCACCTCTCTGGCCTCTTTCTCCTCCATAGGCCTTCCAATAATTCTCATGGGGCTGGTGCACCCACCCCTTAGGGGCCTGCTGCCTTCAAACACAGGTTCTTCTGCCCAGAATATCCAACCTCCCCTTCTTTGCTGGGGGAACTTCTATTCGTTCTTCAAAAGGCTTCTGAGACCTACCTGGACAGAGCTATTGCTTTCTCTACTGTGTTTGAGAGCACCCTGAAGTACCTCTGTGATAGCAGGTAACACAAACCGCAAACTTCAAGAGGGCAGGTACTTTGTATTGTTCTCTGCTGTGTCTTCAGGACTTGCCTCATAGGCTCCCATTACTTTGTTGCAGAAATGTATGACTTAATGCAGGAACTGAAAGGTTGACTGTTCAAATCCATACAGAAGTCCTTGGAAGAAAATCTTGGTGATTTTCTTCAGAAAGATCATAGCCATTGAAAACCCTTTGAGGCACAGTTGTATTCTGACACCCGTGGGGTCATAGTGAGTTGAAATTGCTTAATGGCAATTGGTTTGGCTTCCCCCCCCCCCCCAGAATATCTCCATGGACTGAACCCCTAGCTGTGGGAACTGGCTTGTTTGTCCTGTGGGTCTGTGGATGGGAGGCAGAAACAAGTCTCTTTTCAGCATCTGTGACTGAGTTAGATGAGGTTTGAGGGACACAGCTGTAATGGTACTGAAATGAAATCAGGTGTCCCCCCAAAGTAAGGAAAAGATGTTTTCAAACCTTCATGTCAACTGACTTCAATTGCTTTAAAGAGAGCACAGAAAACAAAGATGTTTTGACACAAGCAATTCTGCAGGCGCAGTAAGTGCTTGGGCTCCACACATGGTGGATATTAAATGTCACCAGGAATACAGCAGTGGAAGCAGGAGGCCACTTCGTCCTGCCTGTGTGTGACAGGTGAGGGAGCAGGCCCAGAGGCAAGGGCCTGGGCCAGCCACAGTGCCAGCAACCACAGGGCTGAAGTGGTGTGCTTTATCTGCTATTCTCCCTGGAATGTTGATGGTTTTATCTTTGATCCCAGCACATACAAAGTGGAACACCACAGCCGGAAGGGTCCTCAGAGACTCATCAGCCCAAATGAACCATCACAGAGGTAGATACAGAAGCACGCTTTCCAGAGGGGATAAGAGAGAGAGTGAGATAAGAAGTAAGGAGCTGTTTGAGAAGCAGAGGGTTCAGAGAGCTGGCTGGGGTGTGTCACTGGCCACTTTACATCACATGATTAGGATAGGCTTCTCTGCACAGGTGACAGGGAAGTTGAGACCTGAGTGATGACATGGAACAGCCCACTGACAATCTGCAGGAAGGACATTCCAGGCTGAGGAAACATTGAGTGCAAAGACCTTCGAGTCAGATCGATAGGGTGTCGTCCCTGAAAGAGACATTAGCTCAAGATGGAAACACCAAGCGCTGATCTCACGTAGCCCCTTGTCTGTCTTAGGGCAGGTGCCTGAGAAATGGGGCCTGAGACGGGACTCCTGTGTACGTCATTTAAAGAGGGCACATCCCCAGGAGGAGCCCGTGAGGGAGTGTCTGAATTACCTAGCGCCTCTGTAACACAAATACCACAAGTGGTGGCTTTAATGAACTGAATTTCTTTTCTTAGTTTAAGAGGCTAGAAGTATAATTTCAGCAGATGGCTCTAAGGAGACTCCTTCCTTGTCTATTTCAGCTGCCCATAGCTGCCAACGATCCTTGTAGATGCCTTTGCCTCCATTACTGGTCTTTTTCTTCTCCCTGTATATCTTTTTATCCACTCTGCTCTTTTCATAACTCAGAAGTGATTAGACTTAGAACCTACCCTATTTGCTTGTGACCTAATTAATATAGCAAGGGAAACTATTTCCAGACAAGTTCTTATTTATAGGTATGGTGTTGCTGTTCATGTTTTGTCGGCTCTAACTCATGGTGAACTGATGGACAACAGGACAAAACATCGCCTGGTCCTGCAGCATCTTCAAGATTTGGAGATACAGAGACCAGAATCTCAATACATTTTTTGGAGGGGATACAACTTATCCATAACATGGAGAGAAGGATGTGAGATATGCAAGGAGAAGTGAGACAAAGATGTGACTTGGGAGGAGTCTAGTCTCACCGTGATCCTACAGGGAACTCTGGAATTTAAGTTGTTGTTTTTAGAGGCCCTTTGTCAATTCTGACTCACACCAACCCTAGTGTTACAGAGTAGAACTTCCCCATAGAGTTTTCTAGGCTGTAATCTTTACATAAAGGAGCCTTGGTGGCACAGTTGTTAAGTGCTCAGCTGCTAACTGAAAAGTTAATGGTTCAAACCTACCAACTGCTTTGCAGTAAAAAGATGTGGCAGTCTGCTGCTGTGAAGATTTCCAGCCTCGGAAACCCTATGGGGGCAGTTCTACTCTGTCCCATAGGGTCACTACCTATAGGGTCATTACGAGTCAAACATGACTTGACAGCAGAAGGTTTGGTTTGGGTTTTGGTACTTTACGGAAGCAGATCTCCTGGTCTTTCTCCCACAGAGCCACTGGTTGGGTTCAAACTGCCAACCTTTTGGTTAGCAGATGAGTGCGTAACCATTGGTGCCACCATTGTCCTACACAGAGATGGGGGGCTGTGCTGTTACATCACTCATCAGTCAATCCTTGGTCACAGGCAAGGTTGCCCATAACTTACCAGGCGTCTCTGAGCAAAGGGACTCCCATCAGCTACATCCCCGAGAAGGATGTGAGTGTGAGGCATGCGTGGTCCATACTGCAGCAGCTAGGAGAGGGGAGCAGCAGCCCCTTAGAGTCAGGGGCACCGACATTGCTCAGGCATCTACTGCATGCCATAAAGTGTCCTTTGACAACCACTGCCTCAGTGGCATTTGTAGTCACCCTGTGTGGATGTCGTTACTATCTGCACATTAAAATACTGGCCCATTGAGAGGTTAAGACACCTCTCAAAGTCACTCCATTAGGGAGTTGCAGCTCTGGGTCTCAGAGCCAGGTCTGGCTTGATAAGCAGTGCTCTTTCTACTGCTCCAGACTGCCTCCCATACACACACAAATGCCAAGTCAGGTGCCACAGACCAAGGCGCCCTTTGTTTCCCATCTTGCAGCCTGGTACAAACACAATCCAAAGTCAGAGCTGTTAGTGCTTCCTGGAGAGGAGTGGTTCTGGAAAGCCAGTGACTTTGTGGAATTTACCTTGGTGCATCTGACCAGAGCCTGGTCTGCATGCCTGTGCAGTTCAGGGGACCAGTACCTGGCAGGGGACTAGCAGGTCACCTGGTTTCCTGTCTGAATGCCTGTGAGTCAGCCTCAGCAGAGACCCAGGCTCTCAGGGGCAGGGCCTGAGTGCACCTAGATTTAAAGCTAAGACCACAAAGCACATCACGTGCCACCACTAGTGCTCATCTGCTTATGTCGGGAATATTCTGGAAGCCCGGTTTGCAGCAGGTTTTCACTCTGGGCCTCATGTGCCTGGAACAGGGGTCCAGCTAAATGAGCTTTGAGCCCCAAGCTGCTTTCATCTTAGTCATTTTTACAGAATCTTCTTGAAATGCATAAGACGATACTGAACAGAATTAAGTCTCTTCTTAGCACTTCAGGGATGGTCCATCTATATCATTTGTTGACATACAATATTTCTTTTGGGAAGAGGGAACTGTTTTGCCCCTAAACTAAATGACCCAGATTTCTGCCCCTCGCTAGTCCTATGCCAAGTGTTAAATTACTTATTTCTTTCCCCGGTGCCTTTTCTTGGTAATATTATACTTGAATGTAATAGTTTCTCTTCTGATTAACCCAATTCTAATCCAGCTTCTAAACAATGAGAGGCTGAAAAGCTAGGTCATCAAGCTAGTTGAACTTGAGGGCAAAATGAGAGTCAAGATCAGGCGCAGGATGGAATGTTGGAGCTTTGTAGTAACTTGGTTTATATTCACCTGCTTCCCCCTTACTTTCTGATTTCCCTTCTAAGAAGCTGAGGGTCCCTCAAGCCTGGTCTTTAGACAAACAGGTCTTCATGGGGAAGGAAGTGGATCAACATGTTGGGCCCCAAGCTAAGCACTGTTTCATATATTATCTCATTAACTCTTCACAGTCAAATTGTAAGGTAATTATATTCATTCCCACTTAATGGTCAGGGAGGAGTCCCTGAGTGGTGCCAATGGTTAATATGCTTGGCTGCTGGCCAGAAGGATTAAAGTTACAGTCTGCCCAGCAGTGCCCACAAAAAAATGGCTGCCAAGCTACTCCTGAAACTCTATGGAGCACAGTTCTATCCCGACACACATGGTCACTGTGAGTCGGAATTGACTCGATGGTGACTGGTGGTCATGGTCAAGGAAAAAGAATGTGACAGAGTGAAGAAACTTGCCCCAAATTATACAATCAAGGATTGGTGTAGACAAGATTTGAACCCAAGTCTTCATTTCTTGAAAATCTGATTTCTTTCCATTAGAACAGATTCCTTTCTAGTGAGTAAATATATCAGCCTCTCATGTTGACATAAACTAATGATGATACTTATCATAATTCTTTGTGTGGACAGAATCGTGTGTGGGATGTGACAATGAGAAAGAGATTCCTATAGGCCATCAATGGGACTTCAGGCTCATCCAGGACTCCCAAGGTCTCTGGCCATTGGCTCAACACAAAGACAGACTCTTGGATTTCCAATGTCAGTCCAATCACATTGTGTTCAAGAAGGTCTCCCTTCTGTAATTAGATTCTCCCTAGTTTCAGGTAATCCCATTTCTTTGGGCTGGGACTCTCCAGAAAAGGAAAGTAAGCCTCCTCCAGGCTTCCCCTTCAGATGGGTGATTTTTCTGCAAGAATGAAATCAGTCTGCTCTGTCCCTTTCTCCTGGCAAAATGGTCAGGTTCAATAAAGGATGATTTTTTTTTTTTTTCAATATCACATCTCCATAATAGAAAAGAGTCACTTATCTTGAACCAAATGATTTTTCAAAAAGTAAATGAGCAGAACTCCTTTCGCCTGGTGTTTCCCACCCACAGCCGAGGGCCTGGCTCTGATCTCCGCTGCACTATAGTTCATTCCTTCCTATTCACTGTTTCTTGGCTACGGAGCAGAAAGCCAGTCCCACCACTTTATCGTAGTGTGTTAACTCAGACTCTGTAGGCTTTCATAAAGGCCTTAGTCTTCCTGGGTTTATACCGTTTTGAGAATTGATGAATGCTATGCCCTCGCTTTTCCCCAATTCATATTAAAACATAATCATACATTAAAAAAAATTAATACAATTTCAAGGGTTAGTGATACCGCCTTGGCAACCCAAGGAGAAGTCACTATGAGTCGGATATGACTTGATGGCAGTGGGTTTTGTTTTTGTTTTTGTTTTAATTTTTCAGAGGTCTCTGGGTGGCACAGTTAAGCACACCACTACCAGCTAAAGGTTGGCAGTTTGAACTCGTCCAGAGGCAGCTTGGCAGACAGGCGTGGCTATCTGTTCCTAAAAAGTCACCTCCTTGAAACCCGATGGAGCAGTTCTATTCTGCACACTCGGGGTCATCATGAGTTAGAACGGACTCAATGGCAAGTAACAACAGCAACAATTATTTTTTTCAGAGCCAATCACTGTCCATGGCAGCAGGTTAAAAGCCCTGGACTGAAATGTTGTTTTGAATGGTTTTTAAGAGTATTGGTGGCCAAGAGTATTCCAAGCCAGTCCATTAAAATGTGAAGCTTCATGATGCAATCTGGACAAGAAAAGAGATTGCAGAAACTGAAAGAGGACAAGAAGAGGAGAGGAGGAAATGAGAGAGGCTTTGGAACACACTGACAAGTGTTGTGAAGAGCGAGACGTGTGTCCTGACAACTCAGGCCGACTTGAGAGTCAGAGACACAGCAGCTGTCACAGTAATTTAAATTCAATTTGCTGGCGGAGAAATCCCTGTGTCCAGTCACTTGGGCATGGTTGCTAGTCTGCAGCATGCTGGGAGGCGGAGCTCTGTGCCCAGCCAGCCACCAGCGATGATCCGAAAGAATTCTTATTTTGTCTTCATGAAGGGGGAGGGGCAGCAGTGGGAAGAAACACTGACTTGAGACTTAAGAGAGCTGAAACTCAAGACACTGTTCTGCTACTAGCCGTGTGACCTGGAGAAAGTCCCTATAATTCTCTGAGCCTTTGCTTCCTCTTCCGAATAATGAGGGTCATGGCCCCGGCCTGGCCAGCCTCTCAGGGATGGGTGAGTTCCACGAGCATGTTGTACTTTACAGACATAAAACACTACGTAATAAAAGGATGGTCATTTGCCACTGGAGTGATAGCCCATGGGGCCAAGTGCACCTACTGCACAGAGACATGCCATCATCACCCAGGGTCCCCATTCTCCCCCAGGGCAGGGGACAATCAGACTCAGGGGCCTGGAATGCTCTGCCAATATATTCTGAATCGTTCCCATGCATAGTTGGTTCTGGTTGTCCACCTCCATCTACCCCAGAGTTCAGTGGTGGCTTTGTTCTTGTCCACCAGCCATTCTTCTTGCCTTCCATTAGCTCTCAGGCCTCATGCCAGTAGGGCCTTAACAAGTGCTGTGGCATCAACCATCCTCCCAAAGACTGTGTGGGTATGGTACGATGCTGAGTGCCTGTTTAGCCAAATCTCTAGAACGGCTTTCAGGGGATCAGTAGGGTCATATTTTCTCATCAGGCAAAGCCTCTGCATTCAACCAACACCTCATGAGCGCTTGCTACCTGGGAGGCCCTGACTGGGGATTCTAAAGAAAGTCAGATACAGGTTGTGCCATTGGAGGGAGAAGCCACCAGCAACTATTGAGTGGCTTGTGTGGGCTGGATGTGGTGTGGACATTTCTCCAATCCTCAGAGCAGCCTGGTGAGAGCAGTGCTGTCCCATTTACTCTTGAGGAACACCAGGCACAGAGAACACAGGCAATCTGCTCGAGATATGCGGCTGAGAAGGAACAGAGCCAGGCTTTCACCGTGGCTCTCGGGGCTCCAGAACGTTTGCACTTTGCTCTGTCCTGAGCTAGCTCACCATCTGGAGGGTGCCAGACATTTGCAATAACAGCAGCTACTACGAAGATAACTCAATTGCTATTGCTATTGGCTGCTGTGGAGTAGACTTGCACTCATGGCTACCTTATGTACAATGAAATGAAACACTGCCCGGTCCTATGTCATCCTCACAATTACTGACATGCTGGAGTCTGTCGTTGCAGCCATTGGGCTAAATCCATCTCCTCGTGGGTCTCCCTCACCCTCTCTGGCTCTCTACATCGCCAAACATTATGTCTTCCTCTAGTAACTGGTCCCTCCTGATGATATGCCCAATGCAAGTAAGTCAACAATGTACTACTAGTATGATCCCTAGGGTTTTCATTATCCTAATGTTGCTTCACTGAAACCTGCCCAACATGGGTAACCCTGCTGGTATCTGAAATACCGACGACCAAGTTTGAGCATCACAGCAACATGCAAGCCGCCAGAGAACAAGAAAGTAACAGGGGAGTGGCAGGACTCACAACGATTGAGCCCTTGGGAGTCAGCCACTAATGTTGACTGCTCACATGAATAACTCCTCTCATCTTCATAGCACCACAAAGTGGCTTCTAGTAATAGTTCCATTTTTCTGATGAGGTAACATAGCTATGGAGTTAAACAAAGTGGCCGACGACATGCAGAGAGGAGGTGATAAATCTAGTGTATAAACGCTCACGGTCCAGTCCAGCACCTGCCCCGTTCACCTCTCAGCTACACCTTCCCATCAAATGGCAAAGGGCTCTGCAGGGTGGTGAGAATCAGTACAGAGGATCCCCTACAAGATGCCCTCAGATGCCCAGGCAGCAGCATCCAGGCCGCGTGGCTCAGCCCCCTCAGGGCAGGTTCCAGCACTTACTGGTGGAGCAAATTAGGGACGTATTGCTAATCTCTCTGATTTTGAGTTCCCTGGCCCCTCCACCCTCAGTCAATCAGGTAACATTTATCATGAGAGTCTGTAGGCTCTTAGGACCTGAAACCAACCCCTCCTTCCTTCCTACCTTTTTTTTTAAAAAAAGAGTTTTCATTCATTTTATTTATTATTGTTTATTCTTTGTGATCCATAGTTGTTTGCTTCTTTTCGTTGTAGTTTGGGTGACAGTTCACAGAGCAAATTAGTTTCCATTCAGTAATGTATGCGCCATTTGCTTTGTGACATTGGCTGCAATTCCTCGATGTAATAGCACCTTTCACCTTCTTCTCTGGGTTTCCTGTTTCCGTTTGTCCTTCTTCCCTTCCCTGTGGTGGGTAAGTCTGTGTGTCAACTTGGCCGGGTCTGGTTGAGTGGCTGGGCAGCTGAATGTAGTTATTCCCCATGATGAGATTAGTAATTAACTCCATGGTGGAATCTACCGTGAGCAGCTGCTTTGGGTATGTGGTTTGCTTCCTGTATATAAGCACCAGCTTTGGGAACCGTCTCTAGCTTATGCCATGCTTAGACCCTGCATGTAGCTGTGTCATTGTTCAGCAGCCTGCCATGCTCTGCCAACCTTGGGACTTCCAGGGGACTTGAATTAATGACCTGCCGTGTTGTTTGGTAACATC
>NW_006921714.1:8537151-8551500 GCF_000298275.1 Orycteropus afer afer | reverse complement strand
ATCATAACAAACTATGGATAACATTGCTAAGAATGGGGTTTCAGAACACTTAATTGTGCTCATGAGGAACCTGTACATAGATCAAGAGGCAGTCATTCGAACAGAACAAGGGAATACTGCATGGTTTAACACCATGAAAGGTGTCTGTCAGGGTTGTAGCCATTTGCCATACTCATTTAATCCATATGCTTATCAAAATAATCCAAGAAGCTGGATATATGAAGCAGAACATGGCATCAGGATTGGAGGAAGACTCATTAACAACCTGTGATATGCAGATGACACAACTTTGCTTGTTGAAAGTGAAGAAGGCTTGAAGCACTTAGTAGGGAAGATCGAAGACTACAGTCTGCAGTATGGATTACACCTCAACATAAAGAAAACAAAAATTCCCTCAACTGAAGCAATAAGCAACATCACAGTAAATGGAGAAAAATTGAAGTTGTCAAGAATTTCATTTTACTTACATTCACAATCAATGCCCATGGAAGCAGCAGTCAAGAAATCAAGGGACATATTGCACTGGGAAAATCTGCTGCAAGAGACCTCTTTAAAATGATACAGAGTAAAGATGTCTCTTTGAAGACTAAAGTGCACCTGACCCAAACCATGGTATTTTCAACCACCTAGTACATATGTAAAACCTGGATAATGAATGAGGAAGACCACAGAAGAATTTCTGAACTTGAATTGTGGTGTTGGCAAAGAATATTGAATGTACCATGCTCTGCCAGAAGAAAGATTCCCAAGAAATCTGTCTTGGAAGAAGTACAGCTGGAATGCTCCTTAGAAGTGAGAATGGCCAGACTTCATCTCTGATACTTTGATCACATTTTGAGAAGGAACCAGTCCCTGGAGAAGGATATCATGCTCGGTAAAGTAGAGGGCGAGTGGAAAAGAGGAAGACCCTCAAGGAGATGGATTGTCACAGTGGCTGCAACGATAGGCTCAACCATAGCAACGATTGTGAGAATGGGGCACTGTTTTGTTCTGTTGTAAATAGGTTCACTGAGTTGGAATCAACTCTATGGCAACTAACAACCACAACTTCTTACACACACCCCTACCTGTGACTTTGCCCCCAAGGCTATGGCACAATTTGAGTCTTTTTATTCTCATTGGAGGCTTTTGTGGTTGCAGAAAACCCATTTGATAAATTAACTTGATTCTCCATGATCTAAGGACCTATCTCTCCACTTGTTTTCCTTTCATCCTCAACAGTTGCATAGTCTTCTACTCCTCCCGTTACAACCTTGAAGGACCCACAGGTATGCAGGGAGACTCAAACATTCCTGAGAGTCTGTCTCCGGGAGGGTTTCAGGCCACATGACTATCTTAATCCAAGTCCACATGGAGACTCCTGCCAAGTGAATTTAAGTAAGTGCTGAGTGCCACAAAACATTCAAAACACACCCCTCCTCCTCCTGAGTTTAATAACGCTCTAGGATGGGGATTGGAACCGTCATACCCCATAAGAACAGATGCATTGTTATTACAGGGCAACCTGGCTCCATCCCAGGGTCCAGCCTCAGTAGGTGATCTCTGCTCTTCTGCGAGGCAGCAAATATCCCTCAGCAGGTTTGCACAATTCAAAGAGAGTGGAGGGGGCAGGGTCCAAGCTCCTCATGCAGGTGAAAATTTCCACTGCTAGAGGTGTGCACCGTTGGACCCCGCAAGAATGCAAGGCCATTGGGCCAAAATGCCAACTGAATCCTGTTTAAAAACGCTTGGAGTTTACAATGAACTGGATGGGGAGGTAACAGGGAAGCCATGGTGGTCACAGCAGAAGAGATGAGAATAGGGAAGGTGGAGGGCAGAGGTCTCACAGTGTAGAGTGTGGGGGAGCTGCAGAGTCAGAAAGTGATGGAGAGAGGATGATTATGTAATAATCGTTTGCTATAAAATCTGCTTAGCACTTCTCTAATACAAACCCAAGATAGCTTGACCATCACTTCTGTTCCTATCAGCTGCTGCCTGGATGCAATAAATCACAGAAAAACAGTTGCCCCAAACTCTGACCTACAGATTTGGAGATCCCTTAGTGTATGAGGGTAATCTGGTGGTAGTGGGTGCCTTGCCATCAATATGATTGTGATTGCCTAGCTAGTTCCCAGCTTGGTTCCTGTGACTCGCAGTTAAATGTTCCTTTAATGGTCCCATGCCATGTGCCCATCCAAAGGCTGTGGAAAGTGACTAAATCTCCAAGCCCTGCTGGGTCTTCCACAGTTTTGGAATGTTTCAGGGTCCTTAGAAGAGGGTGAGTGGGATCCTATGGTTTTAGGTCAGTTAGAGTTCATGTGCTCCCATTTTATGGGAGGACACACCCACTAGGATGACTCTATGGGATGGGGATTGGCGCTGCCATACCTCATGAGGACTGATGCATAGTTATTACTGCCATGATCCTCCACTATGACCATCATCATGTTTTCCCTCTTATTGGCAGCTGGGGTTCATAATGATGGTACCTTCCACTAGCCCTTTTCTGAATGCTGCTGCCAGTCCTCTTTGAAGCCAATGGAAATACCCATTTTTATGGTCAATGGAGACAAATGGGACTGTCCTCTTTGAGAGTCAGATCAATTGGGACAAGCCCCTGGTTACTGGATCCTGATTTTCAGTTGAGTCGCCATCATTCCAATCTTAAAAACCAACACTGGGTGGACTGATGGAAATAAAAAGACCCAAGGGATAGCCCCATCCCAACACACATAACCCAACTTAATAGACACTTATTGAGAATCTACTGAGTGTCAGACACTGTGCGTAAGATAAAAGACTGAGCTCAAACATATACACATACACTCTACAATATGACAAAGACAATGATAGAAATAAGTTTAAAGTGTTAGGAGAACCCAGAGGAGAGCAAAATGAGCTTTTCCTGTGGCAGAGAGGCTGTTGCAGTGAAAAGTCAGTAGTGCTGAAGATTGAGGGAAGCAGAAAGTGTGAGAGTTGTTAAGAAGGCAACGTGATAGGCATTGAAGATTTATCAGATGTGGAGGTTAAGGGAGCTTGGGCAACTAGGTGGGTAGGTGAGGTGCCATTATCTGGGATAGGAAATCCAGGATGGGAGAAGATTTGGGGCAGCAAGAGGGGTTTGTGTCACTTGCTTCATGAAACCAAAATCAGATCAGAGGGTATTTGACTCATTTGATTGAAAAAAAATGCACACTGCTATTTGCAATGACCCTACTCCCCTTTCTCAGCCTGTCAAAACCCCACTCCTCCACAGCCCAACTCAAATCTCACTTTCTCTTCAAAGCCTTTCTTAAACACAGCTAGGCCCTCACTCCTCGCTGTGGGTCAGCCCTGACTCTGCTTGTTCTTTAACTGGAGACCTGGCCTGCCTGAGCATACGCAGCTGGCCTGCAGGTCTGTCTCTCTCACATCCTGGCTCTGTATTTCTCATCCTTCTGTTCCTCCCAACGTCCAATGCCACACCCAGCACATAGTAGCATGAGCAAATGGGCATTACATTCGACAAAATTGCAGGGCTTCTGCTTGACCCGGAGGGGCAGAAATGTCTGAAGCCCTCACCTGAAGCTTTTCTACCTGTAAGATGCAGCAGTCAGACAGTAGCTGGTCTTTTGGATGGACCCACCTGGCCACACTGCGGGCACCTCTCCAAACCTGCTGCCTCCCAGGGCTTCACTCTGTGAAGGGGATGGTCCCTAAGTGGAGGCAATAGGCAGCTGGCTCAGGCCACTCACGTGCACCATTTTACTCTATTTCAGGCAGTGGGAATCAGGCAGCAGGGGCAGCCTTGGGCCAGTCTCAAGCATTGAGACTTTTCTTCCCACATTCTTAAATCAGCCTCGCTGCCTTGTGGTAAAAACCCACCTCCCTGCAGTCTCTGAGGACAAACCTGCTATCACCTTGCTCATTACTGCCACCCCTGTGGCCATCAAAGGTTCTGTCTTCAGATCCCTGCTTTGAACACTGCCCCTTATGGTAGTCTTGAAGCCCCTTTTTGGAAGCCAAGCCTGGAGGCGAGCACCCCATGACAGCAAGGGTTCTACCCTGCACCTATTGTAACTGTGGTGCCTACCACAGGGTCCAGCACATAGCGGGCACTTACTGCATGCCTGTTGGCTGAATGTCAGGTGCATGAGTAAGGCAGCCCTTCTCCCATCCTGATGCAGCTCAGGACCTGGCAGAGGAGGCACTAGCTGGGGAGGCTAAGCTTGGGGTCAGGGTCAGCCTGCACTGTCCAAATACAAGCTCTATCACCTATGAGCTGGGCCACTCAGTCCCTCTACGCCTTGGTTTTCTCTTCTGGGCAATCAGATATTCATGATGCCTGCCTCATAGGGTGAAAGGGGTCAGTGAGATGACTCAAAAGGTTCAGTGAGGGCCGGGCTCATAGCAAGTGTTCAGCAGACTCATTTGGAGGGTGAATAAATGGGGGAATGAATGAAGTGCAACATGTCTCTGGATAGTGAAAAAAATGAAGCATGCAGTTACTAACCAACAGGTTTGATGATATGAATCCCCCCAGAAGTGCTTTGGAAGAAAAAGTCCTGGCTTTCCAGTCACAGCCAATGGGCAGTTGTGCCCTGAAACACATGGGCGCCCATGAGTTGGAACTGACCTGACAGCAATGGCTATTGGCATACACACATACACATGTATGTAGAGAGAGACAGACAGATGGACAGACAGAGATTTTAAAGAATTGGCTCATGTGTTGGTGGGCCCACAAGTCTGAGATCTGTAGGGCGCCTGGCAGACTGGATACTTGGGGTTGGATACTACAGTCTTGATGCAGGACCCCTGTTCAAGGAAGCCTCAACTTTTGCTCTTGAGGCCCCATTTCTCAGAGGAATCTCCTTTACTTACAGTTAACTGACTGTAGATATAAACTAAACAAACAAACAAAAAAAAAAAACTCACTGCCATCGAGTCGGATCTGACTCATAGTGACCCCTCCTTGGGTTTCCAACATGTTCTCTCTATGGAAGTAGATTGCTCCATCTTCCTTCCGAGGAGTGGCTAGTGGGTTTGAACCACCACCCTCCTGGTTAGCAGTCAAATGCCTTAGGCACTACGCCATGTGAACTATGTCTATAGAGTACCTTCACAGCAAGTCCTAGATCAGAATTTGATCAAGTAATGGTACAATAGCCTAGGCTAGTTAACACAGAAGAGTGACCATCACAGAGGTATTTGATGAGTGGGGCTTCACAAGATGGAGCTGGGGCAACGGCCGCCAGGCTGGGGCAGAAAGGTGGAAAATGCAGGCAGTTATGATGAGAAGGTGGCTCATTGTGTTGGGCATTGAGGGTAGGGAGACAGCAGTGGGAGACAGAGCTGAAGGGAATGTTGGTTTCAGGTTTATGAGGCCTTCAATGCCAGACTGGGAGCTGGGCACAGAGGAACCTGGCCATCTATAACTTCCAGAGTGGAAAGTGGGTGATGCCAGAGGACCTTGAAGAACCATGCCCAGCCCTGCCTTCTTCCTGCCTTACCTGCGCCCCGCTCAAGTAAAGGTACTCTGACAGGGATGAATCAGGGCTGTGGGGAGGAAAACCTCAAACTTTCCTGCTTGAACACTGATATACATTACTGGACCTTAGAGCATAATAAGGTCTAGGCTCTCAACACCCGTGTCATCCATCCTCCCATTCCATAAATGAGAATCTGAGGCCCAGAGAATGGAAGGAACTTGCCTGAACTCAAGAGCAACTTACTTAGTAGCAGATTCCACATCCATTGGTTAGTAGCCACTTTCCATGGGTACCTGAATATTTCACCTTGAACCTGAGCTCAACATCAGCAAGGCAAAACCATTTGAGCAAAAGAAATGAAGGAAATGTCTATCAGCCACTCCAGCACCAATGACACAGAACTTTACCCTTGAAACCCTGAGATTTGGCCAGGTGAGGTGACTTGTTCAAGGCCATGCACAGAAGGAGTTTGTTAGGCCTTGAACCGTGTCACCCAAAATGACATGATCAAGTCCTAACTCCTATACCTGTGAATGTGACGCTGATGGGAAATAGGGTCTTAGAAGATGTTACCAGTTAACATGAGGTCATACCGAGTAGGAAAAAAAACACAAACTCACGCTCATTGGGTCAATTCTGATTCATACCCATTGGGTTTCCAAGGCAGTAAATCTTTATGAAAGTAGATTGCTCCATCTTCCTTCTGCAGAGTGGCTGGTGGATTTGAACCACTGACCTTCTGATTAGGCACCATGCCACCAGAGCTCCTCTATACTAGAGTAAGATGGTTCCTAATCCAGTATGAGTAGTGTCCTACAAAAGGGAAGACGAGACACACAGAGGAAGAACAGCCATGTGATGATGGTGTTAGGCTGCAGCTGCAAGCCAAGGAGTGCTCTGGGAGCCCCCAGAAACTGAGAGGGACAAAAGGATCCTCCCCTAGAACCTTCAGTGGAGGATGGCTCCATCGATACATTGGACGGCGAGCCTCCAGAACTGCGAGACTATACATCTCTGGCATTTAAAGCAATCCATGATGTGTTCAGGACAGTATGGCATGAGATATCCATTCATTCTTTCAACAAGTGTTGATTGAGCACGTTCTCTGTCCTGGGTGCTGGAAGCTGTGTGATGTGGAAAAGCTTCTCCATCAGTCTGCAGGCTAGCCCTGGTGCTGTCTCTCCCATCTGTGTGACTTTGGACAAGTCATATCATCTCTCTGAGCATCAGCCTTGCCACCTGTAAAGTGGGGACTCAGTACTGAGCTCATGGCCTTAGTTGGAGAATAAACAAGATTATGTGTAATGTACCCATTTTATTATTGTTGTAAGTCGTCATTGAGTTGATTCTGACTCATGGAAACTCTGTGTGTGCAAAGCAGAACTTCTCCATAGGTTTTTCAAGCTTGAGATCTTTTGGAAGCAAATTGTCAAGACTGTGGTCTAAGGGACCTCTGAGTGGGTTCAAACTGCCTACCTTTTGGCTAGTAGTGGAGCACTTAACTGTATTGCTCATATCCTAGGACATCCTAAGGCAGGCTCCCAACCTAGGGTGCTCTGTAAGGCACCTCACTTGTATATATTTTTGTAACTACCCACCTGAGCTCCCGGGGAGATCCCAGCTTCTAAGTAACTTAATTGTTTTCCTCTGATAAATATCATGGGCCATAAAAGCTGACAGCAGCAGCGGGAGCATCTGACATTTTGAGAGGTGGCATCTCCTCACGGAAGCACTGCTCAATGCTCTGCAAGAAGGAAGCCCGGCCCACGCTGTTGGTGAGAGGCCTAAGCTTCCCGTGACAGCAGTGGGAACACGGTGACTAATAAGGGGCTGTCACTCACCATGCACGACCGTGCTCAAATATCAGAGCACTTGGCTGAAAATGCCAAACCATTTTCTCCTCCAGAATTCATTAAAGGCTACAGGATTTGGGGAGTCAATAGAAGAGACACTGGAAACAACTGCAAATGCTTTCATGAAAGGAGGGAACCAGGGCTCCTGCAGACCACACCTCCGCCTTTCCTTCCACCCATCCGCGTGTGGGAGCTCTGTTTCTGGGCCTAAAGTGTGCACTACATACAGACTGGCTGGCCTTAGGTGAGGCAGGTGACTCATGGGACTGTGATTTCTGTAAACTGGGAACAGGAAAACCTGTCTGGGTTTACTTAAAAAAAAAAAAAAACCTCACTGCCCTTGAGTTGGATCGGACTCATAGCGACCCCTCCTTGGGTTTCCAAGGCGGTATCTCTATGGAAGTAGACTGCCCAACCTTCCTTCCAAGAAGTGGCTGGTGGGTTTGAATCGCCAACCTTCTGGTTAGCAGTCAGATGCCTTAGGGAAGGGTACATGATGTGGTGAGTTTTAGGTCTTGTATTGAGAGTTCCTTGTAGCTGGTTGTTTTGTTGGTGCTCTTGAGTAGGCCCCTGACTCCTGGTGACCCCGTGTGCTACAGAGTGGAGTATTTTAATTTTTATTTATTTTGTTGTTGTCATTGAGAATACACACAACAAAACATGCACTAACTCCACAGTTTCTCCAGGTACTGTTTAGTGATGCTGATTGGTTCTTCAAGGGGTGCAGCCATTCTCACCCTCCTTCTCCAAGTTGTTCCTCTCCCATTAACATAACTTCACTGCCCCTTAACCTTCCTATCAAACCTTTCAAGTTGTTGTCATCAATTTGATCCCATATAAGTGTTGTTGTTAAGTGCCGTCAAGTCGTTTCTGACTCATAGCGACCACATGCACAGCAGAACGAAACATTGCCCGATCCCGCGCCAGCCCCACAATCTCTGCTATACTTGAGCCCATCATCGCAGCCACTGTGTCAATCCATCTCGTTGAAGGCCTCCCCCTCTTTCGTCGACCCTCCACCCTAGCAAGCACGACATCCTTCTCCAGGGAATGGTCCCTTCTTACAACATGACCAAAATAGGTGAGACGAAGTCTGGCCATTCTTGCTTCCAAGGAGCATTCTGGCTGCACTTCCTCCAGGACAGATCTGTTAGTTCTTTTAGCAGTCCATGGTACTTTCAGCATTCTTTGCCAGCACCACAACTCAAAAGCATCAACTCTTCTTCGGTCTTCCTTATTCATTGTCCAGCTCTCACATGCATACCAGGCGATTGGGAATATCATGGCTTGTGTCAGGCGCACCTTAGTCCTCAATGAGATATCCTTGCTCCTCAGCACTTGAAACAGTTCCTTCACAGTTGACTTTCCCAATGCTACACTCATCTAATGTTCTGACTGCTGCTTCCGTTGGCAGGGAATACCATATAAGTAGTCCTTAAAAAGAGCGTAACTCTGAAGGCCCCATACAATTGTCTTGGCTATTATGTTTTTGGGAACAGATTGCCAGGCCTTTTCACCTCTGTAGAGCTGCTTCCAACTGCCAACTTTTGGGTTAGCAGCCAATTGTAAACCACTTGCACCCCCAGACTCCTTTGTAGTGTGCACATATGTATCACTCAATTCTGACTCCTTAGGTTTCCGAGGCAGTATCTACAGAAGTAGATTGCCCAGTGTTCCTTCCGAGGAGTGGCTGGTGGGTTTGAACCTCCAGCCTTCTGGTTAGCAGTCAGATGCCTTAGGCACTACTCCACCAGAGCTCCTGTATATATACCATATTACTTATTACATATAGATGTTATCAGTTAACATGAGGTCACACTGTAATAAAATTTACAGGTTAGCATCTTAATACCACATGCATGATATTATATATATATAAATAAATACTGTGTAGTAAAAGACCATAGACTTTACTTAAACGCATATCATTATTAGCACATTATGTGCAAAAGTTTACCCATTTTTAACTCCCATCCCCCTTTCATCCATCCCTGTCTTGATGGATTTGCCTAGTCTAGATATTCCTTATAAATGGGATCACATGACATTTGTCGTTTGATGTTTGGCCCATTTCACTTAACATGTTTTCAAGGTTCACCCATGTAGCAAGTAACAGAACTTCATTTCTCTTTATGGCTGAGTAATCCTCCATTGTGTGTGTGTATCACATGTTACTCACTCATCTGTTGATGGCACTTCAGCTGTTTCCACCTTTTGCCTCTTATGAATAATGCTGCAAAGAACATTGGCATACATGTGTCTGAGTTGCTGCTTTCAATTCTTTTGAGTATATTCCTAGGAGTGGAATTGCTGGATCATATAGTATTTCTGTATTTCCCTTTTCTATGGACTGCCAAACTGTTTTCTACAGTGGCTGCACCATTTTACATTCCCACCAACAATGCATGAGCATTCAGATTTCTCCCCATCCTTGCCAACCCATGTTATTTTCTTATTTGTTAAAAAAAATTTGTAATGGGTAAGAAGTGTGCATGGGGAGCTCAAGCCCTTAGCTCCCAACCAAATAAATGGCAGTTTGAATTCACTCAGAGTCACCTCAGAAGAAAGACGTGCTGATCTACTTCCGGAAGATCACAGCCACTGAAAATCGTATGGAGCACAGTTCTAGTCTGACACACTTAAGGTTTGGTTCTGGTTTGGGTTTCATGGGTGTGAAATGGTATTTCATTGTGGTTTTGATTTACATTTACCTAATGACTAATGTAACCAATGGTTCTTAACCCTGGCTGTCTGTTAGACTCACCTAAGAAGCTGTGAAAAATACCATTGCCCAGTGAGGAAGAAGAAGACATTGAGAGGTACATGGGAGGTACAGACAACAAAGATGAACCCTTTTGCATGTACAATATTGTGTTGTCAGTGATGGTAAGCATGGATCTATGGGTGGATAGATGGGTGGGCAGGCTGAACAATCAGGTTTGTCTAGGTAGAGGGAGTGGGCCCATGACCATGTATAGGGTTAGCAGACAATGTTTCTATGTGTGTATTTGTATTTGCTGTAAGAATACCCAGGTGTCTATATCCAGAGGGAGCTAGTAGTTGGACCTTTGGGCTCAGGACCATGGTCACAGGGGACATCAAGCTCAGCTGGCATAACATACTACACAAAAACATTGTTCTACATCCTACTTTGGTGAGTAGCAACTGGGATCTTAAAAGCTTGCAAGAAGCCATATAGATGCAACATGAGTTTCTCCTCATCCAGAACAAAGAAGAATGAAGAAAATGAAAGACGTATGAAAACAATTAGTCCAAGGGACTGGTACACCATGTGATCCTCAGCCGGTATGACTATGAGGCCAGAAGAACTGGATGGTTCCCGGCTACCACTGTCAATCACTCAGAGGGGGATCAGTGCAGGATATCCTGGTTAGAGTGGGAGAACAATGTGGAACAAAACTAAAAACAAACAAACAAACATAAACAAATTTTCTGGTCTGATAGAGCCTGGTGAGACCCCTGAGATTATGGCCCCTAGCCACCTTTCAGGTCTGGGATTGAACTCACGCCTGTGGCTTCCAGCCAGACAATGGGCAGGCATACGGTGTGAACATTTACATCAGGTAGATGTACTACTTGGAGTGATCAATCATGGGAGAGCAGAAGGGCAGTGTTTGCACAGGGAGACAGCTCAGAGGATGGGAGTGCATGGAAGGGAAGGACACCGGGAACAGGTAACTATGGGGAGGAAATGGGAAGAGAGCTGTTACACTGTGGGGAATTGCAGTCAATGTCACAAAACAAAATGTGTATGAACTGCTGTATGGAAAATGAATTTGCTCTGTAAACTTCACCCAAATCCCCAAATTAAGAAAAAAAAAAATTTTCCCAGGCCCCACCTCTGACAGTCTATTTAATTGGTGAAGGAGTGGGGCCTGAGCATTGGTTTTTTGTTTCTGTATTTCTAAAAAGAGTCCAAGTGATTAAAATCTGCAGCCAGGATTGAGAATCCTGACAGTAGTTCTGCCTACTTGCTGGAGGTTTTGAGCATGGGAATGGCATGGTCATTTTTATGCTTTACAAATTTCACTCCAGGCACAGTGTGAAGAATGGGCTGTGGAGCAGGTATAAGACTGGATTCAATAGATTAATTAGAATGTCTTGACTTTAAGTCTCCTCTAACTAGAACATGTCTACTCTACACTAAGCACTGGCCCTCCTTGTTAGAAATGCAGAATCCCGGGACAATTCCCAGTCCTGTTGAATGAGAATCTGCCTTCCAACAAGGTCTTAGGTGATGTGTACATACATGAAAGCTTGAGAAGGGCTTGATTAGAAGACTAATTCAAGAGTCCAGGCTGGAGATGATGATGATCCCATGCAAGGCAAGAGAACAGGGATCTGGAGGAGACAAATGTGAGGGATATTGAGAGGACACAATGGTGGGGTTAAGTGGAGGGAAAAAGAGGAAGATCCTCGATGAGATGCATTGACACGGTGTCCGCAACAATGAGCTCAAGCATAACAATGATTGTGGAATGGTATAAGACTGGGCAGTTTTTGTTCTGTTGCATGTAGGGTCACTGTGAGTTGGAACCAACTCGATGGCAAGTAACAACAATAACAACAATGGTGGGGTTAAGAGAGAGGATGTATTCACTTTTTAGGACTACCATTAACAATGCACTGTATCACAAAGTAGATGGCTTTAGCAACACAAATTCATTGTTTCACAATTCTACAAGCAAGTAGTCCGAATTCAGGGTGCACACAGGGCCACATTCTCTCTCCAAAGTCTCTTGTCATTGTTATGTGCCATTGAGTCAGACCTGACTCATAATGACCCCTCCTTGGGTTTTTGAGGTGGTATCACTACGGAAGTAGATTGCCCAACCTTCCTTCCGAGGAGTGTCTGGTGGGTTTGAGCCACCAGCCTTCTGGTTAGCAGTCAAGTGCCTTAGGAACTATGCTACCAGAGCTCTTCCAAAGTCTCTAGCAGAAGATCATTTCTAGGGGAAGATCATTTCTTGTTTCTTTAAGCTTCTGGTAGCCCCAAGTGTTCCTTGACTTGCAGCTGCAGCATAACTCTACTGTCACAGGGTCATGTTCCCTGTGTGTCTGTTTGTATTTTCTCTAATTATGATAAGACCACTCATATTGGATTTAAGAAACACTGGTGGCACAACAGTTAAATACTCAGATGCACACCAAAAAGTTAGCATTTTGCCACATGAAGGAGGCAGAGAATTCCAAGCAGAGGTAACAGCATGGACAAAGGCATAGAGCTATGAAAGGACAGGACCTGGGAAAGAAGCAATGAGAGATTCATTGAGGCTAGAGCACAACTTGCCTGTCAGTTTGTTGTATTATCATGGCTTGTGTGTTGCTATGAGCCTGGACCACCACTCATCCGTCAGTTTATTGTACTGTGGTGGCTTGCATGCTGTTGTGAGGTTGGAAGCTATGCCACCAGTATTCCAAGTTCCAGCGAGGTCACCCATGGTAGACAGGTTTCAGTGGAACTACCAAACTAAGACTGGGAAGAAAGAGAGGACCATCCACTTCTTAAAAAAAAAAAAAAAAAGAGCCACTAAAGACCTCATATATAACAATGAAACACTGTCTGATATATTTCAGTCCTGAAACATTGTCAGATATAGTGCAGGAAAATGAGCCTCTCAGGTTGGAAGCACTCAAAAGATGACCAGGGAAGAGCCACATCCTCAAAGGAGAGTTGACTTTACAGATGGTGATGGAGTAAAGTTTTAAGGACTTTCATTTGCTGAAAGGAGTAGAAGCAGCTGCAAACATCCATGAATAATCAGGACATGGAATGTACAAAGTATAAATCTAGGAAAATTGCAAGTTGTCCAAAATGAAATGGAATGCATAAAGATCAAAATCCTAGGCACTAGTGAGCTGAAATGGACTGGTATTGGCCATTTTGAATCAGACAATCATATGGTCTCTTATGCCAGGAATTACAAGTTGAAGAGGAATGGCATCACCTTTGTTGTTAAAAGGAATATTTAAAGATCTATCCTAAAGTACAATACTGTCAGTGATAGAATAATATCTATACACCTACAAGCAAGATCAGTTAATAGTGCTATTATTCAAATTTACATACCAACCACTGGACAAAGACGAAGAGATTGAAGATTTTTACCAACTTCTGCAGTCTGAAATTGACCAAACATGCAATCAAGATGTACTGGTAATTAATGGTGATTGGAATGCTAAAGTTGGAAACCAAGAAGAAGCTTCAGTAGTTGGAAAATATGACCTTGGTGACAGAAATAATGCTGGAGATTGCATGACAGAATTTTGAAAAACCAATGACTTATTCTTTGCAAATACCTTTTTCAACAACATAAATGGCAGCTATACACATGGACCTCACAAGATGGAATGCGCAGGAATCAAATTGACTACACGTGTGGAAAGAGGTGATGGAGAAACTCAATGTCATCAATCAAAACAAGGCCAGGAGCCGACTGTGGAACAGACCATCAACTGCTCGTATGCAAGTTCATGTTGAAGCTGAAGGAAATTAAAACAAGTCCACAAGAGCCAAAAAAAAAAAAATGACCTTCACTATATTCCACCTGAATTTAGAGACCACCTGAAGAATATATTTGATACATTGAACACCAATGACCAAAGACCAGATGAGTTGTGGGAAGACATCAAGAACATCATACATTAAGAAATCAGAAGTCATTGAAAAGTTACAAAAAGAAGAGAAGACTAAAATGCATGTCAGAAAAGAGTCTGAAACTTGCCCCTGAACTTAAAGTAGCTAAAGCAAATGGAAGAAATGGTTACATTAAAGAGCTCAATAGAAGACTTCAAAGGGCAGCACAAGAACACAAAGTAAAGTATTATAATGGAATGTGCAAGACCTGGGCTTAGGAAACCAAAAAGGAAGAACATGCTTAGCAATCTCAAGCTGAAAGAACCAATGAAAAAAGTAAATCCTCAATTTGCAATATTGAAAAATTCTGTGGGCAAAATATTGAATGATGCAAGAAGCATCAAAAGAATATGTTAGGAATGCACAATCACTGCAACAAAAAGAATAG
>NW_006921714.1:8532471-8536917 GCF_000298275.1 Orycteropus afer afer | reverse complement strand
AGAGACCCACATTTGTGCCAATTCCAAAGTAAGGTCATCCAACATTCTGTGGAAATTATCAAACATTAATATCACATGCAAGTAAAATTTTGATGAAAATAATTCAAATATGGTTGCAGCAGTGTATCAACAGGGAATTGCCAGAAATTCAAGCTGAATTCAGAAAGAGACTTGCAATGAGGGCTATCATTGCTCTTGTCAGACAGATCTTCGCTGAAAGCAAAGAATACCAGAAAGGTGCTTATCTGTGTTTTATTGACTATACAAAGACATTCAACTATGAGGATCATAACAAATTACGGATAACATTGTGAGGAATGGGAATTCCAGAACACTTAATTGTGCTTATGAGGAACATGTACATAGACCAAGAGGTAGTCATTTGAACAGAACTAGGGGCTACTGCATAGTTTAAAATCAGGAAAAGTAAGTATCAGGGTTCTATCCTTTCCCCATATTAATTCAATCTGTCTGCTGAGCAAATACTTCAAGAAGCTTAAGTATATGAAAAAGAACACAGCATCAGGATTAGAGGAAGACTCATTGACAACCTGTAATATGCAGATGACACAACCTTGCTTGCTGAAAGTGAAGAAGACTTGAAGCACTTGCTGATGAAGATCAAAAACTACAGCCTTCAGTATGGATTACATCTCAACATGAATGAAACAAAAATCCTTGCAGCTGGACCAACAAGAAAAATCATGATGAATGGAATAAAGATGAGAATTGTTGAGGATTTCATTTTACTTGGGTCTACTGTCAATGCCTATGGAAGCAGTCAAGAAATCAAGTGATGTACTGCATTGGGCAAATCTGCTGCAAAAGACCTCTTTAAAGTGTTAAAGAGCAAAGATGTCACTTTGAAGACTAAGGTATGCCAGACCCAAGCCATGGTATTTTCATTAGGCTTATAGCATGTGAGAGCTGGACAATGAATAAGAAAGACTCCAGAAGAATTCATGCATTTGAGTTGTGTTGTTGGTGAAGAATATTGAAAGCACCACAAACTGCTATGAACAAAAATGAACAAATCAGTCTTGGAAGCACAGCCAGAATGCTCCTTAGAAGCCAGAATGGCTAGACTTTGTCTCTCCTGCTTTAGTGGTGTTGCTAGAAGGCAGTAGTCTTTGGAGAAGGATATCATGCTTGGTAAAGTAGCGGGTCAGCAGGAAAAAAGGGGGAAACCCTCAATGAAACAGATTGACATAGTGCCTGTGGTGATGGCCTCAAACTTGGTAATGATTCTGAGGATGACACAGGATTAGAAAGTATTTTATTCTGTAGTACATAGCATCACTATGAGTTGGAACCAATTTGATGGCATGTAACAACAGCAGAGCACAGAGAACCAATCATGGGCAAGACTCAGGGCCCAGCTTGGTCTAAGCACAGCTTGGGAGAGATGGAGGTCTTGGGGCTCCTAAAGTGTCCCAATTCCATGTGCAGCATGCATATACACAAGAGTATTTTGAAAATATGACCTTGAAGTTGAGGAGAGCTGAGTGTGGTCAGATAGGGAGATACCCTGTTCTGCAGTCTTGCATGTCATGGAAGTATTTGGAGTTTGGCAAGGGCATGCAATCACTGGAACTGTGTCTTTAAAAGATCATTCGACACTAAAGAATAGAAGCAGAATTACAACAGGGTGATAAAAGCATATGGAAACCTGGCTAGCAAGCTGAAGAGTCCATGAGGAAAATTAAGACAACTGAACTAGTGCTCCTGGAATGAAAAGGCAAGAATGTGGTGATCAACCTTTCAGTACCACGGACAGTTCCATTTGTTCACATCCCCTTTTGCCAGAGTCTAAGTATTTTACTCAATTATTTTAAAAATAGCTACCATTTACTGAGTGCCAGGAACATTGCATACATTATGTCTTTTAATCCTAAATGACAATTCTGGAAGACAATGGTTATTGGCCCCACACTGAGCCTCACAGAGGTTGAATCACCTATCCAGGGTCACACAGCTGATAAGCAACATGGCCAAAAGTTTGCCCTGCTTTTGGCCATCATATTAAGCTGACACCACCAAATATTCTCTCATTTTAAGTGAAACTTAATTAACTTTCCCATTTTTGTTGATTAAAGGCACATGAGTTCCAGCCAGGAATTCTAATTGGCCATCCAGAACTTCAGCACTACACTGCTTATACTTCTAGCCCCAAAAAACAAAGAAACTTGGCATTCTTGTTAACTGCATTGCTTTATTTGAGTAACTGAAGGGTTTTTAATGTGTTTTTCTGAAGATATGCATGGCTTTGAATGACCTTCAATCCTCTTTTGAGGACCCCTAGGGAGCTAGGGTCCTTGGGTTGGGAACCAAGGCATTGAAAGGTGAAGAAGGCATAGCACGGACACTTTGGCACTCTGGCTAAGGATTGCAAATTGGTCTGCTCCAGGAAGCTGACAAAATACTCAACACTAACCTCTCCTTTTCCCATCCTAGGTACATTTCCTTTCATTTCCACAAAGTCAAACCTGTGATTATTTTCAGTTCCAATATGAGCTTGTCACTGTGTGTGGAGTGGAAATGGGTTGGATGTCAAATAAATATCTGATGGAGCTCTTGCCTCACAAACCAGAGGAGTGTTCAGAGAACTTTCTGCCCAAATGAGAATTCTATTACAGTGTGTTGCCAGACTCTGTCTGTCTCTTTGGTCAGAGTTCAGGCCCTCACTACCTCTCACTGGGAATTTGCAGCCATTTCTAATTCCCGCTTCCAATCTGTCCTGCACATAGTACCAGATTAATCTTCAGAAAAGAAACTCTAATAAAGTTACTCTCCTGCTTCAAGACCTTCAATGGCCCCCCAATATAGTGTACAGTCCTAAGCCCTTCACAATTTAGCCACATCCTGTCATTCTAACCTTGTGTCCTGCTCCTCACCAACAGTATTTTGGCCCATCTACATGAGTCTAACTCCTATTTCACAAATCCACTAACCTGCGGACCATTCAGGAAATTTCACTGATTTTAATGTCCTTTCCCTACTTCTATCAGTTATCTAATTCATTATCTCCACTAGCCATCTTTCAGTTTGTTACACTGTGGTGGTTTGCATGTTGCTGTGATATGGAAACTATACTACCAGTATTTCAAATGCCAGCAGGATAACCCATAATGGACAGGTTTCTGTGGAGCTTCCAGACTCAGCTAGTCTGGGAAGAAAGGCCTGGTGATCTACTTCCGAAAATTACCCACTTGAAACCGTATGGATTACAATAGAACATTCTTTAACTCATTTGCTTTGGACATACCATCAGGAGGTATCAATAGCTGGAGGAAGAAATCATGTTTAGTGAAATAGAGGGCCAGCAAGGGCAAGGGAGACATTCAGTGAGATGGTTTGGCTCAGTAGCTGCAACAGTGGAGCTGAACATGCCAATGAGATGAGGATGAAACAGGGCTGCCAATGTTTCGTTCTGTTGTATATAAGGTTGCCATGACTCAGAGTTGACTCAATGGAAACTATCTATAGAATCTATCTATCTATCTATCTATCTATCTATCTATCTATCTTAGTTACCGATGGCTGCACAACAAATTACTACAAATATAGCATTTTACACACACATTTATTATCCCAGTTCTGTGGATCAGGAATTGGCTCAGCATAGTTGTGTCTTTTTTTTTTTCCCCCACAATTCCCCACAAGACTGCAGTCAAGATGTTGACCAGAACTAGGGTCTAATCTGAAGTCTTGACTGGGGAAAGATCCACCTCCAACCTCATTTACATGGTTTATGGCAAGATTCACTTCCTTTAGCGTTGTTGAACTGAGATTCTTGTTCTTCTCTGGTTGTTGGGCAAGATCACCCTTGCCACTCGGGTCTCCCTAATATGGCAACTTGCTTCATCAAATCCATCAAAGAAAAGAGTCTGCTAGCAAGACAGAAGCCAGAATTTTTAAATCTAATCACTGAAGTGACATTCCCTCCATGTGGCCATATTTTATTGGTTACACTCAAGGAAAATGGATGTTTGTTGATTACACTCAAGGACAGAGATGCTTGGAGATGTCTCCCTCTGCCACCATTTTAGGGACACCTAGAGGACAGAAATCACATCTGTCTCCATCTCTGCATAGCAGAACAGAAGGTATTGAAGAAAGAAGTCAAAGCTGCACTAAAGGACTTGGTGAAAAACAAGGCTTAAGGAATTGATGGAATATCTATTGAGATGTTTCAATGATGGATGCCACACTGGAGGCACTCACTCATCTATGCCAAGAAATTTGGAAGACAGCTACCTGGCCAACTGACTGGAAGAGATCCATATTTGTATCCATTCTAAAGAGAGGACATTCAACATAATGTGGAAATTATTGAACAATATCATTAATATAGGAGCTCTGGTAGCATAGTGCCTAAGGCACTTGACTGCTAACCAGAAGGCTGGCAGTTCAAACCCACCAGCCACTCCTCGGAAGGAAGGTTGG
>NW_006921714.1:8520421-8521322 GCF_000298275.1 Orycteropus afer afer | reverse complement strand
CTGCCATGCTCTGCCAACCTTGGGACTTTCAATGGACTTGAACAAATGGCCTGCCATGTGGTTTGGTAACATTTGGACTGTGACTTCTTATTCGTCCACCTTGGGCTTGTCAGCCTCAGCAGCCAGCAGCTGTGTGAAGTAAAGCTTCCAGCTTCAGTGGGCTAGGAACAGGAGGCAGAGCTGAAGCCCAACATTGAGGGGCTTTCATTCAGTCCCTAGAGCCTGGCACTTTGAACTTGGACTTAAAGCCTCCAAACTGTAAGAGAATAAACTCCTGATTGTTCAAGCCGTCCCATTTATGGTATATTCCTGTCAGAGCAGCACTAGGGAAACAGAACACTATTTAACTTTCCATTTCACATCATCATAGAATCAAGAGAATGAGCTTCAGTTATTCCATTCGGGACACTTTTTAATGAGGGCTTGCTTAGAAATTCTTGCCAATAAGTCGTAACAGACTATGTTCCTTATTACAGACCTGGGGCTCCATTGCAGACCATTTGGAAAGATTAAAGCACATGCTCTCAGGAGGGCTGGGTTCTCGCAGCATCTAGGATATTGCACTAAGCCTCCGAAATGCTCATTTTCAGTTCCTACCAGTGGATTAATGAATCTACAAAGAACACATTATAAACACCTACATATGCCGGGGGTAATGGACCCAATCCTCATTTTCTTCTTTTTTTGCCTGTGAATAAAGAGAAAAAACAAAGCAAAAACGAATTGCTTTCCTACCAATACTCTTACCTTCCCAGATGTATACAGGTAGGGTAAAGAGCCCTAGTGGTGCAATGGTTAAGCACTTGGCTGCCAACTGAAAGGTCGGTGGTTCAAACCCACCAGTCACTCCGTGGAAGAAAGATGAGGCAGTCTGCTTCTGTAGAGATTTACAATTTTGGAA
>NW_006921714.1:8518275-8519551 GCF_000298275.1 Orycteropus afer afer | reverse complement strand
TGTTGGCGTCAGGATTCTCTGTGGCTGTTCTGTGCCATCGAGTTGGCCCCAATTCATAGCGACCCCTCCTTGGGTTTCCGAGGCGGTATCTCTATGGAAGTAGATTGCCCAACCTTCCTTCCAAGGAGTGGCAAGTGGGTTTGAACCTCTAGCTTTCTGGTTAGCAGTCAAGTGCCTTAGGCACTATGGTGCAAAGCATATCATCAGATGTCAGGGCTGGAAGAAAGGGGAGGTTTAGTTGCTGGGAAAACTGAGGCTCCATCTTGGGCTACAAGGAGAGAAGTAGACCTCAGGTCTTCTGTCTCCTGGTCCAGGCGGCTTGCTGCTGTCCCATATTCCTTGTGCTGCTGGTTCCTATCCCAATGGAACTCTGCTTTGTGCTACAATCATGTGTGGACATCATTTCATGCTCCCTAAATTGTAAACTCCTGGAGCATCCAGGCTCTTCTCTCAGTTAGCAGTATGCATTAAATCCTATCGTCTTTGGATGGTACGACAGATACTCATCATCATCAAGATAAGAAAAAAGAAACCTCATGAAAATAAAACAGCTTTTCCTTTCGTGCAGTGATGAAGTCCTTAAACTGGAGCCCTCCTCCATAAATTGTGGAGCACACATACTGAGGCTTCATCCTCTGCAGAAAACAATGACTCACTCATGGTTCCCTGATGAGAGATGCAGATTGGGCTGTCAATCAGCTTGATGTCAATCAACCTTCCGCATGCTGAGCCCCACAGAGAGAGTCAGAAATAGAAGTCGTCTTTGCTCTGAGGGCAAGCAGGGCGAGGTGTCACTTGGGCTTTGCCTCTTAATCTGCTCAGTCAACAGATACGCAGCAAGCACCTACTATGCACCAAGCACTGTGGTAGGTGCAGGGGCGTGGAGAGGTAGAGGCATGGGCCTCTGCATTTGCTTTCCACTGTTGTAGGAACAAATAACCATAAATGAAGTGGTTTAATGCAACATAAATTTGCATTGTACTTGGAGGTTTAAAAGCTTGCCAAGTGCCATCCAAGGCACAATTTGTCTCTGTGCACCTGGAGCAACAGAGGAAGGAGGAGAGTCGGGAATGGGAGGAGGAAATGGAATGTGTGGCTAACTCCCAAATGAACAACTGCCTCTTGCTGTGAGACCAGAGGACTAGATGGTGCCCAGATCCCATTACCGAACATTTTCATCAAGGATTCTATAGAAGAATCCTTGATCAAAAGGGGGGAAATGCAGAATAGAATTTCTTATTCTCATGGAACATAGACTTTCTAAAGCCATAAGGCT
>NW_006921714.1:8515981-8517140 GCF_000298275.1 Orycteropus afer afer | reverse complement strand
ATATTTGTAGCCAGATATGCTCAAAAGGCTTAGATTTTTCAAAAATGAAAACTGTTGCATTAGCTGTATGATCAAGAAACACCCACCTCTCAGTTTGTCATATTGGGATGGCTTGTGTGTTGCCACCATGCTGGAAGGTATGCCACCAATATTTCAAATACCAGCAGGGTCACCCATGGAAGACAAGTTTCAATGGAGCTTCCAGACTAAAGCAGATAGAAAGAGAGGCCTGGTGATCTACATCCAAAAATTAGCCAAAACATCCCTTTGGATAACAACAGAATTTGTGTGATACAATGCTGGAAGACGACCCCTAGGCTGGGAGGCACCCCAAATGCACAGGAATCAAGTATATCAATAGTCGTGAACATGGGGTGGGACTGGACAGTGCTTTGTTCTGTTGCACACGGGTCATGTACATTCATCATAGCTGACTCAATAGGAACTAATGAGAGAATCCCAAAGAAAAAAAGCTGGAACAGGCTTTCACAGAAAAGAACGTATTTGAATGGCTAAATTGATGGCTAAATATAAGTTCTCTTGCCCAAGGAGAAAGACAGACACTCTGGCCAGAGAGCAGCACAGTGAAGGAGCCCAGTCTCATCAGATCAGTGCCTTACTTGCTGTGCAGTGGACAAGTGCACAGGGGCCAGGTGTGTAGCTGCAGGGACAGCTGGGAGTCAGTGCCACATGGCCTTTGCTCTTAGGAGAACAGCTATGCCTCCCCCACAGCCCTTGAAACTGGGCTGGAGCCCAAGGTCAACCAGAGATACACATCACTTTCTAGAAGGAGTTTCTTTGTGAGGGCCTGAGAGGGACACAGCTCAAATAGCAATGAAGACTTTGCTTCACAGCAGCAAGGCTGCCTGGCACACCAGGTGGCTCAGCCAGAGAAGCTGACCCCTGGTGGCCTGGGCACCTGTCTTCTCCCACCTAATTTATTCTTGCTGCCTACACCCCGCACCATTGATGACCTCATTCTCTTGGTTGAATGGCAGGCACGAGTGTGGCCATCCCTCAGTTTGTACCAATCCATAGGACCTAAAACAAGGCACCTGACCTTCCTGAGTTTTGGGCTCCTCATCAATAAACAGAGAGTCACAATGATACCACGAGCCTGGGGTGTTGCTGAGGATGGTGCCCCAGAGAGCACTTTGCA
>NW_006921714.1:8513635-8515011 GCF_000298275.1 Orycteropus afer afer | reverse complement strand
GTCCTCTTATTTTCGAGTCAGGCAATCACTCCTTCACTCCATTGAATGAACAACATTTTTCTGAGTGTCTATTATGCTTTCCTACTCTGTCCACTTGGGGTTGACATGAAATGGAACCAACTCAACAGCAACATGATTCCATAAGCACAAGGGGCCTAAGAGTTGAAACACCAAGAACTTGCTTTGAGAGAGCTCAGAGTTCAGACAGGAAACAGACATTTCAAATACAAATGCCCTCATGGGGATTGCGTCGAATGATAGAGGAGCCCGGATGAGCAGTAAACGAGATGCTGTCAAGTCTGCTCTGACTCATGGTAACTCCACCTGTGTCAGAGCAGCACTGGGCTCCATGGGGTCTTCAGTGGTTGATTCTTCACAAGTTGACCACCAAGCCTTCTTCTTGAGGTGCCTCTTGTTAGACTCGAACCTCCAACCCTCCCATTAGCAGCTGAGCATAAAAACCATTTGCACCACCAAAGGACGCAGAGCCCAGAAGAGGGAACTTAATTCATCCCGGGGCATGGGGCCAGGAAAAACTTCCAGGAAGAAGTAGCCTTCAAGCTTAGCCCAGGAGGAGGAGTAAGTGGAGTGCTGCAAGGATAGACTGCCGGACAGAAGGGCCTACAGGAGCAGTCACTAGGGGGCTTGAAGGTGCACATCTCAATGAGAACATGCAGCGAGTGTGGGGTCACAGTGAAGAGGTTTCATGCAGGGATCAGAGAAGGAAAGCCCAGCATGCCCAGAGAGGAGATCCACTTTCTCCTGATGCCAAAGAGGAGCTTTTGAGCAGCGGCAGGACAAGCTCAGCAGTGGTTCAGTGGTGGAATTCTCACCTTCTATGCAGGAGAACTAGGTTCAATTCCTGGCCAGTGCATCTCGTGGGCAGCCCCCACCCATCTTTCGGCACAGGCTTGCGTGTTGCCATGATGCTGAACAGATTTCAATGGAGCTCACAGACTAAGAGGGACTAGGAAGGAAGGGCTGGTGTTCCAGGCCAGGGAAGCCCTATGGGTCACAATGGTCCCATCTGCAACCAGTCACGGTGTGGCACAGGACTGGGCAGCTGTTTGATGTGTGAGCATGGGATGGCCCCGAGTGGAGCAGCCAACAACAAGGCCAGATTTGTATTTTGGAAGACCACTCTGTTGACCACAGGGAAGTAGATTAGGAGGCCGATGCTGGCCTTGGGGGATCTCTCTGAGCTTCAGTTTTTTCTTGCCTGTAGTGTCTTTGGTGGAATAAGGGGATCTTTAAGGTCTCTTCAGACTTTCAAATCCTCTTTTTCTGAACATATAGATATATTTTAGTCCTTCAGCATGAGCAGAGGTTAACAGCAACACACCACAAGCAGGGAGCAGGGAAGCTTCCAGCAAGCT
>NW_006921714.1:8511663-8513122 GCF_000298275.1 Orycteropus afer afer | reverse complement strand
CAGCTAGTTAAAATTAATAGTTTCATATTTGAGAGCTTCCATGGGTCCAGGCAGACTGTGTGATCTTGCTCTGCTGAGTGTAGAAAAAGAAGACACTGGGACAAAATGAATTTGAGCCCATCATAGACCAGTTTTCACCAGTGGAAACAGGGAAAGTGCAGTTGTAATTTTCATGTAGTGCCGTAATGTGTTAAGTAAAAGCTTGACTTGTATTTTTGAGCTGATGTTATGGTGAAGTGATCTAAAAGATGAGGGTCAGATTTTTGGACAGGGGTACAATTTCAGTGTTCACCATAGGGGCTATTTTCCATGAATATGCCTCTGCTGACCTGGCCCTTTTGGAATCCTGGGAAGAAATGTTCACGCCTTTTCCTGGTCCCAGGAACCCCACACTCAGGAGGGTTCTGTTCTACTCATATGGCAGGATGGAGGTGAGGGGGGATTTGTGAGGAGGGGAGCTGTTCCTTATATACAAGCCCAGCAGATTGAGGGGGCAGGAAGGGAGTTCCTGGCAGAGGAAACAGCCTCATTCATGACCCAAGGCAGGAATCATATTTACCTGATGTGCTCAAGCTAGAATGGGGCTTGAGTGCTACCTTATCAGGAATTGGAGGCTTCTCGAATGTTGAAGGACAGTGAGCATGGAGGAGGACACTGTGCAGGTCTGGACGGTACCTTGATGGGTCTGGTACCAAGTCCTTGAAATATCAGAAACTTTCATCTATAAAACCTGAGACTGGCTGTGTTTGTGTTTGTGCATGTGTGTGTGTGTATGTGCATGCATGTTGAGTTTTAAAATTTGCAAAGGGATATATATATTCAGTGTGGTGCTATGCACGTACATTATAAAAACACAAAAGGTAATTCTATAAATTGTTTACATATTATCTTTAAATCATGAGACTGTAAAAACATGGGCAGCAGCTACCATCACTGATCATTTTGATCAAATGTTCTATGGAAGAATTCTGATCAAAAAAAGGAAAATGTGGAACAAATTTTAAATTCTCATGGAATCCAGACATTCTGGAGTTTTTGAAGCTAGATGAACCCCAGAACTAGTGTCCTAAGATAATCATTAAATCTTAAACCAAAAGTATGCCCCCTCCAAGTTTTCTTTAAACCAAATAGAAATTGAGTTTAATTGGTAAGAAATGTCTGCCCCAAGTATGGGGCTGTTTTAAGAACTATCTAAGCAGATGAAATTGACAACAGCAACTCATGAAGTCAGAAAGAAAGCTTAGGGGGCAGTGGGTTTATGTGAATGGGAGAGGAACAACACTGAAAAGGAGGGGGAAAATGATTACACAACTTGAAGAATACAATGAATGTCACTGAATTGTACATGGAGAGATTCTTGAGGGCCAAAATATGACCTTGGTTATGTTGTTGTTGTTGTTAAATGCCGTCGAGTCATTTCCGACTCATAGCAACCCCATGCACAGCAGAACGAAACACT
>NW_006921714.1:8498555-8509628 GCF_000298275.1 Orycteropus afer afer | reverse complement strand
ATGGCAACAGGATTGAAGGAAGAATCATTAACAACCTGCAATATGCTGACGACACAACTTTGCTTGCTGAAAGTGAGGATGACTTGAAGCACTTACTGATAAAGATTGAAGAATACAGTCTGCAGTATGGATTACATCTCAATATAAAGAAAACAAAAATCCTCACAAGTGGACCTATAGGCAGCATCATGATAAATGGAGAAGAGACTGAAGTTGTCAAAGACTTCACATTACTTGGTTCTACAATCAACACCAATGGAAACAGCAGTCAGGACATCAGACGATGTATAGCACTGGGCAAATCGGCTACAAAGGACCTCTTTCAAGTACTGAGGAGCAAAGATGTTTCCTTGAGGACTAGGGTGGGACTAACACAAGCCATGATATTTTCAATCACCTCATATGCATATGAGAGCTGGACAATGAATAAGGAAGACCGAAGAAGAGTGAATGCTTTTGAGTTATGGTGCAGGAGAAGAATGCTGAAAGTACCATGGACTGATAAAAGAACTAATAGATCTGTCCTGAGGAGCTCTGATAGCGTAGTGCCTAAGGCACTTGACTGCTAACCAGAAGGCTGGCAGTTCACACCCATCAGCCACTCCTCGGAAGGAAGATGGGGCAATCTACTTCCGTAGTGATACTGCCTCAGAAACTTAAGGAGGGGTTGCTATGAGTCGGGTCCAACTCGATGGCACATAACAACAACAACGTATCTGTCCTAGAGGAAGTGCAGCCAGAATGCTCCTTGGAGGCGAGAATGGCCAGACTTCGTCTCATGCTTGGTAAGGTGAGGGTCGACAAAAGAGGGGAAGAGCCTCAATAAGATGGATTGACACAGTGGCTGCAGTGATGGGCGCAAGTATGGCAGGGATCGTGGAGCTGGCACAGGACTGGGTGCTGTTTCATTCTGCTGTGCTTAGGGTTGCTATGGGTCAGAGACAACTTGACAGCACCTAACAACAACAAATTGTTGAATTGTTGCCTAACAACAAATTGTTGAATTGTTGTTATGTTCTGTGTATATTTTAAACAACAAAAGTAAACTATTTTTTTTAATGAGCAATAAATATCACAAAACAAATTGTGTATGAACGGTTGAATGGAAAACTAATTTGCTCTATAAATTTTCACTCAAATCACAATAAAAACTTACAAAATAGGCATAAAGGCTCTCCACCAACCTCAGTATATAGCTATTACTTCTGGGAACAGCTAGGGAAAGGTTTCTCTGGAAGTGCAGTACTTTTCTCCAAAGCAAATATGTATTTACATTTTCTTTTTCTCTGTGTTTTGAATATTTCATGATTTAACATTTAAAATATATAAACAGAAATCGTTGTCAGCAATAATGAAATTCAACTCTTGGAACTTACTCAGCCTCTGGGTCATGGAGGCTCCACCAGCTCCCTCAGCCCCACTCCCCAACCTGGCCCATCCCCAGAGCAGATGGAGAGCTCATCCAGCCCAAAGGCAGCCCCCTCAGAGACTCTTAACTTCACAACCCACTCTCTTCCTCTCGGACCAGGAGGGGCTTTAGAACCAAGCCACTTTCTCCAGACACTTGATGCATTCTGAGTGCAATTGGAGCTATATATATGTATGATGGATGGTGGTGTCCACACTGTCTCTGGGTTCAATCCTTCTGCCACCTTGTGATGGTTAATGCTGTGTCAACTTGTCTACTCCCTGATCCCCAGTATTATGTAACTATTCTCCATTTTGTGATCTGATGTAATTACCCTCTCTTTTGTGACCTTATGTAACTGTCCTCTATTTTCTGTGTTGTAAATCCTAACCTCTATAGGTAGTGTTGTTGTTATGTGCCATCGAGTCGGCCCCGACTCATAGCGACCCCTCCTTGGGTTTCCGAGGCAGTATCACTACGGAAGTAGGATTGCCCAACCTTCCTTCCGAGGAGTGCCTGACGGTTCAAACCCACCAGCCACTCCTCGGAAGGAAGGTTGGGCAATCCTACTTCCGTAGTGATACTGCCTCGGAAACCCAAGGAGGGGTCGCTATGAGTCGGGGCCGACTCGATGGCACATAACAACAACAATAGGTTAGTGAGGCAGACTTAGTGATTCTGACTCATAGCGACTCCCACTGGGTTTCCAAGGCTGTAAGTCTTTACAGAAGTAGATTGTCTCATCTTTCTCCCAGGGAGCAGCTGGTGGGTTTAAGTTACCAACCTTCTGGTTGAGAGCCAAATGCCTTATCTACTGAACCACCAGAATTCCTCCATGTTAGTGAGGCACGCTGAGGGTGAGACTGCACCCTTAGAAGAGTCACACCCTTACTCAAGTCCCCCCCTTACTCAAGTCCCCACCCTTATTTGATACAAGGGGAGTTTCCTTGAGGGTCTGGCTGCATCCAATATAGACTAGATGTTCTGACAAAACTCACTCTTGCTCTAAATCCTGCATCCATCTCGTCATCATCTGACCTCTGGATCTTGGGACTTGAGCTGGCAGCCTGCCATCTGACCTGATGATTCAGGGATTCGCCAGTTTCCCTAGCCTCATGAGCCAACAGCCTGTCATCTGATCTGATGGTGAGTTCCTCAGCTCCTGCAACCATGGGAATCAAGAGAACCCTCAAGCCTGGCACCTGACCTACGGATTGGGCCTTGCTACTCTCCACAACAACATAAGCCATCTCCTTGAGCTAAATCTCTTGGCCTCTGTCTATCTGTCTATCTAGCTGTCTATGTCACAGGTTTTGCTCCTTTAGAGAACCTAGCCTAAGACATTTGGTAAAGAGAGGACTTCTAGAGAAATGAAAGTGTAAGGATGAGTTTTCTATCTTGGTTCTCAAGTTTGGCTAGTCTTAAAGATGCTGATGATTCTGCCTCCAGTAGTAAAGAGACTCTACTAACCTACTGCCATGGAGTCAGATCTGACTCACAGTGACCCCTTCTTGGGTTTCTGAGGCTGTCACTATGGAAGTAGATTGCTCAACCTTCAAGGAGTGGCTGACACCTATTAATGTCAACAAGTGCACTGTGGTACTCACAGTCCTTGTGCTGGGGGAACCTGAGGTGGCTTCAGGGGACAGCCTTGGAAATCCAATGGGGGTTTCTATGAGTCAGAATCGACTTGATGGCAGTGTTTAGTTATCTTTTTTGGAGTACCTTATCATCAACATCCTTCCCCTTCAATGGAGTGAGTTATTTGATTGCCTGCACCAACAACTGCCTCCTTTGCCATGAGACCAGAAGAACTGGATGATGTCTGGGTACCATTAAATTGAATGTCCTGATCAAAGATTCTAAACGAAATTCTTGATCAGAAGGTGGATAGATGAAGAAGACAATTGCAGTTCTCATGGAATCCAGGTTTTCTGGAGTCAATGATTCAGGATGAACCCCCCCAAAACTATTACCCTGAGATAAACTTTAATCTTGAAATCATAAATCAAAAATATACCCTGAAGCCTTCTTTAAACCAAACCACAGTCCAGCTTAACTGTTCTTGTTGTATGTGCCGTGGAGTCGGACCCAACTAATAGAGGCCCCTCCTTGGGTTTCCAAGGCAGTATCACTATGGAAGCAGAGGGCCCAACCGTCCTTCCGAAGAGTGGCTGGTGGGTTTGAACCACCAGCCTTCTGGTTTAGCAGTCAAGTGCCTTAGGCACTATGCCACCAGAGCTCCTGCCAGCTTAACTAGTAAAGAATATTGTGAACATGTTGTTGTTGTTATGTGCCATGGAGTTGGACCCGACTCATAGTGACCCCTCCTTGGGTTTCTGAGGTGGTATCACTATGGAAGTAGATTGCCCAACGGTCCTTTCGAGGAGCGGCTGGTGGGTTTGAACCACCAGCCTTCTGGTTAGCAGTCAAGTGCCTTAGGCACTACGCTACATGGTGCCCTTTTAAAGAACTTCCCATAAGGAATCAAACTGTTAATAACAATTTGAAAGGGTAGATAAGAAGGTTAGGGGAAATGAGCTTTTGTCACTCGAGGAGCAACAAGTCAGAAAAGGAGAGTAAAAACAGCTGCATAATGTGAAGTGTGTGGTAAATGTCACTGTAATGTATGTGAGAAATTGTTGAATTGGTGTAGGTTTTGCTGTGTATATTTTCAACAACAACTTTAAAAAAATTCTTCTGTCTCATCTGCATTCAAGGATGAAAGAGTTGATAGAGCTAGGACAGTAAGCATAGTTTGGCAAAGTGGGACGTGTCATAGAGCTGTCTGGTGCTGTTGGTGTCATGGTTCAAGCCAGCTCAGATCAATCATTTTCTGAGACTCACTCATAAACCAGACTCTAGGCCTGGTGTGCTCTAAGCACAGCTGGAGAGAGGTGAAGGTTCTGGGATGTCACGTCCAGTACCAGTCTAACCAGCAGCATGTTGACCCTGTGACTTTGGACTCTCCTTGAGCCTCAGTGTCCTCACCTGAAAAAGAAGGCTCCAAACAAGGTGAGGTTCGTGCAAAAGTTTCATAAACTGAGGCTTAAAGTAACTGGGCTCTGGTCCTCACCAGCTCCGAGCATTGGTTTCCTGGTGGGTTAAATGAAGCCGTAGTCACCATTCCCTCGTGGTTGTTGTGAATATTCATGAGCTGTAGTGGTGCAGTGCCTAAGGCATTTGACTACTGTCCAGAAGTCTGGTGGTTCAAATCCACCAGCCACTCCTCAAAAGGAAGATTGGACAATCTCCTTCCCTAGTGATACCACCTCAGAGTCGCTATGAGTCAGATCTAACTTGACGGCAGTCAGTTAGGTTCTTTTGGAGATTAGTGCCATAGAAGAGTCCAGCACAAATGGCAGGCATCCAGTGTAACTTTACAGGTGCCTCTTATTCATGAGCTGGACCACTATTCAACACGCTTTTACTGAGCATCTTCGATGAGCAGGGAGTCCCCTGGATGGTGCAAAGAGTTAATGTGCTTGGCTACCAGCTGAAGGGTTGGAGGTTTGAGTCACCCCAGAGATCCCTCAGAAGAATGTCCTGGCTGTTTCCAAGAAATCAGCCACTGAAACCCCTTTGGAACACAGTTCTACTCTGACGCACATGGGATCACCACGGATTGGAACTGGCTTGAGGGCAATTGAGTTTTCTTTTTGTTTTATTTTCTATGACCAGGGTCTGTGCCTGGGGTTGGAAAATCAACAACAAATAAAAGAGAAATCAAGGTCCTTCCCCCAGGAGCTCCCAGTGAAGTTGCAGAACCAACCAAGTCAATACTCAATAGCTATGCTATTTGGTTAATATGACAGGAGGCAAGATGGGGTGCTGTGGGGCTAGTCATGGCTGTCAAACCCAGACTGAGGGTGAAGGTAGAGGCAAGAGGAAATGGCCCTGGGTCCAAACATTGATAACTGAGTAGAAGTTTGGGTTCCAAAAGCCATGCACTTACCTCCTTGTGTTGCTTCTTCTTTCACTCATGCTGATGACAAACACTTCTTTCACGGAACAATCTTATTTCAGACCCTCCAACACTCTCAACAAACCCACAACCTGCTTAGGCTCAGAGTGTTAGCTGGTGTGTTCAGTTTTCCCTGCTCTGTTGATGTCTCTGTGGCTATGTGGAGAAGGAAGAAGCCAAGAGGAGACAAGAGGAATCCTCTCACTCAATGCACTAAAATCCATTCCAGATGGGTTACAGAGGTAAAGTGAATGTGAGAAAAATCAGTAACAATGCTGAAAGAGCCAGAAATGGATATTTATCAGACAACTGGGGAGAAAGGACACACTAAGTAAAACAGTAATTGAAAAAAGCCCAAGGGGAACAGTGGGCAGGCACCCAGTGTAACTTTACAGGTGCCTCTTATTCATTTGTCTCCAGCAAAATGTGACGTTTCTATATGTGGGGGGTAGGGATGAGTAGGGAGATGTATGAAAATGCTCTGCCTCTACTCTGTAATAACAAAGAAATCACAAAGGAAAACCAGAACAAGGTAGCATTTACACCTAGCACAACTGTCACAGAGGACAATCCAGGCTGGCAATGGGGCCGAAAGCACCACGCTTCTGTCCTGGGATGTCCTGGGCGTTGTCTGCTGGTACAATTTGTCTTTATCGAAAGGTCTTTGATAAACACATACCACCTTGGAAACCCAAGGAGGTGTCGCTATAAGTTGGATCTGACTCGACAGCAATGAGTTTGGTTTGGTTTGGTGTTGAGGGCTTTTTATAAAGAAAAAGGAAAAACTGGGTGATTCTCTCGAGTTCTGGAGTGGGCTAAGAGAGAGGGACACAGGGGCCTATCAAGGTTACTCATTTATTCTTTCACCCATTTAACAATTGCTTGAGTGGGTGGTGCAAATGCTTTATATGCTCGGCTGCTAACTAAAAGGCCGGTTGGCGGTTCAAGTCCCCAGAGGCCTCTCGGAAGAAACACTGGGTGATCTACTTCCAAAAATTCAGCCACTGAAAACTATATGGAGTAGAGATCTTCTCTGACACATGTGGAATCACCGTGAGCTGGAATTGCTACTGCCTTGTTGTTGCTGTTAGGTGCCATTGAGTTCATTTTGACTAACAGTGACCCCTTGTAACAGAGTAGGAGTTCTGCATAAAGATTTTTAGGTTGTTATCTTTCTTGACTGCCAGGCCTTTCTCCTGCAGAGCTGCTGGGTGAGTTCGAACCAACAGCCTTTAGGTTACCAGCCAAATGTGCCATCAGGACCCCTTGGTGGTACTGTCTTACCAGTTGCTGTTGAGTTAATTCTGAACCTATAGGACAGCATAGAACTGCCTCATAGGGTTTCCAAAGCTGCACATCTTTATGGAAGCAGACTGCCACATCTTTTTTCCATGGAGCGGCTGGGGGAGTCAAACCACCAAACTTTCTGTTAGCAGCCAAGTGTTTAACCACTATGCTACCATGACTGCTTTGGTCATGGGATGTAGATAGATAGATAGATAGATAGATAGCTCTAGTGACATAGTGGGTAAGATATTTGGCTGCTAACCCAGATCAGCCATTCAAACTGACCAATTGCTCTGCAGGAAGATGAGACAATCTACTTCCATAAATATTTATAGCCTTGGAAACAAAATGGGGATCACTATGAGATGGAATCAACTCAATTGCAGTGGATTTGGGTTTTAGATGGATACCAAAAAACAAACCAAAGTCACTGCCTTTGAGTCAGTCCTGACTCACAGTGACTCCTCCTTAGGTTTCCAAGGCAGTATCTCTACGGAAGTAGATTGCCCAATCTTCCTTCTGAGGAGTGGCTGGTGGGTTTGAACTACCAGCCTTCTGGTTAGCAGTCAAATGCCTTAGGCACTATGCCATTAGAGCTCCCTTTAAATAGATAGAATTTATTTTAAGGAATTAACTCATGCAATTGTGAGGGGCTAGCAAATCCAAAATCATTAGGTCTGGAAACAGGCTGGAGATTCTTGCAGTCTTATGTCCCCAGATCAGGTGACAGGAAAAAGAAGAATGAAGGAGTTCTGGCAAGATGTGTATTTATAGTCTTGAGGAAAAACACTCCCTAGGGAAATAACCCTTTTTGTTCCTAAAGCCTTTGACTGATTGGATGACACCCATCCAAAGCTAACTGACTGAATCCTATGTAACTACTTCTGGACTAATGGTTGACCAAACTACTGGGCTCCATAGTCTCACCAAACTGCCACATGAGTGAACCATCACATGTACCATGTGCAGGATACAAAGCTCTAGGCTCTAAGGATTTCATGGTGAAAAGATGGCCACGGTCTTGAATTGATACTGCATCACAGTAGCCCATTGCGTGGAGAAGACCTTCCAGAAGCTTGTGGAGAATTGGAGCCTTTTTTCCAATATCTGAAAAGAAGCAGAGGGCATCTGTCCTTGTAGAGCCAGGGGCCACTGGCAGGTAGAGTCTCTTGCTGGTTCTGGAAAACATGGACACCTTGGGGGTATTCACCTAAGGAGACAGCTGCGGTGGAAGGCTCTGGGGGCTGATGATCTGGATTCTGGTCTGGACATGGCCAGTTTTTGGCCATCAGACCTTGAGCAAGTCACTAAGCCACTGAGTCTGAGTATGGGCACACACTCGGGGTGAATGGGAGAGTTCAAGAAATTCATGGGTGTGGAAGCATTTGGGAAACTGATGTGTCAGACAAACAGAAGGGGAGTTCCCTATGCAGCACACCTGGGCTCTCTGGAAGCAGGTGGTTTATTTCCATTAGCACCCCAGAATCTGACCACGCAGAGCATCAGAGGTGAATGAGGGGCCTTTCCTCACCATGTCGTGCTTGTGGGAGGGTTGTTCCACATGGTAACGTCTACACGATCCTTTCAGCAGTTACAAAACTCTAATGACTTGATGGCTAATTTTGTTCTGATTCATATATTGCTTAATTAGAATTTTTACCCTCTAACAGATGGCTGTCTTTATTAAATCATGATCCATTCGCTCTGACTAGAAGCAGCTGGTTTGAGGGGTAGACAGCAATTAATTTCCCGCCTGCCAAAATGTGCCAGGAGGAAGGGAATTCAGAGGGAAATAATGCAATTTGTTCTGTTTAGTTTCATCTGTAAAGTCAGGGTGGGTTGTCCTTTTTTTTTTTTTTTTTAGAAGTCCCCACTATGGTCCTTATAAACCTTAAGTAATTGGCAAGGGCAGAAGCAAGTCATCTCCTGAGCAGTAGTGGAGGGAGCAGGCACGTGTAGCCTCCATGCACGCTTCCAGGGGCTGGGCGTACATTGCAAGAGGCAGACAATGCCAGGGTAGACCAGTTGTGTCACGTTGAGAAGGAAATCCATCATTCTGCAGCTCGGGAAGGAATCTGCTGTGCTTTAATTTTTTTGTTTCCATGTTTTGTTTTGTTTGCAGATGGGAAAGTAAGCCTCAAAGACAGAATGTCACTTGCCCAAGAGCACCAGGTGGCCTCCATCAGGACCAGGTCCACAGCCTCCTTCCTCTTGCTCTTTGAGAGGTCCCTGAATAAGCAGCATCAGCATCACACAGGAGCTTGTGAGAGAGGTGCAGTCTCCCCCTATGCAGAACCTGCTGGAACAGAATCTTCATTTTGCTAAGATCCTTCAGTGATTTGGATGCCTGTTAAGGTTGAAGGAAGCCGTTCTTGTTAGCTGCTGTCAAGTTGGTCTGACTCACTGCAACCCCATGTACAACGTAACACAAGCCTACCCAGTCCTGGGCCATCTTCACAAGCATTGCTAAGCCTGAGCCCACTGTTGCAGCCACTTTGTCAATCCATCTCGTTGAGGGTCTTCCTCTTTTTTGCTGACCATCTCCTTTGTTGTTCTTGTTGTTGTTAGGTGCCATCGAGTCGGTTCCGACCCATAGCGACCCCATGCACAGCACAACGAAACACTGCCTGATCCCACACCAGCTCCATCATCCCTGCTATACTTGAACTCATCATCGCAGCCACCATGTCAATCCACCTTGTTGAAGGCCTCCCCCTCTTTCATCAACCCTCCACCCTACCAAGCATGACATCCTTCTCCAGGGAACAGTCCCTTCTGACAACATGACCAAAGTAGGTGAGATGAAGTCTGGCCATTCTTGCTTCCAAAGAGCATTTCAGGTGCACTTCCTCCAGGACAGATCTGTACGAGAGGTTTCCCACAGGGAGGCAAACTTGTCCATCAGTTTGTCCTACCGTGGTGATGTGTTGATGTGAGTTTTGAGGCTGAGCCACTGGTGTTTCTAACCCAGTGGGATGCACATGGTGCACAGGTATCAGCCCAGCTTATAGACTGAGACAGACTAGGAAGAAGGAGGAGGCCATCCACTTCTCAAAGAATTGGCCAGGAGAAACCTTATGAATAGCAAAGAAACATCATCTCCTTTACCAAGTATGACATACGTCTTCAGGGACTGGGCCCTCCTGCCACCACGATTACAGTGTGAGAGGCAAAGTCTTGCAGTCGTCCTTCCCTAGGGGTATTCCGCTGACCCAGGCTTTGAGATCTTCAGTCACGTCATATGCATGTGAAAGGTGGACAATGAATAAGGCAGACCAAAGAATTGATGCATTTGAATTACAGTGTTGGTGAAGAATACGGAATATACCATGAACTGCAAGGAGAGTGAACAAGGCTGTCTTAGAAGAAGCACAGCTGAAAATGAGTAGCCTAGGCAACTCCAGGGAGCTCTGGTAGCATAGTGCCTAAGGCACTTGACTGCTCACCAGAAGGATGACAGTTCAAACCCACCAGCCACTCCTCGGAAGGAAGGTGGGCAATCCTACTTCCATAGTGATACTGCCTCAGAAACCCAAGGAGGGGTCGCTATGAGTCGGGGCCGACTCGATGGCAAAACAACAACAACAACAACAGGCAACTCCAATCCTACCCCAAGTGTGGTGTGTGTGTGTGTCTGTGTGTGTGTGACTCTAGTAGGATTCAAATGAGAGTTTCCATTGGAGAGGAGTTCATATCAGGGACTGGGAGATTTAAAACTTTTACAAAGGACTTTATCTTATTCAATGCTTACAAACATTGAATGGAAAACAGGCACATTTTCCTGATGAAGAAATTGAGGCTCTGAGAGAGTGAGCGTACTTGCCCTAAACCATATAGCCCTGTTGTTGTTGTTGTTGTCATGTGCCGTCAAGTTGGACCCGACTCATAGCGACCCCTCCTTGGGTTTCCGAGGCAGTATCACTATGGAAATAGATTGCCCCATCTTCCTTCCGAGGAGTGGTGGGTTTGAACCACCAGCCTTCTGGTTAGCAGTCAAGTGCCTTAGGCACTATGCTACCAGAGCTCCTAAACCATATAGCCATAGAGGAAATTTAAACCTGTCTGGTGGCCAAGCCTGGGCCTCCAACCATTACAGTCAATGATATCTCTAAGTGTCTGTGATTTGTTAACAATTGTAAGAGCTCAAGATGTCATTAGCATATTTCTAGAGACACTGAATTCATCCTTGCCTTCAGAAAATAAGTAGCTGAAAAATTTTGTCACTTTCTTGAAATGATAAGCTTCGCTAATGAGTATCTTTTATTTCTGAATACAAAGACAACCACAGACATGGTTTGTTCCTCCACTGAACGCTCCCAGACTGCTTGTTGTTGTTGTTGTTATGTGCCGTCGAGTCGGCCCCGACTCATAGCGACCCCTCCTTGGGTTTCCGAGGCAGTATCACTACGGAAGT
>NW_006921714.1:8485650-8488044 GCF_000298275.1 Orycteropus afer afer | reverse complement strand
GCATTGTACTTCAGGACAGATCTTGAAACATCCTTTGTGATGATGAATGCCACACCATTTCTCTTCAGCATAGCAGATCATATGGTTGTCTGATTCCAAATGGCCAAAACCAGTCCATGTCAGCTCACTAATGCCTAGGATGTCAATCTTTATGCCTTCCATTTCATTTTTGACAACTTCCAATTTTCCTAGATTCATACTTTGTACATTCCATGTTCCAATTATTAATGCATTTTTGCAGCTGTTTCTCCTCAATCTGAGTCATGCCACGTCAGTAAATGGAGGTTCTGAAAGCTTTACTTTACCTATATCATTAAGGCTGGTTCTACTCTGACGATGCAGGTCTTTTCCAGTCATATTTTGAGCACCCTCTAACCTAAGGGACTCAACTTCCTGCACTGTGTCAGGCAATGTTTCCAGACAATTCATAAAGTTGTCCAGTATTGTATCAGACAGTGTTTCTCTGTTATTCATAAGGTTTTCCTTGGCCAATTCTTTGCAAAATGGATGGCCTCTTCCTTCTTCCAAGTCTGCCTCAGTCTGTAATCTGTGTTGAAACCTGTGCACCATGTGCAACCCTTTTGACATTTGAAACAATAGTGATACAATCTCCAGCCTCACAGCTAGATGCAAGCCACCCCAGTATGACAAACGGACAGACAAGTTCGTCTCTCTTAGCTGTTGGAAACCTCTCCACCCTCCCCTTACCTGGATGCTGCTGCCATCGGCCCTGGCTTTCCCTCCTTCCTGCCTCTGGGAGGGGGCTATTGTTGTTGTTAGGTGCTGTTAAGTCCTTCCAACTCATAGCAACCCTATGTACAACAGAAAAAAAGTACTGCCTGGTCCTGTGTCATCCACACAATTGTTGCCATACTTGAATCCATCGTTGCAGCCACTGTGTCAATCCATGTTGTTGAGGGTCTTCCCCCCCTTTTTTTTTCTGACCCTTTACTTTACCAAGCATGACATCCTTCTCCAGGGATTGATCCCTGCTGAGAACATGACCAAAGTTTAAGAGCCAAAGTCTGGCCATTCTTGCTTCTAAGGAGCATTCCAGCTAGGCTTGCTCTAAGACAGATTTGTTTGCTCTTCTAGCGGTGCATGGTACATTCAATATTCTTCATCAACACCACAATTCAAATACATCAGTTCTTCTGCTGTCTTCCTGATTCACTGTCTCGCTCTCACGTACATATGAGGCTATTGAAAATATCATGGCTTGGGTCAGGCTCAGCTTAGTTTTCAAAGCGACATCTTTGCTTTTAAATACTTTTGCAGCAGATTTGCCCAATCTTACATTAATTAGTATAATACATTTTTCACAATGAATGAATCCATATTTTTTCTTTATTATTATTTAAAGTTGTACCTTATTCATGTCTTCTTAGTTTTTAACCTATTTTCCCTTTTCTGGCCCAGGAACCCATCAAGGATGCCACATTGCATTTAGTCGTCGTATCTCCTTAGGCTTCTCTTGGCTGTGACAATTTCTCAGACTTTCCTTGTTTTTGAAGACTTTGACACTTTTGAGGAATGTGGTGAAGTATTTGGACAATTTTCTCAATTGGTATTTGCCTGACGTTTTCCTCATTATTAGACTAGGGTAAAATGTCACTCATCACATTTTCTCAAGGGTATATACTGTCAACATGACTTAATCACTGTTGGTGTTGAACTCGATCACCTGACTGCGGTAGTATCTGTCAGATTTTGCTACTATAAAATTCCTCCCTCTCTCATTTACATACCATTCTCTTTGGAAGAGAGTTACCATGCACAGCCCACACTGAAGGAGTTGCATGTTATGCTCACCCCATTGAGGGTGGAGACCCTACATAAATTATTTTAAATTTTTCTCCATTGGCAATTTGTCCCAAATTTATTTATTTATTCAATCATTTGCTTATATCAGTATAGATCCATGAATATTTATTTCTATTATTTGTTGTTGCTGTTGTTAGGTGCCATCGAGTCATCTCCGACTCATAGCAACCCTAGGACAGCAGAACGAAATACTGTCCAGTCCTGTGCCAGCCCTAAGATCCTTGCTTATTATTAGGTGTAATGTAATATTACTTTACTTTTTTTTTTTTTTTTTGCTCAAATTATTCCACTGTGGCCATTGGACCAGCTGTCACATGCATGTGAGGCTATTGAACATGCCATGGCATCTCTCCATCTTTATATTTTTGGTTTTTGGATTTTCTACCCTGACATGAGCCTGGCACCACTCTCTTCTGCTACTGGATTAGCTCTCAGTGTCTTTCTCCTTTCTTCTAGTTTGCTTCTAATCCACTGCTAGCTGGCCTTGTCTTATCAGAACCATCCCTACTAAAGAAGCCCTCTCTATCTGAGCACCAGGAGATGGGCTAGGTGTCCTCTTTGCTTCCTCAC
>NW_006921714.1:8458980-8485117 GCF_000298275.1 Orycteropus afer afer | reverse complement strand
TACATGCATAAGCTAGAGACCATTCCCAAAGCTGTTTTGTATATACGGGAAGTAGACCACATAACCAAAGCAGCTACTCAGCTGCTCCAATAGAGTCCACCATGGAGTTAATTACCAGTCTCACCATGGGGAATAACCACATTCAGCTGCCCAGCCATTCAACCAGGCCCAGTCAAGTTGACACACAAACTGACTACCACATGCTCTCATTAATTGAGGACTAGAGTTTCTAGCTCTATCTTCCTCTCCACTAAAGTCCTCTGTCTCAGTGAGTGCAACACATGCATGGGTCATCAAGTTCCACTGGCCCATCAGCTCCCACTTCTTCACCTTCAACAACCTTATTCATCCCTGAAAAACCACCTACCCCCATGGTCATATCCCAGATATTGTTATCACCGGTGACTGCATTGCTTTGGCGATCTTAGTTGTAAGAATCCCACTCTCTACCCCACAACATGTATCTTTGTGGGTCATTTACACCACCAGTGCCATCACATCCTCTTCATTGAGCCCTCCACTCAAAGGGCCAGCACTTTCTCAGCACACATGCTCTGTTTTTCACTCTAGACTCCATGGTCTGTCTGTAAAATCTCTTTGTTGTAGAATACCAACACTTTATTGCCCCTCTCCTTCTACTTCTCTCATTTAGAAAGATCCTAGCCCAGTTAGACTCATTTGCCTTCTTTAGATGCTGGTACCCAAGCACCTGAACATTGCTGGAGGAAACTTCATAATGGTTTCACTGAAAACTTATGATGATAAGTCTCAAATGGACTCAACTCTGCTGTTCAGTCTTACTACTCATCCCTAGTAAACTCTACTTCCTCTTCTCTGAGACAGCTATTGCACATCTTCTCCTCACTCCTCAAACCTCCAATCCTCCAGCTGATGACTTACCTTAGATTTCAAGATTAAAAAAAAAAAAAAAACAGCCAAACAAACCTAATGAAACATAAGTTGTCAAGGGTGAATTCTTTCATCTCCCCACTGCCAAATCCATACCTTCTTCCTCTGCCTCATCTTGGGGGTGATCATCTTTGTTTCAAGTAAAGACCAAACCCTTCCTTGTGTCCTGAATCCCATCTGCTCTCTTATGCTCAAGGATTGATGTATCATCACTTTTGCTCTCTCTACTTGACCATTCCTACCAGCCTGTAAGATTGACTATAGTGTCCATTAGAAATAAAATCTCCCATGTTGCCTTCACCTCCAGCTACTCCCCAATTCTCTGCCACTTTTCATACCACAGCTTCTGGAAAGACTGGTCTGCATACATCATCTCCATTGCCTAACCTCTCATTCTTCCTTCAGGCCATGCCAGTCTGACTTTCCTCCCCAGAACTCAATGCAATATGCTCTAAAACAGGCAGCAATGGTGTGAACGTTGCCACATCTAGTGGTTGCATTCCAGTCCTCATCCCAATAGAAGTGGAGGCACCATTCAGCACTGCTGACCACTTTCTCCTGCTTGGGATATTTGCTTCTCTCAGCTCCAAGACACAACTCTCTACTAGCTTTCATCCCCTCTTCCTAGCAGCTCCTTCTCAGTCTCTCCCTCTTCCTTTCAACCTCTAGATGCTTGCGTTTCTCAGGGTTATGTGTTTAGCATTCTTCTTTTCTTTCTCAACACACTGTTCCTGGGTGACATCAGCTAGTCCCATGGCTTTAAATTTCCCTGCTCCCTGACTCATACCTCAAGCTGAGTTTTAGACTCATGTTACAAATGCCCATTTGGTATCTCCATGTGGGTAGTTCAGAAATTCAAAACTGGACTCTGGATTCTCCACCCCATCCCTGTCCTCTCCACCTCACTGTGTTCATCACCAAACGCAGAGATTTTTCAAGCCATAAACTTGGGTGTCATCATTGATCCCTCCTTTCCCCTCATTACCTCATTTCCCTCCTGGTCACGAAGAGTCCACCATTGCATCTCCAAGTGCATCTTCTATCCAGCTCTAATTCTACCAGCAAGTGTAGGGGCCCACCAGCTGCCACATGGACCACGGCATGAGCCTGCACACTAGGCTTTGGTGTCATTCTCACCTCCTGCGGTAGTTAAGGTTATGTGTCAACTTGGCCGGGCCATGGTGTTGAGTGGAGGGGCAGCTGGATGCAGTTATTCCCCATGATGAAATTGTAATCACCTCCATGGTGGAAACTGCTGAGCAGCTAATTAGCTGCCTTTAGGGTATGAACTGCTTCCAGTATAGAAGCAGCAGCTTTGAGAAGTCTCCAGCTTTTGGCACATCTGGATCCTGCATTCGGCAGAGTCTTGATCTCAGTGCCCTGCCTTGTTACCTGCTATCTTGGGATTTTCCTGGACATAAACTAGTGGCCTGCCCTGTTGTCTGCTAATATTGGACTGTGCCATTTGACCTGCCAATCTTGGGTTCATCAGCCTCAGCAACCAGCAGCTGCATGAGTCAGAAAAAGCCTCCAGTTCTAGTGCATCTAGAACAAGAGGCAGAGCTGAAGCCCAAGGTTGAGGGACCTTCACCCAGCCCTAGACCCCACACTCAAACTCGGACTTCTAGCCTCCTAAACTGTGAGAGAATAAAGTCTTATTTGTTAAAGCCATCCACTTGTGATGTGTCTGTTATAGCAGCGCTAGAGAACGAAGACACCTCCCAATTCCATTCTCCTACCAGAAGCCTGTAAGATCTTCTACAGTGTAAAACACCCCTGGAACACCCTTGTTTGCATCTCCCCAGGACCTGCCCAGAGTATGGAGAATTACTTCTACTCCCCAGGTGATCCTATCCCTGCCACCTCTCCACTCTCCTCTTACGCGCCCCTCTTCCATCCCTCACCACACTCCATAGGCAGCCTTCTGTCCGCTCTTCTCATGTTTCAAGGCTTTCACTGTCTTGGGGCCTTTCTTCTGCCTCAAACAACCCCAGAATTTCAGTTCTAGAAGAGACTCAGTAGTCATATCAACTCTCTTTAACAGATGAGAAAATTTAAGGTCAGGGAAGGAAAGAACTTTGTTCAGTGACAAACAACAACTTGATGCCATGGCTGGAATCCAAGTCTACTGATTCCTATGTCATTGCCCAACGTAGCCTTATAATAATCACTGTAACGTAATGTCCCCTGGGGGACAGGGAGGTGGGAGTGGCCATGGAGATTTAGATAATACATCTCCCACTCCATCTCTGCACATGTCCTAGACTTGGGAGTATATCCCCTGAGGACAGGAAGGGGCCTTCTCTTCCACCCTTTACTCACCTAAGGACTTGTCCTCACCTCCACAGTTAGGCTTTAGAAAAAGCACTGGAAGCCCATTCCTGCATTCCCTCTGGATCCTTCTCCCACTCTGCCATCTCACACTCCTTCAAATCCCAGCCAGAGCATGAGAGCCCAGAGTTCCAAATTACTCTTGGATCAGACTTCCTAGTTCATCAGCCCCTGACACCCAGTGTTCAGCAGAACTGAAACCCACAGAGTGATGGATCGCCACCTATTAATTTCCAGCCCGATGGCAGTGGAGCCGTCCACCTTCCCATTAAGAGAGCCACATGCTTGGCAAGGGAGAGGCCGGCAAACAGAGATGAATATTTTTATGATCCAGCTCTGAGTGAATTCATTTGAGGGCCTGTTTAGCTTCAGGGCAAGCAGGAAGAGATTAAATAAGTTAATGGATGCGATAGCACTTTCTAAACTGTAAAATGGTTGTGAAAGCACTTTTGCACTGTCAAATGTTATGTAAATGTGGGATGAGCTGGGTGTGAGAGCCGCCCTGAGAGGGTGTTATCGCAGTGTTGGTAGCAGCATCCAGGAGCTGGAAGCAGCAGTCCCTGCTCCAGTATTTCCAGCTACTTTGTGAATTTAGGTTTACCATTTTTGCTATCAAATGAATGTTTCCCTGTCCCCCTCTTTTTTAGGGACTTCCCTTTGCATCAGGCTGTGTTGCCACTACTGTTGTGGTTGTTAGTTGCCATCAAGTCGGCTCCAACTCCTGGCAACCCCATGACCAGCAGAACGAAACACAGTCCAGCCTGTGCCATCATCTTGGTCACTGGCGTGTTAGAGTCCGTGTTTGCTGGTCTGTCCATGTTGGGCGCCTTCCAACCTATGGGGCTCATCGTCCAGCACCATATGTTGTGATCCATAGGGTTTTCGCTGACTAAGTTGCAGAAGTAGATTCGGCCAGACCTTTCCTCCCAGTCTGTCTTAGTATGGCAGTTCCACAGAAATCTATCCACCATGGATGATTCGACTGGAATTTGAAATACTGGTGTCACAGCTTCCAGCATCACAGTAAATGCAAAAAACCAGCACAGTCTGACAAGTTGACAGATACGTGGTGGTTGCCACCACTACATGACATTGCAAGGGGAACGGTCAACTACGGCTTTCTCTAATCAAAGGCATCATTCTGTATGAAATCAGTTAAGTGCAGACATCCTAGAGAACAAAGAATAATTTCTTGAAGCTGTATAAAAGGTGTCAACATCTATATGAACAGTGTGATGTTTTACTAACTGTGGTTGTTGTTACTAGGTGCCAGCCATAGAGTCGGCTCTGACTCACAGTGACGCTGTGTACAACAGAAGGAAATATTGCCTGGTCCAGCGCCATCCTCACAATGCTTGCTGTGCTTGACACCATTGTCGGTAGCCACTGTATCAATCCATCTAGTTGAGGGCCTTCCCTTTATTTACCGACCCTCCACTTTACCAAGCATGATATCCTTCTCCAGGGAATGGTCCCTTTTGACAACATGACTGAAGCAGGTGAGACGAGGTCTGGTCATTCTTACTTCTAAGGAGCATCCCAGACAGATTTGTTCGTTCTTCTGGCGGCCCATAGTATTTTCAGTATTCTTCGCCAATACCACAATTCGAAAGCATCAGCTCTTCTGCAGTCTTCCTTATTCATTGGCCAGCTTTCCAATGGATATAAGGCTATTGAAAATGCCATGAATTGGGTTAGGTGCACCTTAGCCTTCAAAGTGACATCTTTGCCTTTTAAAATTTTAAAAAGGTCTTTTGCAGCAGACTTGCCCAATGCAATACATTGTTTAATTTCTCAAATGCCACTTCCATGGGTATGGAATCCACATAAAACAAAATCCTTGACAACTTCAATCTTTTCTCCATTTATCATGATGTTGCTTATTGGTCCAGTTGTGAGGATTTTTGTTTTCTTTATGTTGAGGTACAATCCATACTGAAGCATGTAGTCTTTAATCTTCATCAGTAAGCGTTTCAAGTTCTCTTGGCTTTCAGCAAGCAAGGTTATGTCATCTGCATATTGCAGGTTGTTAATGACTCTTCCTCCAATCCTGTGCCACGTTCTTCCAATAGTCCAGCTTCTCGGATTATATGCTCAGCATGCAGAATGAATAAGTATGGAGAAAGGATACAACCTTGATGCACCCTTCCTGATTTTAAACCATGCAGTATCCCTTGTTCTGTATTCTCTCGGTCTATGTACAGGTTCCTCATGAGCTTAATTAAGTGTTCTGGAATTCCCATTCTTCTCAAAGTTAACCATAATTTGTTGTGATCCACACAGTCAAATGCCTTTGCATAGTCCATAAAATACAAGTAAACATCTTTCTGCTAGTCTTTGCTTTCAGCCAAGATCTGTTTGACATCAGCAATGATATCCCTCATTTCAGGTCCTCTTCTGAATCCAGCTTGAATTTCTGGAAGTTCCCTGTCAATGTACTGCTTCAACTGTTTTTGTGTATATGTTTAATTAAGGTCTTATTAAAATGTTTTGAAAGCTTGTATGTGCAGAAATCATCACAATTTTCTAAGCCCTCTCCTGTCTATTATCTCAGTTGATACTCACTTTGTAGATTACTTGTCTGCAAAATGAGAGTAATATTAAATGAAGGTAATAATGGAAGCTGTTTTTTGGGGTAATTATAAGAAGTCCATTAAGTACAGCATGTGATAAACTCAATATGAGTTCTAGCACATAGAGATATTTATTACATGTGATCAGGTAGCATAATGTATACCCACCATCTCCAAAATGGTAACCATGAGACTTAAAATCCCCAGGCTCATTAGGATTCTCATCAAAGCTTGCTTTCTGAATCTCCCTCTCAATCCTTGTAGTCCAATCCTCTCACCACCTCCAAGCTCTCTATTGCCCCAATTGAAAAAGCCACCTCATGCCCTGTTTGCCCCAAGCTACTTGTAGGTAGACAAGAGCTATGTTCATTTGTTCATGAGTTCACTCATTCAACCAGTGCATACTGGACACCTACTCCATACCAAAGCCTGAACTGGGAGACGGGGTTACAGAGATGAATATCTCATTCTTCCACTCTTGAAGAGTCCAGCAGAGAGTGGATCACAGACACAAATGGCTCCACTATAGCCAGCTGTGAAGGGGCAAGCCCCAGAGGAACAGAAGTGCTTCATGAACACAGGATGTAATCTCATCCAAGGAGGTCACATCCTACTAGAACTATAAAGTCAGGAGAGGCTGAGAAGAGCCAACTGAGCAAGGAGAAGAGTGAGGAAAGGGACTAAGATAAACAAAGACAGAAAGGCAGTAAACTACTAGGATTATGAGAATAAAAGTTATAGAGATCTAGAACCCAAGGTGCTTGAGAGAAGGGTACCAGGAAGAACTCTATAATCAGAGAAATTTGGGGCAGAGAGGTTGATGTTAGGTTTTGCAGAGCCTTGACTTCCCTGCTAAGAACTTCTATATGCTATAGGAGTCCATTTAAGGTGTCTGAGCCAGGCCATGGAGGACTCAGGGCAATAAGCAGAGCATCCAAGTTGGAAGGATGGATGGTGGCAGGGTGCAAAGGACCAGAAGCCTTCTCAAGACCAATGGCCAGGTATGATCTTCAGTCATTTGTTCTTTTAATCAACAAAAAAGTTAGTTAGTGAGTTTCCTATACCAGACAGCAGCTGTGTGTCTTTAAATGGGACACTCAACCTTCCTAATCCTCCATGTCTTCATCTGTGAAAGCAGAGTGTACAGGGACCAAGGCTGTGTCTTGGAGGTTTTGGGCACTGGTTTCTCTTTCTGCTTCCTGGGGTCTTCTGCAGGCTTTGGAATGCAGACCTAGGACTCCCACCCTGCCCAGCCAATCTTTCTGGACGTGAGGACTTAAAACGTGTCATTAACTGCTCCCAAGCTCCACTAGACTGTCACTTCCCTGAGGGCAGGAATAGGTATTTCCATATCCTCTGGGCATGTATAGTATTTGCTCAGAAATCGGATGTTACATGAATGTCAACATCCTCTGAAAGGACATCTTCTCCAGAGAGATGAGGAATCATGGATAAGATTGGGTGATTTTCCTTTATTGAGCCTTTTCTTTACATACAGGTACTGTGGCTGGGGCTTTTAATGATCTTCACTTAACTCTCTGAAAACTCTGGCATCTTAGTTTCCTAGGGCTTCCATGACAAGAGCAACAACAAAAAAAACATGAAAGGAGTGGCTTTAAAGAGAGAAATGTATTGTCTCACAGTTCTGGAGGCTTAACGTCCATATCAGGGTCTTGGCAACATAGATCTCTTCCGGGTTCTAAGAGAGGAACTGCTGTTCCATGCCCTTCTCCTAGTTGCTGATGGCTGCTGATAATCCTTGGCATCACTTTGCTGCTTATAGATCTGACTCCTTCATCACATGGCATCTTTCCTCACTCTGTGTGACTCCATTTCTGTGTCATGTCTGTTCTCTTATATAAGACACCACTGAGGAGAGATTACGATTAGAAAGAAGTGAGAGCCAGGATAAGAAGAGATATATGCACACCCATGTTCATTGCAGCACTATTTACAATAGCAAAAGATGGAAACAACCTAGGTGTCTATCAACAGAAGAATGGATAACCAAACTATGGTACATACGCACAATGGAATACTACACAACCGTAAAGAATAGTGTAGAATCTGCAAAACACCACATAACATGGATGAACTTGAAGGACATTATGCTGAGTGAAATAAGTCAACCACAGAAGGACAAATATTGTATTAGTCCATTATTATAAAAAGTCAAGGAAAGGCTTATATATGGAAGGAAATTTTCTTTGTTGGTTACCAGGGGTGGGAGGGGAAAAGAGGGAACACTGCTAGATAGGTAGATACAAGTATTGATTTGGGTGAAGGGAAAGGCAATGCACCAAATGTGAGTGACCACCCAGTGGCAATGAGAAATAGGAAGACATAGAGTGGTGCATGGGAGGTATAGACAACAAAGATGTCATACACATACAGTACTGTGTTGTCAGTGATGGCAAACAGTGATCTACAGTTGGATAGATGGGTAGGCAGGTTGAATGATTGGGCATGTCTGTAAAGGGGGAGTGTGCCCATGACCACGTATAGGGTTGGCAGACAATGTTTCTACAAGTGTATTTATATGCTCTATAAGATTTCTCAGGTATATGAATAGAGCTGACAAAGGACAAGGTTGTAGTCACTTCTTGGCCACAGCCACCTACCCAGAGGGAGTGAATAGTTGGACCTGTGGGCTCAGGACCATGGTTGCAGGGGACATAAAGCTCAACTGGCATAACATACTACACAAAAACTTTGTTCCACATTCTACTTTGGCGTAGCAACTAGGATCTTTAAAGCTTGCAAGCAGCCATCTAGATGCAGTAGTGGGTCTCTCCTTGTCCAGAGCAAAGAAGAATGAAGAAAACTGAAGACACATGGAAACAATTAGTACAAGGACAGGTACACCATGCTATCCTCAGCCTATATGACCATAAGACTAGAAGAACTAGATGGTGCCCGGCTATCACTGTCAACCACTAGGAGGGAGATCTATGTAGGAGATCCTGGATAGAGTGGAAGAACAATGTGGAACAAAAGTCATGGAAAAAAAAAAAAAAAAGGACCAGGTTTGTTGGTCTGATAGAGCCTGGTGGAACCCCTGAGACTATGGCCCCTAGCTGCCCTTCAGATCTGGAATTGAACCCACTCCTGTGGCTCCCAGCCAAACAAAAGATAGGTATATGAGCTGAATGTTTACATTAGGTAGAGACACTCCTTGGAGAGATCAACCATGGGAGAATAGAAGGTCTGTGTATGCACAGGGAGACAGGCCCAGGGCAGGAATGCAAGGGAGGGAAGGACACAGGGAAGAGGCAACTATGGGGAGGAAGTGGGAAGAGAGCTGTTGCATTGTGGGGAATTGCAGTCAATGTCATGAGACAAAGTGTACGTGAGCTGCTGTATGGAAGGTGAATTTGCTCTGTAAACTTACCCACATCACAATAAAAATTTTAAAATGAAAAGAAAAAGAGATTAGGATTACCACCCACTCTACTTCAGTATGACTTCATTGACTTAACTGATAACACTCACAAAGAAAAATCCTATTTCCCCAAAGATTCATTGCTGTTGAATCAATTCTGACTCATAGCGATGCTACAGGGCAGAGTAGAACAATAGGGTCCCAAGGCTTTCCAAGTCTGCTTTACAGAAGCAGATTGCCTCATCTTCCTCCCATGGAGTGGGCTGGTGGGTTTGAACCACTGAGCTTCTATATAGCAGCCAAGTGCTTTAACCACTGCACCACCAGGACTCCTTTCCCTGAAGCAAGGTCATGTTCACATGTACTTGGGGTTAGGACTTCAATATCTATTTTAGGAGGATGAAACTGAATCCATAATACCTGGGGAAAGGCCATTTGTATTCTTGGGTTCCCAGGAAGCAAGCTGAGGGCCAGAGAGAGAAAGCAAGGCTCTTTTCTGGAGTCTCGAGAGGAGGCCAGAGCAGAACCACACACAGATGGGGCTGCCTCACATTCTGTGTTCTTTCGTCAACACCACACCTTGAAATCACATTTGCCCCACGACTGTCCTTTTAGTGCTCAGGGTGGCCCCTGCATATTCAGGGCCCGTGACATGATGGCTTTCTCCCTCTCGAGAAGAAGAGGGCTGCTATGGCAACATGAGCTGGAGAGAGAACACCACTTTAATGCTTCTCGTCCATCACCCACTCCAACAGGAAAGAAAAATTATTAAGCATGCCCTACGTGCCCTTTTGAACCCTGGTGGAGAAAAACAATTAAAACTTCTCATTGCAGAAGTCACCCTAGAGACAAATGAAAGGAAATTGAATGGGTAAATGGGGTGGGAGAGTGATTTCTTTGAGGGGCTGGGTAACTTCAGCATTGTTCAGAGAGGTGATCATTGTACAACAGGCTTAGCTAGCAATCTTTGGATGGAAACCCTCAAGAGCAAGCCTAGAAAATTGCTGGAGTGGTCAGTAAAATACAACATTTCTAAATATGAATATAAGTATGTGTGTTATATTTTCACACACACACACACACACACACACACATAGGTACTTTACATCTCCATCTATATGTATACATTCACTTACAACAATGCCTCTTAAAAATATTTTACTTATTTTTGGTGGCAATATACACAACCAAACATATATCCATTCACAACTTTAGCATGAACAATTCAATGACATTGGTTACATATTATATTGTGTCACCATCCTATCTCTACCCATATTGTTTCATCCTCATTCATTTAGGCTCTCTGCCCCTTAAGTTCTCACTTGTGCTCACATTAACTGCTGTCAATTTAAGCACACATAATTCCCTATAAGAGTGCAATGCTCAAAGCAAACATTCTTTATTGGTGAAACTGTTGATTAGTTGAGCAATGGCTTCGTTGAATAGTTTCAGTTCAAGTTTTAAAGGTTATTTCCAGGCATTTGGATTCGGGGCTTCCCCCAGCCTCAGTGAATCCAGGAAGTCTGGCTTCTATGTTCATTTGAATTTCTGTTCCACAGTTTTCCTCCTTTTGATCAAGATCCTTCTGTTGGCTCTTTGATTAAAACAATTAGTAATTGTAGCCAGATTCCATCCAACTCTTCTGGTCTCATGGCAGAGAAGGTATTAGTTTGGGGAGGAATCAAACTGTAATCCAGTTCCTTCTCCAGTTCCTGGATCTCCTTTCTCTGCTGTTCCAGGTGAACAAAGGCTAATTGTTGTGTCTTGAGTGCCACTCACATACTTTTAAGGCCCAAGCCATTACTCACTGAACTAAGAGATAGAACAGAAAACAGCAATGTTTTTCTTAATTTAAAAATAGAGTATGTCCACTAAAGATACTTTTGAAAGTAGAAAAAGGCAGGACAGGAAGAGCAAACCCCTTTGACTCTACCCCTTGCCTCGGAAACAGAGTCGTGGGTAACATCTGATCTACTGAGCTCCATTTCTCTTTTCCCATGTTCAAAACTATGACTTGGAGGGAAAAGGAAGTAGTCACTTAGCATCTACAATGCACCAGGCAAGTGCTGGCTGCTTTAGCTTTTGTTGTCTCATTTCATTCTCGTGGCTATGCTGTGACATCAGTATCGTTGCCTGTTTTAGGAATGAAGAAGTGGAGGCTCAGAGCAGTTTAGAAACTTACCCAAGTCACACAGCTTCCATGTGGCGGTGCCTGGATTCACTCTGAGCTCCAGTAGACTCCAACGTCACTATTATGCCCCAGGGGCTTTAGAGGGAACACCGTGAAGTAAGACTCAGCCCTTACTCTCCAGTTGCTGACAGTCTAACAGGGATGCATGAACAGATGTGTAGGACTTTGACCAGAATCCCAGATAAAATGCAAACTGCAAAATCCCAGATGAGATGCAAAAGGAGGAGGTTCAGTCAAAGTCCTTGAATTCACAGAAAAAGCGAATGACTTTGAATTGGAGGAAGACAAAGGAAGATCAGATTCCTGGAAGGGGTGACATTTGAGCTGGGCCTTACAAAGGGGGTGGGATTATAAAGGACACATGAAGGTGGTGGAAGGCAGCCTAGACAGAGGTAACAGCATAATGGAAGGCAAAGACATGAAATACTCCAGAGCCAAGTTTGAGCGTGTGGATGTAAGTCATAAAAAATGAGACTGGCCAAGGAGACAGATTTGAACTTCTGTTACTGAGCAGGGGAATGATACTCTCCGAGTAGCAGTTAAGGAAATCACCATGGCAGCACCTGGAAATGGAAGGAAGGGATAGAGCATTGCTTTAGGTAGTCTGCAGTTACATCACAGAGCAGAGAGCTGTGAGGGCAGAGAAACAGCAGTGAGTGGGGATAGAGGAAAATGGTACCCGCATATGAGATACGTGGAAGACAGAAACAATAAGATTGAGATTGGAGAGATTTCTGACCTGAGTTACTGAGATGATGAGGCCATCAATCAGGAGAGGGAGGCAGGAAGAGAATTAGACTCAGAGACAAACTCAGTATGGTTCAATTTTGTCCAGCAGAGTTTGAGGTGTCTGTGAGGCACTCAGGTGGCATGCCCAGGAGGAAGGCAGAGGTATGTGTCAAGAGCTGGAGATGCTGATCGACCACATTCCAACTCATCCCATCACAGACTGCGTGGCAATCAACTATCCCAGCTTCATCGTCCCCAAAGCAGACTCAGCAAAGCCTTAGCCTCCAATTTCTCTTTCTTTTTTGAACAAGTTTATGCTTTAGGTGAAAGTTTGCACAGCACATTAGTTTTCCATTCAATAATTCCTATGCATAGCTTTCCATGACATTGGTTGCAACCTCTGCAATGTGTCAGTGCACTCTGCTTTCTTGCTTCCTTTTGTCCTGTTCACCTGCCATGTCCTGCCTTCTTATCATTATTTTTGGGCAAATGTCGCCCTTTTGGTCTTACATCGTTGATTGTTCTAAGGAGCACATTTCTCAAGGGTTATTGTTTATTTTATGGACCAGACTATTCTTTGGTTCAGAGGTGACTTCTGGGAGTGTCTTTAATTCCACATTGGCAGGGTGATTTAGGGCTATAGTCCCAGAGATTCCTCTTGTCTCTATCAGATCAGTAAGTCTGGTCGTTTTTATGAATTTGAGTTTTGTTCTACATTTTTCCCCCACTCTAACCAGAACTTTCTATTGTGTCTCTGGTCAAAATAGTCAGTAGTGACAGTTGCTGTTTTTATGTGCCATCGAGTCATCTTCAACTCATAGCAACCTTATAGACAACAGAATGAAACACTGCCCGGTCCTGTGCCAGCCTCATGATCCTTGCTATACCAGAGCCCATCGTAGCAGCCACTGTGTCAATCTATCTCGTTGAGGGTCTTCCCTTTTTTCATTGACCCTCCACTTTACCAAGTGTGGTAGTTCAGTTTGTGTGTCAATTTGGCTGGACCTGGTTGAGTGGCTGGGCAGCTGGATGTAGTATTCCCCATGATGAGACTGGTAATCAACTCCATGCTGGAATCCACTGTGAGCAGCTAAGTAGCTGTTTTAGGGAATGTAGTCTGCTTTCCTGTATTTAAGCAGAAGCCTTGGGGAACGGTCTCTAGCTTATGGCACACTTGGACCCTGCATGTAGCTGTGTCATTGTTCAGCAGCAGCCTGCCATGCTCTGCTGACCTTGGGACTTACAATGGACTTAAGTTAATGGCCTGCCATGTGGTTTGGTAACATTGGGACTGTGCCTTTTTGCTTGTCAACCTTGGGGCTTCTCAGCCTCAGCAGCCAGCAGCTGTCTGAGTAAAGAAGAGCCTCTAGCTCCAGTGGGCCGGGAGCTGGAGGCAGAGCTGGACCCCAAGGCTGAGGGGCTTCCACCCAGCCCCTAGATCCTGGCACTTTGAACTTGGACTTAAAACCTCCAAACTGTAAGAGAATAAACTTCTGTTTGTTAAGGCCATCCCATTTGTGGTATATTCCTGTCAGAGCGGCACGTGTTAACCAGAACAGAATTTGGTACCAAGAGAGTAGGGTGCTGCTCTGACAGACACCTAAAATGTGGAAACAGGAGTGAAGTGTGTCCTTGACCCAAGACCCTGGCAGAGAGACCCCGGCATACGGCATGACAGACGGCAGGAGCAGAACCCAGAGACCGGCATCAGAGACGGCAGGAGCAGAGCTGAGAGATCCGACATGAGACAGCGACAGCCTCACCAGCCCACGGAGGAGAAAGCTTGATGCCTTTGGTTAGGCGGCTTACTGGTGGAGTGGGTTGCCTTCAGGCATTAATTGGTAAAAGAGACCGACATGAAATGGAACAGGTTGGCCAGCCCACGGAGCAAGAAATCTGAGTGCTTTTTTTGGGGCAGGGAGATTTCCAGCTGAGTGGGTCGCCTTCGGCATTAATCGGCAGAAGCAGAGAGACCAGGGAAATGGAAGCAGAGCTGCCTCAGCCTCAGAGAGTAGGGCCATGGCCTTTGGGGGTGGAACAACCACAGCCTCCTAGGTTTCAAAGAGCCAGGCCTTCACCAGCTTGGGCACTATCTAGTTTTTCCGGTGTCAGGGTCATGGAGGGTCACTGAGGCTGGGGTTCATTTGCTCCATTAGTCCTTTCATCCTTGATTCTCTTGTACTTCTATCCCTAAACTGCACCCACTCTTACTCGGTTAATACAAAAACCTTCCTTCTTCTCTGCTCCTATTATGCTAGATGGCTGAGCAGAAGAAAAATCCTCTTTCTGCATTGACTGGGTCCACAAAACTTTCAAGGTCTCTTTCCTCAACTGAACATCCATGCCACCTGCCAATTCTTTTACTTGTTTTTGTTCAGCGTCCTTTCCCATGCCACTTCCTTTCTCCTTGTTCCATAAGTTGTCCCCATTTTTTCCCTGCATCTTCAACCTTTTGTCAACTAGAACCATGCTCAAATCTCTCTCACTTCAGTATAATCTAATCTCTTACCTGTTTTTCTCTTCTGAATTTGTCAAGGGAATCATATGAGGTCTTTAAAGTCATTCATTGATGTTTATTCACTTCTCAACCCATTAAAACTGGTTTTTATTCCCACCAACCAACCTGTTCCTATCGAATCAATTCTGACTCACATGCTCCATGTTGTTGTTATTGTTGTTATGTGCCATCGAGTCAGACCCGACTCATAGCAACCCCTCCTTGGGTTTCTGAGGCAGTATCACTATGGAAGTAGATTGCCCAGCCTTCCTTCCAAGGAGTGGCTGATGGGTTTGAACCGCCAGCCTTCTGGTTAGTAGTCAGGTGCCTTAGGCACTACGCCACCAGAGCTCCTCACGTGCTCCATAGGGTTTTCGAAAACTGATTTTTCAGAAGTAGAGCACCTAGTCTTTATTCCCAGGCACTCTGGATGGATTTGAACCTCCAACCTTTTGGTTAGCAGCCAAGCATTTTCACTATTTGTGCCAGCCCTACTCTTCTGGAATGCCTTTCAGGAAGGTCATCACTCAGCTCTCGTGAACCAAGACACCCTGGTGTTTCCATGCCTCACCCTACTGTGCCTGTCTTCTCCATTAGACTCTGCCTGTGGCTCCATGGCTTCCACGGCACTGCAGTCTCAGGTTTTCTCATACTCCTTTCATCTTTCCCCAAGATTCTTTATGGGCCTCCTCCTTCTCTTTCCATCCCTTAAATGGCATTCCTTAATATTCCATTATCATCCCAGGACTCTTAATTTTACACACACCCTTGCCTGTGGACTCTTTTTCAGTACCATTGTCTGAATTACTATCTGAATTCTGATCATTCCAAAGAAGGTATCACCAACCCAGACCTCTTCCATGAGTCAGACTCCTATTTATCTGTATACCAGACTCCTCCAACTCAACACACCATTGGCTTCTCCAAGTTAGCGTGTCCAAAAACTGCACTCTCTTTCATCGTTGGTGGTATGACTATCTACCTGGTAAACCCATTCTTGACTGTTCCTCCTCTTACACATCACATCCAATAGATGTCCAAGTTCTGGTTGTTTTAGCTCCTAAATACCTCCTAAACCACTTTGCTCCCAAATTTCCCTCCGTGTTTTATATATTATTCAGCAGGTGTTAGGAGGCACTGATGGTCCAGTGATAGAATTCTCACCTTTGAAGTGAGAGACCTGGGTTTGATTCCTAGCATGCACCCATGTACAGCCACCACTTGTCTGTTAGTGGACACTTGTGTGTTGCTTTGATACTGAACAGTTTCATCAGAGCTTCTAGACTAAGAGCTTCATCTAGAAAGAAAGGCCAAGCAATCTACTTCTGAAAATCAGCCAATGAAAACTCTCTGGATGACAAAGGTCCAATCTACAGCCAATCACAGCAATGGTGTAAGAAAGGACTGGGAAGCTTTTTATTCTGACAGTCAGGCCTTAACATCCCTATTCTGAATTCCTATAACATTTTTCTTACTCATCTTCTATATAAGGAACTCTTGTGGTTCAGGAAGGAGCTCTGGTTGTGTAATGGGTAAGATATTTAGCTGCTAACCAGAAGGTCAGTGGTTCAAACCCACCAGCTGCTCTGTGGGGGGAAGATGAAGCAATCTCCTTCTGTAAAGATCTACAGCCTTGGAAACCCAATGGGGGTCACTAGGAGTCAGAATCGACTCAATGGCAGTGGGTTTGGTTGGTTTGTTTTGGTTAAGTACTTGGGTGCTAACTGAAAGGTCGGTGGTTAAAACCCCAATAGCTCCGTGGAGGAAAAGACCTGGTGATCTGCTTCTGCAAAGATTTATAACCCAGGAAGCCCTGTGAGGGCAGTTCTACTCTGACATATAGTTGGAATCAACTCAACAGCACATAACAAAACAATCATCTTCTTTATTCAGCCTGTCTTCCCCAATTCATCCTCCACTCTGTGCAAGATAAATCCTACAATACCAATTGCCTCCATAAAACCTTTCAAAGTTTTTCAGTTGCCCATAAACAGTGTTTGCCAAAGAGATTTTATAATCATTGGCCTTCTAGAATGTGAAAATTATTACCCAGTTAATAAGCTGGGCAGTTTTCCTCATTACAGGGCTCCTCAGTCCCTAATGTGCCACTGCTGTGCATGGGGGTCTGTACAACATTACCCAAACATACTTGGCCTCAGGACTTGTTCCCAAGGAGCATTTCATAGGACCAGTTTTTCCAAGAGATATAATTCAGAAGTCATTAGTCTACATGATCAACTCAGAGCTCCAGAGCCTGGCATCTAAGGCCCCCATCATGTCCACTGTGCTGACTGCTCCAGCCTTACACCAGCCATTCCCTGCCTTACCTCCCACACTATGGGAATGGGAGACACATGCACACTCCTACCCATGTCATCTTATCTCTCAGTTCCTTATTTTTGCTCATGATGTGTGCTCTGCTTGGACTGTTCTTCCAATCCATCTTCCCTTAACTAATATCCAATAATTTTTCACATCTCAGCAGAGTTGTCACCTCCTCCTGAAAGCCTACATTTTAGGATGGACCCAATGGGGGAGTCCACCTCTGCAGAGCAGACACTTACCCAAGCAGGTAAAGGAGCTCCCACCCACCTTCACTCTCCAAGTTCATACACACACACTGTTCTTGCTGCTCCTGCATCTGTGGGTCCATCTGAAACATGTGGGTGGCCCTTTGGTCTCCCTTTGAGCTGCTTACCATCTTCTATGCCCTCTATTTACTTTGTTACATCGCCAGCTTACTGAGTTCTAATTGCTTCTCTCATTAAAAATTGCAAAACTAATCAATATTAATTACACAGGGGGGAAAGAAAAGAACCTCTTTTAAAGAATGGCGCACTCCAGTGTATCTGAGCTAATAGATGTGGGGATGAACCACATCACCAGACCTTATCTTCTTCCCAGAATTAGTGAACTCTTTCCAGATTTTAATTACATTTCTCAAAAACAAAAACAAGACCCATTCCCCTGTGAGGAATTCATCCCCACTTTATGGAGAGCAGAACAAGCTGTGTTGAACAGCAGAGAAACAACAAGCAAAGGCCAGTCATGGCACCAGACACTGTTCTGATGATCTCCAAGCACCATCTCTTGTCAGCCTCACACAGCCCCAGGAGGCAGTTACTATTGTTGTTAGGTGTCATCAAGTCAGTTCCAACTCATAGCAACCCAGAGCACAACAGAACAAAACTCTGCCTGGTCATGCACCATCCTCACAATTGCTGCTACGTTTCAGTGCATCTTTGCAGCCACTGTGTCAATCCATCTCATTGAAAGTCTTCCTTTTTTTTGCTAACCCTCTACTTTTCCAAGCATGATGTCTTTCAGGGACTATTCCCCCCTGATAACATGTCCAAAGTTCATGAGACAAAATCTCACCATCCTTGCTTCTAAGGAGCATTCTGGCTGCACTTCTTCCAAGACAGATTTGTCTGTTCTTCTGGCAGTCCATACCATACTCAGTATTCTTCAGCAACACCATAATTCAAATGCGTCCATTCTTCTTTGGTCTTCCTTATTCACTGCCCTGCTTTTGCTTGCATATAAAGCAATTGAACATACCACGGCTTGAGTCAGATGCACCTGATTCTCAAAGTGACATCTTTGGTTTTTCACATGTTAAAAAGGTCCTTTGCAGAATTGCCCAATGCAATATGTTGTTTGATTTCTTGACTGCTGCTTCCATGAGCATTGATTATGGATCCAAGTAAAATGAACTCCTTAACAACTTCAATAGTTTCTGCATTTGTCATGATGTTGCTTTTTGGGCCAATTGTGAAGATTTTTGTTTCTTTATGTTGAGGTGTAACCCGTACTGAAGGCTTTAGTCTTTGCTCTTCATCAATAAGGGCTTCAAGTCTTCTTTGCTTTCAGCAAGCAAGATTGTGTCATCTGCAAATTGCAAGAAGTTAATGAGTCTTCGTCCAATCCTGATGCCATGTTCTTCTTCATATAATTCATCTTCTCAGATTATTCACTCAGCATACAGATTGCATAAGTATGGTGAAAGGATACAACCCTGACACACAACTTCCCTGATTTTAAACCATGCTGTACTCTCTTGTCCTGTTTAAACAATAGTCTGTTGGTCTATACGTAGGTTTCAAATGAACACAATTAAGTGTTTTGGAATTCTCATTCTTCACAATGTTATCCATAATTTATTATGATCCACACAATTGAATGCCTTTGCATAGTCAATAAAACTCAGGTAAATATCTCTCTGGTATTCTCTACTTTCAGCAAAGATTCATCAGACATTAGCAATGATATCCTTTGTTCCATGTCCTCTTCTAAATCTGGCTTGAATTTCTGGCAGTTCCTTGTCAATGTACTGCTGCAACCATGTTTGGGTTATCAGCACAATTTTACTTGCATGTCATATTAATGATACTGTTCAGTAATTTCTGCACTCTGTTAGATCACTTTTCTTTGGAATGGGATTGATATGGATCTCTTCTTGTTTTTTTTTTTCTTCTGGTCAACTGGGCAGATAGCTGTTTTCCAAATTTCTTGCCGTGGATGAGTGAGCCTTTCTAGTATTGCATCCATTTTCTGAAACATCTCAATTGGTGTCCCATCAATTCTTGGAGCATTGTTTCACACCAATGCCCTCAGTGTAATTTAAACTTCTTCCTTCAGTGTCATCAGTTACTAGGACTGCCCTAATTTTACCCATGGGGAAACCTGAATGCAGCATGTGACACCAGAGCCCATGTTGTCAGCCCCCAGGCTATCCTGCTCAAGAAAAGAGATGAGATGCACATGTCCCATGAAACCCTCCACCTCCCCCCTCAGCTCTCACTGTGGCAAATGATTGTGTGAGTCTAGACAGACAGCCCCCAAATTCCTATCTTTCTTTTGCATTTTCAACAGCAGCTGTGAAAGAGTGAACCATGATCTGGGTGCCTTGAGATTTGAGTCCTTGTTGGGAAGGTCACTCAACCATGCTGAGCCTGTTTTCTCATCTGGAAAATGGGGCTAATGATCTCTACTCTCTCTACCTTCCAAGGTTATCATTGAACTGAAACCAGAAATGAGACACCAGGTATAAAGAGTCGTGGCCCAGAGATCCCTCAACAATCTTATTATTATTATTATTTTAAGTAAGAAAGTCACACTGAGCAAGGCTCTCTTCTGAGTTAGAGTGGTAGGTACAGAGAAACCAGGCGATGCCCCTCCAGCAGCTATGGTGTCCAGAAAGCAATGAAGGCATTTTCTTCCTGAGGGCTCTGTGAGCTCTATTAATAGCCTGAACCAGAGCCCCCTGGGAGAGAACCCCTCTTTTAGATTCCATCAGGACAGGCTCTGTTGTGGATGCCACCTGGCATGACATGTTACACTGAACAATGTTGTTGGCACAGTTTCTTCTGAGGCAGCCTGGACTACTCGCCTCATCCCTCCAGCCTGACCTTTTGCTTGGGGGTGATGGTGACAGCTCAGATAGAGTTCACAGCCACGTTTTCCTTAAGCATAACTGAGGTGCATGCAGACGCCTTGTCAGAAATGATAGTGTCCGGTGATCTGTGGGGTTGCTTCCTACAGAAAGTGTGAGAAAGAACCAGGAGACTTGGGCCTTCACTCCACACTCTTCATCAGGGACTCCCTAGATCAGAAGTTCTCCACTGGGAGGGGTTTTACACCCCAGGGAATATTTTGTAATGTCTGGAGAAGTCTCTGAGTGTCACCACTAAGGCGAGAACAAGAGGTGTTGCTACTGGCGTCTAGTAATCAGAGGCCAGGGATGTTGCTAAGTGTTCTACAGTGCCCACAATAGCCATCCATGACAAAGAAGTGTATGGCCCCAAATGTCAGCAGCACTGAGGATGAGAAACTCTGGTCTAGATAATATTTGGGGCTTCCTTAAATGTTTGGATACTGTAGACCTTTCTCCACCTCCACTTGCCTTTGTCTGTCGTTCCTTAAGGGCAAATGGCCCTGTGGCCCTGATCACCACAGTTTACACTTTGAACCCAATGATGAAAGTCACTGTCAAGAAAAAGTCCTTTCTTTGGGTAGAACAGTGATGCTGGCCATCCTTTCAGATTGGGGTTTTTGAGACACTTGCTACAATAGCATAATATTAACATTACCAGTTGCCATCAGCTTGATTCCAACTCATGACGACCCCATGTTTGTCAGAGGGAAACTGTGCTCCATTAGGGTTTTCTATGGCTGATTTTTTTTTTTTAAGTAGATCACCAGGCCTTTCTTCTGAGGTGATGGTGGACTGAAACCTCCAGCATTTCAGTTAGCAGCCAAATACTTTAACTCTTTGCACCACCCAGGGACTAAAGAAGCCTACAGGCTAGTTTCACTCACCATGTGCACCTCTTTGCCATCTCCCTTGCCTGCCATTCCTGGAATAATGTGCAGAGACTTGTTAGGATGGTCAGGCAGGCTTCCAGGGGATGAGATCTTTGACTTCCAAGGGTTTTTCATTTTCATATTAGATCTCTTGTGGACACAACGAAGCATTATATTTGAAAATAACAGTGTTTGCTCAAAATGACATTATATTCCACTAGGATCCAACTCAAGTCCTCACTGACACATTTGTCAATCTGCCACCAGAAATGTGTAGAGCACCTTTTATGCCCAAGACCTTAAGTTCCATCATAGAATCCTAAGTGACAAGTGGCCTCTGTCCTCCAGGAGCTCTGGGAGTGTGGAGGGAGGGGAAGACACATAACTTCAAAGAAGCAATTGCAGGGAAAAAAGAGGAATTCCTTATGGAGGGGCACAGTGGAGATGGGCTGCTCTCTGAACTTGCTCCTCTCGTCCTGTGCACACAACTCAACTTTCCCAGCCTCCTTTAAAGCTGCCTCTGCTCTGAGCAGTGGACTGTGGATCAGAAGTGATGGCCCATAAGAACCTCCCAGAGTTGGCCCCTCTCATTTCCCCTGTCTCCTAGGCAGAAACAGAGGGTGCAGCAAAGGACTCTGGGCCCCCAGGGGGTTGCACAGCCACAATATGGAAGGGGTCCAGTTCCTGGGTGGTGCTGGGAAAGACCACCCCCAGCATGAATGCTCACAGTGTAGGAGACAGAGTGTATGTTGTGTTAAGCTACAGAAATGTAGGGCTTTATTTGCTAGAGCAGCTACTATGACCTACCCTTACTCATACAGATGTTTGCCCAGGCTGTCCCCAAAAGGAGCTGATCCTCCTTGGTGCTCCTCATTAAATCTGATGAAGACCTTTGTCTCTGGGTGGTGGAAACAGTGAAGCACTCAGCTAACTGAAAGGTCGGCAGTTGTGAGTTCACCCACAGGCACCTTGGAAGAAAGGCCTGGCACTCTGCTTTGGAAAAATTACCCATTGGAAGGCCTGTGGTACACAGTTCTACTCTGACACACAGTCCTACTCCATTGGGATTGGGAGGATGCTTAGCAAGAACACAGATGCTTTCACCTGGGCTCTTAGGAGGATGCCTAAGAACCAAGTTTTTGGAGTCACACCTATTGCTTCCTGCTGTTGACTTTGGGCAATTTGACCCTGTGCAGGGCCTCTGCTTCCCCATCTCTCATTTGAGCTGACTTCTAAGGTCCCTCTTGCTTTGACAGCCTCTGAGCTTGACCATTCTCTTCCACACAGACCTGCTGTTGGCTCTCAGGTCCCAGGGGTTTTAGCCTGGTTTCCTTCCAAAGAAGGCAGCACAGCTGGGCAATTCCTAAATGCAGCGTGCACTGATGCAGTGAGGGCGCAAGATGACACCTTTTGCTGTGTTCAACAGAACAGCACCACAGGCTTTTTTGTTTTTAAGTGGAGCATAAAAAAGAGAAGCGCTCTGGCAGAATGTTGACGTTGCCTTCCTAATGAAATCTAGGGGAGAGCCCTCGCTGCAAACATGCCAACGAAGCGTATCTCTGGAATTAATTATGCTCGCTGAATCAACACTGGAGGAGCATCATCTTCTCCTTGTGGTCCTCTGATGTGGGTAATCCATTTCTGTATTCACTTATTCCTTCTCTCAACAAATACTATGCTTTTGGGCACTGTGGTAGATACTAGGGGTTGGGAAATAATAATGGTAACTAACAATCAGGTACCAGGTCCTGGGATAAGCGTCCTCCATGCCTCGTCTCATTTAAACCTCACAACAGCTCTATGATGTAGGACTCTTAATATCCTCATTTCATAAATGCAGGAGCAGGCTGAGCACAGTGAACTGTTTAATGTCACCAGTCATATGGCAGAGCCTAGATTCAAACCCAGTTTTGTTTTGTTAACTTTTTATTGTGACTTGGGTGAAATTTTACAATGCAGATTAATTTTATATTCAACAGCTCATACACATCTTGTTTTGTGACACTGGTTACATTCTCTGCAGTGTGACAGCTCTCCTCCCACTTCCTCCCTGTGGTTACTCTTTCCCTGTGGCCTTCCTGCCTGTGCATTCCTGCCTCCCTCCCTTTCTCCCTGTGCAAATGCTGCCCTTCTGCTCTCCATGGTTGATTGTTCTAAGGAGTGCATCTTCCTGGTGTAGGTGTTCAGCTCGTAGGCCTATCTATTGTTTGGCCAACAGTTAAGCCACAGGAATAAATTCAATGCCAGGCCCAGAGGGTGACTAGGACCCACAGTCTTGGGGTTTCACCAGTCTCTATCAGATCAGTAAGCCTGGTCTTTTTTATGATTTTGAATTTTGTTCCATACTTTTCTTCCACTCTATCCAAGATCTCCCACTGTGATCCCTTTCCAAGCAGTTGCCCAGCACCATCCACTTCTAGTTTGGATTCCAGGGTCTTTTATCCCTGATAAGGATCTGGTAGGAAAGCTCCTTATTCTTTCTTTGAAATGGAGCAATAGGCATTTTCTCCCTCTTATGCAGGGTGTCTGAAAGCATCTTTAGAAACTTTCATTTTTATAGAAATGAAAGCTTGGCATTTTTTAGGCAGACTCAGCTTCAGAACAAGTCTCCTAGCTTCCTCCCAACCAGACTGCCACCCCTTGGCCCTTCCTGTCAAGAAAGTCTGGAAGACCAGTGTAGGGCCACAAAAAGGTAAATATGTCCCTCCAGCATTGGGATACTAGTTGCTATAGAATCAGACTACCTAGATTTGAACCTCTGTCCTCATAGTCATCTGTGAGATTGTGAGTAAGTTACCTGAGCTCAGTGTGACTCAGTAGCCTCCTCTATAAAATGGGTTTTATAGCATCAGTCTCACAGAGCCTGGTATCTTAAGCATTAGCTGTTGTTGCTATTCCTTTACAGTCTATGCTGGCACTTCAGGGAATACAAAGGTGAATAGCACTCTGTCTCTCACCTCCAGGAGCTCCCACTGAGTAGAAGGATTGAAGTGAGCATCAAAGGACCCTAATGTTGGACAGAGTGAGGTAGAGCCCTGAGGTGCAGTGAATTATTATTGTATGGCCCTTCTAGCCATTGGTCCTTGTAAGTCCCACAAAATGATGGAGTGGGATTATGCAAATAAGGTGCTTGTGGGCTGCCAAGAGGATTGGACAGCCTACTAATAATGTAAATAAGGTGCATGGAAATTTTATGGGGGATTGATCAGTTTTCCATCCTGCTGGGCTTAAAGGGAGCCAAGCCAGAGGTTTGGGGGACCTCACTATCATCAAAGAGAAGAGCTGGGAGTGGGCAGTGTTTTTTGAACCCAGGGTCCCTGTGCTGAGAACCTCCTAGACTCAGGGGACAGAGAAAGCTCTAACACCAGAGATGGTATGAGATGGAAGGAATGGCAGAGCCCAGTGGCAGAGAAATGGCAGCAGCAGAACCAAAGGGTCAGCACAAGATGGCACACTGAGCTTCCCGACCCATGGAGTGAAGTGGCTGTAGTGAGTGTGCTGACCCATGGAGCGAGAGGGCTGAGTATCTTTGGACAGGAGGCTTCCTGGCAGAGTGGGGTGCCTGTGTGGGCAATTGTTGGCAAACCTAAACAGTTTTATAACGTTTGCCCAAGCAAAGTGGAAGCTAGGGCTAAGAGGAGCTTGTCCTGAGGGAGATGAAAGGAGGCCTGCACACTGAGAGGGGGTGTGTGCAGCAGAGAGAAGGGCCTGCTTGCTTGCACAGCCAAGAGGAACTGAGCAAGTTGTCCTGCACTGAAGAAGGAAAGGGTGCATTCCTCACTTTGGGGGAGCCTTCCAGACTTTGCCTACATGCTTCCTGATCCTGATCCCAAGTGGTACCTATTACTTTCCTAACAGACCTTATAATCATGAGTATGGTCTGAGAGTTGTGTGTGGCCTTTGTAACAAATTATCCCAGCAGAGCAGTAGAGAGTGCATGGGAGGGGTGGCTGGTATCAGAATCGGTTAGGAGACTGGAGAGTGGAGGTGTGCCTGACCTTCACAGCATAGGAGTCAGCTTTGGGCTGGTGCTGATGGTGATGCTCTCTCCTCCCCTTGAAATGAGACCAGGAGGCCTGGTGCTGCCATGCCATCTTTACAAGCCCTAGAGAGGTTCATAGTGTGTGTTGTGGTCAAAGGAAGGAAGAGCAAGTTTAGTGCTTTGAACCAAGGATGAGGAGGTCGTGACCATGGGTTTTTGGACAACTGGCCCAGGCAGAGGGGAACCCAGGGAGAAGGGTGGTAGCAAGAGTGGGAGCCACAAGGAAGTGAGCTGAGGTCCTGGACCACAGGAAGTGTGCCGAAAAGACTGGTTCCTGAGCCTCCTTGAAGGGCGAGTTGTGAGGGGAAGGGCTTCATGCAGGGCAGTGTGAGTCTCTCCCTCATCATTCTGTGACCTCCCCCCACAGTTCCCAGGCCATCCATTGCATCCCATGGCAGCTGTAGACACAGGCAAGGCTGAGTGTTTGCCTCCTGTTTTAATCATACAAGGTGTCATAGCAGATGTCAGTTCTGATCCATGGTGACCCCACATGTGTCAGAGCAGAACTGGGTCCCATAGGTTCTCAATGGCAGATTCTTTGGGAGTAGATCACCAGGCCTTTCTTCTGAGGCACCTTTAGGTGGAGTGGAACTCCCAAGTCTTTCAATTGGCAGTCAAACAAGTTAACTGTTAGCACCACGCAGGGATTCCTGTCTTTCACTGTTGTCTGGTGCCATTGAGTCAACTTTAACTCACGTTGGATTCCATGTGACAGTAGAACTGCCCTATAGGGTTTTCTAGGGTGTAATTTTTATGGAAGTAGGTCACCAGATCTTTCTCTTGCAGAACTTCTATGTGGATTTGAACTACCAACTTTTTGGCTAGCAGCCTAATGCCCAACTGTTTGTGCCAACAGGGCTCCTAATCATAGTCCAAATCAAAAAAAACCCACAGCTGTTGAGACAATTCCAACTCATAGCAACACTATAGATCAGAGTAGAACTGCCCCTTAGGGTTTCCAAGGCTGAAATCTCTATGGAAGCAGACTGCCTCAACTTTCTCCTTGCAGAGCAGCTGGTGGGCTGAACTGATGTCCTTGCAGTTAACAGCCCAGCACTTAACCATTGTGCCACCAGAGTTCCTTAATCATAGTCACAGAATGTATTTACTCAATGCTTCCTAGGGCTAAGATAATTCAAAAATGGTTGCAGCAGTATATTAACAGAGAATTTCT
>NW_006921714.1:8446662-8453730 GCF_000298275.1 Orycteropus afer afer | reverse complement strand
CCTCTTCTGAATCCAGCTTGCATTTCTGGAAGTTCTCTGTCAATATACTGCTGCAACCGTTTTTGAATTATCTTCAGTAAGATTTTACTTGCATGCAATATTAATGATATTATTCAATAATTTCCACATTCTGTGGGATCACCTTTCTCTGGAATGTGTACAAATATGGATCTCTTCCAGTCATTTGGCCAGGTAGCTGTCTTCCAAATCTCTTGGCATAACCGAGTGAGTGCTTCCAGCGGGGCAACCATTTGTTGAAACATCTGAATGGATATTCCATCAATTCCTGGAGCCTTGTTCTTTGCCAATTCTTTCAGTGCAGCTTCAGCTTCTTCCTTCAATACCATTGGTTCTTGAAAATATGGCTCTCATGGAGACTTGTTTTACTTGTCATCAACTTCAAGTTGAACTTGGATATGAGCACTTGATGGTCTGTTCCACAATCAGCTCCTGGCCTTGTTTTGGCTGAAGATATTGAAATTTTCCATCTCCTTTTGCCACAAATGTAGTCAATCTGAGTCCTGTGTACTCTATCTGGCAAAGTCCATGTGTACAGCCACCCTTTGTGTTGTTCAAAAAAGGCATTTGTAATGAATAAGTCATTGGCCTTGCAAAATTCTATCATGAGATCGCCAGCGTTATTTTTGTCACCAAGGCCAAATTTTCCAACTACCAGTGATTCTTCTATGTTTCCAACTTTTGCATTCCAATCACCAGTGATAAGCAACACATCTTGATTGCATATGTGGTCAATTTCAGACTGCAGAAGTTGATAAAAATCTTCAATTTCCTCATCTTTGGCTTTGGTGGTTGGTGTGCAAATTTGAATAGTAGTAGTATAAATGGGTCTTCCTTGTAGGCATATGGATATTATCCTATCACTGACAGCATTGTACTTCAGGACAGATCTTGAAACATCCTTGGTGAGGATGAATTCCACACCATTCCTCTTCAATTTGTCATTCCCGGCATAGTAGATCATATGGTTGTCTGATTCAAAATGCCAAAACCTATCCATTTCAGCTCACTAGTGCCTAGGATATCAATCTTTATGCGTTCCATTTCATTTTTGACAACTTCAAATTTTCCTAGATTCATACTTCGTACATTCCATGTTCCAATTATTAATGGATGTTTGCAGCTGTTTCTCCTCAATTTGAGTCATACCACATCAGTATATGGAGGTCCTGAAAGATTTACTTTATCCATATCATTAAGGTTGGTGCTACTCTGATGAGGCAGCTCTTTCCCAGTCCTATTTTGAGTGCCTTCTGACTCAAGGGGCTCATCTTCCTGCACTGTATCAGACAATGTTTCCGAGTTATTCATAACGTTGCCCGGTAATATATATCAGACAATATTTCTCTGCTATTCATAAGGTTTTCCCTGGTCAATTTTTGAGAAGTGGATGGTCTCCTCTTTCTTCCTAGTTTGTCTTAGTCTGTAAGCTGCGTTGAAACCTGTGCACCATGTGCAACTCTGCTGGTGTCTGAAACACCAGTGGTGCAGTCTCAAGTCTCACAGCAACATACAAGCCTCACAAGATGACAAACTGACAGACAAGTTTGTCTCCCTTAGCTGTTGGAAACCTCTGCTCCCTCCCCTTACCTAATTTCTACCTGCAACCTGCCACTTTGTGGTCCCTGGCTGCTCCCTCCCTTTCCTGGCTCTAAGGGGCTTGGGGCCTAGCCTTGCCTCTCGCCCCTTTTTTACCTGGATATCCTGCTGCGCCGCTGGTCCCCGGCCTCTCCTGCTCCCTCTGTTTCCTGGTTCTAGGGGGCTTTTGGCCTAGCCTTGCCTCCTTCGCCTTTTCACCTGGATATCCTGCTGCTCTGGAGGTCCCCAGCCTCTCCTTCTCCATCCCTTTCCTCGCTTTAGGGGGCTTGAGGCCTAGCCTTGCCTCCTGCCCCTTTTTTACCTGGATGTCCTACCGCTCTGGAGGTGCCCAGCAAAAAAACCCAAGCAAGACTGCTGTGAGAATTAAAGGAGCTAGTAAAGCACTTAGTTAGAACAGTGTGTGCCTTAGAACAGTGCTGTAAACAGATGTGGGCAGCAGTTAGCAGCAATAACACACTCACCACCTTGTCATTAGTTTGTCTTTTTGTCTCCTCAACAGGATGGTGGGTCCCTAAGGCCTGGGACCATGTCTTTTCCTGTTGTTATCCAGTCACCTGTAAACTGGGTATTGGATACCTCTTATGCACATCTCTAAATGGAGTACACTGTGCTTGCCCTTGGTCTCACTTCGCTTCCAACCCCTCCTGTGAGACCATTTCCAACAAGCTTTGACTGGCTTTGTGCAGGGGCAGTCGGTGGTGCTTCACCTCTTTTACTCTGCTTCAGGACTTCCCTGACACACTACAATGAGTGCCACACAGCTGGGTACTCGTACCTGCACAACCCACAAGTGTGGGAGGTTGACACTCGACGGGCAGCTCTTGACCAATGGGCATAGGAGCTGATGCCCCATTTTCTTCACCTGGGGACAGTCCTGACATGCATTGCATGACGCTCCTTAGAAGATCCCTGGGATTGAGCAAGCAGCCATTCACGATGGTGGCCAACTTGATAACCAGCCTGGTATTGGGTTCCCTCCTTCCTCATTTCACTTTCCTGGTCCCTCACGCCTGCTCCCTAGCATTGCATTCTCAAGTAAATTACTCTGTGGATGAACCTTTCTTTCAAGTTCTTCTTCTGGGATTAAGACAACCTAGTCCACATCCTGTGCTCTGCATCACAGTCAATACCAACCCCATCCACTTTCAGTTCCAGGAACACGTTTGGGGAGATGGTCTCTACTTCTCTTTTCTCTTCTTTACCCCAATGTCAGCCCACATACCCAGTCGGATCATTCTACTTCCTACTGATTCTATTTTATTTCCTGTTGATTATACTTTACTTCCTGTTGATTTCACTTTACTTCTTGTTGATTGCACTTTATTTCCTGTTGATTCCATTTTACTTCTTGTTGATTCTATTTTATATCCTATTGATTCCACTCCCCTTTCTGTTGATTCCGCTGCTGCAACACCTCTTTAAACTCCCCATTTCCACTGCTTCTGCCTTTGTACAGGCCACCATCACCTTCTCCTGGCTCACAGCAACCATCTCAATGGCCTCTGCTTTCAGCTCTCCACAAGGCTGATAGATAAGGAGGTGGTAGGAGAGAGGACGGACAGAGGCCAGTTCTTAGAGGAACATGTATGGCTCACTCTAGAGCTGGTATTTTATTTTAAAGCCAGTGGCCTGCTCAGATTCATGGTTCAGAAGATCTTGCTCTGGTAGGTATACAGGGAGTGATGGATTTGCAAGAGTGACAGGGAGTTTCTAGAGGCAGAGAGAGAATTTAGAAGCATGCTTCAAAGAGTCAGGCCAAGAGGCGATACAATGCCAAGAAACAGGGGATATGGGAATAGAATATTTGAGTTCACCCTCCATCCCTTGTTTCCTGGGATTCCTGCAACTCAAGGCATTCCACCTCCAGGATTTCAGCAGGAGGGAGCAACCTCACAGAATCTGACAAACCAAGCACATTTGGCATCGGAGGATTCAAGAATCCACTGTGAGCCGGCTTCTTGTCCTCAAATAAAAGTGCTGCTTCATCTTCAGGCCGGTCCCGGAGCAGCCAAAGGGAATTAAATTAATAAACTACATAACGAGCATAGAACCCACTCCAGCCTCTCTGTGAATCATTCCGTCACCAGTGTCCTCAGCCTCTGTGCTGATTAACAGCAATTTCAACCTGGGGGGCAAGAAGGCTGAAGTCTGCTATTTATATATTTATCTTTGTCATCCACAGGACTTGGAGGGGAAGAGGTCCAGAAAACACTTGTCTGTGTTTAAACGTAAAGACACGCTGTTTATGAAGGGACTGGTAAATGCCGTGTGTAGCACTTTTTTACATATTTTTTTTAACTACAATTTATAATGGCAATCATTATACTTCATTTTCACAACCTTCTGAAAGGGCTTATTTTCTCCATTTAACAAATGAAGAAACTGAGGCTCAGAAAAGCAAAGTGACTGTTCTGTTGCTCCTACACTCACATCTTCTTTCTATCCTCACTACACCATCTCATGTTTTCTTTTTAATCTTTTCCTGCAACAATCTCACAGGCCTGCTCAGAAAAATCTCCCTGGGCAGAAAGAATTGGCTAGAATCATTGACTCACTTTTCAAAGGTGTTTTGTTTTTGTTTTTTAAATCTAGAGCCAAAGAATTATTCCCATTCATGAAAATCCTGTCTCTATTTTGAGACCACCACTTTCCCCAGGAAGACCCCTCAGGGCCTCCCCAGGCCACACTGAATGTTCTCACTTTTATGTTCCCAGAGCACCTAAGCTTGCCTCAGTTCCCTGGTCGTACACTGTCAGCAGTCCATGTAACCTCTCTTTATTATTTAGCACCAGATGGTCATTTAATTTTAACAACAAAATCTGTTAAACAAATCTAATGTACGTACCAAAAAACCAAACTCACTGCCATTGAGTCTGTTCTGACTTATAGTGACCCCCATTGGGTTTCCAAGGCTGTAAATCTCTGCAGAAGCAAACTGCCTCTACTTTTCTCCATGGAGTTGTTGGTGGGTTCAAACCACTGACCTTCTGGTTAGCAGCCAAATGCCTTAACCACTACACCACCAGAGCTCCTTAATTTGTTGTTGCTGTTGTTAGGTGCTGTCGAGTGGTCTCCGACTCATAGGGACCCTATGCACAGCAAACGAACCACCACCTGATCCTGCACAAGTTCCATGATCCTTGCTATACCTGAGCCCATCATAGCAGCCACTGTGTCAATCCATCACACTGAGGGCCTTCCCCTCTTTTGATGACCCTCCACCTCACCAAGCATGACATCCTTCTCCAGGGAATGGTGCCTTCTTACAACATGACCAAAGCATGTGAGACGATGTCTGGCCACTCTCACTTCCAAGGAGCATTCCAACTGCACTTCCTCCAAGACATATTTGTTAGATCTTTTAGCAGGCTATGGTACTTTTGGCATTCTTCGCCAGCACCACAATTCAAAAGCATTAACTCTTCTTCGGTCTTCCTTATTCATTGTCCAGCTCTCACATGCATGTGAGGCGATTGAAAATATCATGGCTTATGTCAGGCGCACCTTAGTCCTCAAGGAGACATCTTTGCTCTTCAGCACTTGAAAGAGGTCCCTTGCAGCTGACTTGCCCAGTGCTATATGTCAGCTGATGTCCTGACTGCTGCTTCCATTGGCATCGATTGTGGAACCAAGCAATGTGAAATCTTTGACAACTTCAATCTTTTCTCCATTTATCGTGATGATGCTTATAGGTCCAGTTGTGAGGATTTTTATTTTCTTTATATTGAGATGTAATCCATACTGCAGACTGTATTCTTCAATCTTCATCAGTAAGTGCTTCAGGTCATCCTCACTTTCAGCAAGCAAAGTTGTGTCATCAGCATATCACAGGTTGTTCATGATTCTTTTTCCAGTCTTGATGCCATGTTCTTCTTCATATAGTCCAGCTTCTCGGATTATTTGCTCAGCATACAGATTGAATAAATATGGTGAAAGGATACAACCCTGATGCACTCCCTTCCTGATTTTAAACCATGCAGTATCCCCTTGCCCTGTTTGAATGACAGCCTCCTGGTCTATGTACAGGTTCCTCATGAGTACACTTAAGTGTTCTAGAATTCCCATTCTTCTCAATAATTTGTTATGATCCACACAAATTCTTTTGAATAGTCAATAAAACACAAATAAACATCTTTCTGGTATTCTTTGCTTTGAGCCAAGATCCATCTGACATCAGCAATGATGTCCCTCACTCTACAACCTCTCCTGAATCCAGCCTGCACCTCTGGCAGTTGTCTATCAAAATACTGCTGCAACCGTTGTTGAATTATCTTCAGTAAGATATTACTTGCATACAATATTAATGATATTGTTCAGTAATTTGCATATTCTTTGGGATCACCTTTCTTTGGAATGGGTATAAATATGGATCTCTTCCAGTCAGTCAGCTAGGTAGCTGTCTTCCAAATCTCTTGGCATAAATGAGTGTGGTGGTTATGTTTGTGTATCAGCTTGGCTGGGCCTGGTTGAGTGGCTGGACAGCTGGTGGTAATATTCCCCACGATGAAACTAGCAATCAACTCCATGGTGGGATCTACCACAAGCAGCTGAGTAGTTGTTTTGGGTATGTGGGCTGCTTCTTGTATATCAGCAGCAGCTTTGGGAATGGTTTCTAGCTTATGGCATGATTGGACCCTGCATGTAGCCATGTCATTGTTCAGCTGCCTGCCATGCTCTGCCAACATTGGGACTTACAATGGACTTAAGTTAATGGCCTGCCATGTGGTTTGGGAACAACAGGACTGTGTCTTTTTACTTGTCAACCTTGGGGCTTCTCAACCTCAGTAGCCAGCAGCTGTCTGAGTGAAGAAACGCCTCTAGCTCCAGTGGGCTGGGAGCAGGAGGCATAGCTGCACCCCAAGGTTGAGGGGCTTTCACCCAGCCCCTAGAGGCTGGCACATTGACTTGGACTTAAAGCCTCCAAACTGTAAAAGAATAAACTCCTGTTTGTTAAGGCCATCCCATTTGTGGTATATTCTTGTCAGAGTGACACTAGATAACCAGAACACCGAGTCAGCACCTCCAGTGGGGCATCCGTTTGTTGAAACATCTCAGTGGGTATTCCATCAATTCCTTGAGCCTTGTTCTTCCCCAATTCCTTCAGTGCAACTTTATCTTCCTCCCTCAGCATCACTGGTTCTTGATCATATGTGACTTCCTGAAATGTATGAAGATCTACTGATTCTTTTTGGTACAGTGACTCTGTGTATTCCTTCCATCTTCTTTTGATGTTTCCTGCATCATTCAATATTTTTCCCATGTAATCTTTCAATATTACAACTTGAGTTTAAATTTTTTCCTCAGTTCTTTCAGCTTGAGAAATGCTGAGTGTGTTCTTCCCTTTTGGTTTTCTAATTCCAGGTCTTTGCACATTTCATTATAGTAATTGGCTTTGTCTGCTCGAGCTGCTCTTTGAAATCTTCTGTTCAGCTCTTTTATCTTGTCATTTCT
>NW_006921714.1:8435588-8442160 GCF_000298275.1 Orycteropus afer afer | reverse complement strand
ACCAAGGCCAAATTTTCCAACTACCGTTGATTCTTTTTTTGTTTCCAACTTTTGCATTTTAATTACCAGTGATAATTAACACATCTTGACTGCACATTCAGTCAATTTCTGACTGCAGAATCTGATGAAAATCTTCAATTTCCTCATCTTTGGCTTTGGTAGTTGGTGCATAAATTTGAATAATAGTCGTATTACCTGGTCTTCCTTGTAAGCGTATGAATATTATCCTATCACTGACAGCATTGTTCTTCAGGACAGACCTTGAAACATCCTTTGTGATGATGAATGCCATGCCATTCCTCTTCAAATTGTCATTCCCAGCATAGTAGGTCATATTGTTGTCTGATTCAAACTGGCCAAAACCAGTCCATTTCAGCTCAGTAATGCCTAAGATATCAATCTTTATGCATTCCATTTCATTTTTGACAATTTACAATTTTCCCAGATTCATACTTCGTACATTCCATGTTCCAACGATTAATGGATGTTTGCGCTGTTTCTCCTCAATTTGAGTCATGCCATGTCAGCAAATGGAGGTCTCGAAAGCTTTACTTTATCCATATCAGAAATCTTGGTTCTCCTCTGATGATGCAGGTCTTTCCTAGTCGTATTTTGAGAGCCTTCCCACCAAAATCTTGTCCTCCTGCACTGCATCAGACAATGTTTCTGGGCTATTCATAAAATTGCGCAGTAATGTTATCAGACAGTGTTTCTCTTCTATTCATAAGGTTTTCCCTGGCGAAGTCTTTGAGAAACAGATGACCTCCTCCTTCTTCCTAGTCTGTCTCAGTCTGCAAGCCATGCTGAAACCTGTGTACCATGTGCAACTCTGCTGGAGTTGGAAACACTGGTGGCATGGCCTCAAGCCTCACAGCAACATGCCACCACAGTAGGACAATCCAAGAGACAAGTCTGTCTCCCTTAACTGTTTGAAACCTCTCCACCCTCCCCTTACCTGGATCCCTGCCACTTTCCTGCCACTTGGGGGTGGGGCCTGGGTCCCTTCCCTTACCTGGACTGCCATTGCTCCTCACTCTGTCCTGGTGGCCCTGGCTTTCCTCTCCTTTCCCTGGCTTTCCCACCACTTAATACACATACAGCAATATACAAGTATTTTGAGTATACAGCATGTTGAATTTCACCAGTTGAACTTACCTGGGCAACTAGCACCCAGATCAAGGAAGCAGAAGATGGCCAGTACCCCAGAAGCTCCCCTCATACCCTTTTCAAATCACTACCCCTCCTCACCAAGGGTAACCACTTTTTTGACTTTTAACACTATAGATTTATTTTGTCTGTTTTTGTAATTTCTCTAAATGGAATCATACAGTGTCTTAGTTTACTAGTGCTAGCATAACAAAAAAATAATGCAAGTGGGTGGCCTTAAATGACAGGAATTGACTGTCTCCCAGTTTTGGAGGGTGGAGCTCCAGATCAGATGGAAGGAGAATCCTTGCTTGGGATGGGAGTTCCTTGGCGTCTGTTTTTTCCTCTGTGTGTGTGTGTCTATGCTGCTTTTTTTTTTTTTTTTTTTCTTTTTCTTTACGACATCACTTAGAAGTGATTAGTTTTAGGGCCCACCCTATTCTGGAATGACTCCATTAACATAATGAAAGAAAACACCTATTTCTAAACTGAATCATATTTAGAGGTACAGGGGCTACAACTTGACACATATTTTGGGGGGTGGGGGACACTATTCAATGCATAAAATATAGTATATGCTCCTTTGAGTTTGGCTTATTTTACTCACATAATGTCTGTGAGGTGCATCCAAGGCTGATTTCTTCTCTTGATCTTATGTTTGTGAGATGCGTCCATTTTGTTGTAATAGCTATAATTCATTCGTTATTATTGTTGGGTTGTATCCCATTGTTGAGCTGTGTCCCATTATGTAAATATACCACAACTGATTTATCTAGTCAACCATTGATGGGATTTTGGATAGTTTTCAGTTCCAGGTTACTTTGAATAGTGCTCCTATTCTAGTATTCTAGGGAGCTCTGCTGTATAGTGTCTAAGGCATTTGACTGCTAACCAGAAGGCTGGCAGATCAAATCCACCAACCACTCCTCAGAAGGAAGACTGGGCAATCTACTTCCGTAGAGATACAGCCTCGGAAACCCAAGGAGGGGGTCACTATGAGTCGGATTCAACTCGACGGCAGTTTTTTCTCCCCCTGCCCCCTTGGGTGTGTACCTAAGAATGGAATTTTTGGGTTATATGGTATGCATGTTTTCAGCTTTAGTCAAAACCATCAGTTTTCCAAACTGGTTCACCCAACCAGATAGAAAGCTCTGGTTGCTCACCTCCTTGTGAACATTGGTAATTTAGGTCGTTTTCCTTTTGGCCATTTGAGTATATAGCGGTACTTGTATTGGTTTTAATTTGTGTTTCCATGGTGCCTAAAGAGATTGAGCTTCTTTTCATCCATTCATTGGCCATTGGGATAACCTCTTTGTGAAGTGACTGTTTAAGTACTCTACCCATGTATCTATTGGGTTGCTGTCTTTTTCTTATTTAGGAAAATTTCTTTATATATTCTGGATACACGTCGCTTGTTCAATACATGTATTGCAAATGCATTCTCCCACTTTATGGGGTACTTTTCCATTCTTTCAATAGTGTCCTTTGATGAACAGAAGTCTTTATTTTAACATAGTCCCAATTCATGAATTTTTCTTTTGTGGTTAGTGATTTTATGTCCTATTTAAGAAATCTGCCTACTTCAGGAGCACAAAGATATTCTCCTGTTTCCCTTTAAAATTTTATCATCTAGCTTTCTCATTTAAACCTGCAATCCTTCGAAAATATTTGTGTACTCTATGGGGTAAGGGTTGGGACTCATTTGATGCACGCATATATCCAATTGGTCAGCATCATTGATTGAAAGGCCATTCTTTCTCTAGTGAGTCACAGTGTCACTTTTGGGGATCTGTTTCTGAACTCTATTCTATCCCTTTGATCTGCTTGTCTTCCTTGAACCCACCACCTTGTCTTTACTGTTGTCCATTTCTATCTGGTAGTCCTCTAGCTTTGCTCTTCCTTCAAATGGCCTTGGCTGTTCTTGGCCTTTGCAGGCAGTTCCATATGAATTTGAGACTCAGCTTGCCAACTTCTCCCCCACCACCCAAAAACAAACAAAAAACTTGATGGGATTTTCATTGAGCTTGCTTTGAACTTATGGATTAATTCCATATTAATAGACATCTTTACAATGTTGAATCTTCCATGCATGAATATGTTGTTTGTTTACATTTATTTAGGTCATCTTTCATTTCTTCCTGCAATGTTTTGCAGATTTCAATGTAAGATCTTGTATATTGTTTGTTATATTCCTAGATATATATTTTATTGTACGCTATTTTAATTGTGTCTTTTAAATTTTGCTTTCTGTTGTGTTTGCATATTGGAATGTAGTTGCTTTTTTTTTTTTTTTTTTTTTGCATATTAGCTCTATATCCAGTGAAATGGTTTCAAAGCATGCATCTTCTTTCCCCCATAGATGCTGAAAATTCATGAGGAGGTTCTCAGCACTGGGTTTGATGTACCTTAATTCTCACACCAGTCCTGTGAGATAGGTATTCATAGCCCAAATTTACTGATAAGGAAACTGAATCACAGCAAAATGAAGCAATTAACTGAGGGTCACATGGCTTTCTACATGTGACAGAACCCAAGCCAAATCCTGGAGTCTCTGAATCCAAGGCCTATATTCCTTCTGTCACACCAGACAGGGTAACAAATATCAGAGATTGTACCTCATTAAATTTCTTTCCCCAGCAGAGGCACAGAAGATCTTCAGTAGGTTTTCTTTGTACAAATGAAAAACACTTTTCAAGTTCATCCCTTACTTTGCCAACCTCTGGTGTTTCATGAAACAACATGTATGTATCAAGGATCCAAATTACTCCTAGGTCCTTTAAAGTGAGTGTTTCTGGACCAAGGCCCATAGGGGTTTTGTTTTGCTGCTGCCCTGTACAGTAGACTAGATTCTTTCTGTAAAATATCCTTTTAGCACCTGAAGATTTTTGCCCCACGCTTGCAGAGATATGGAGCCTTCAACAGTTTTGGAGTAAGGGGACAAACCGATGTGTCAAGGGAGGAAGAGCTTCCTTAAGACAGAGAGTAAAGAAAGCTGGGAGGCAGGTGGGGAGGAGAAAGGGAATTAACATCCTATGATGGTTAAGGTTGTGTGTCAACTTGGCTGGGCCACGATTCTCTGGTTTGGCAGCTGTAAGGTAGTCATCCTCCAAGATGCAATCTAATATCACATAATCACCTCTATGACGAGATCTGCTATGAGCAGTCAATCAGTTGAAAGGGAGTTTCCTCAAGGATATGGCCCACATCAAATATACAGGGACATTCTGGCAAAGCTCTCTAGCTCTTTGCTTGCTCTGGATCCTGCACCCAGCCTTCATCATCTGACCCCTGAACTTGAGTCAGCAGCTTGTTGTCTTACCTGCTGATCTTGGATTTGTCAGCCTTCACAGCCCATGAGGCAGCAGCCTGCTATCTGACCTGCTGATCCTGGATTTTCAGCCTCTGCAGACATGTGAGTCAGGAGACACCTCCAGCCTGATGTCTGACCCACAGACGTGTGACTTGCCAGCCTCTGCAACCACATGAGCCATTAACTTGAGATAAATCTCTCTCTCTTTCTCTCTCTCTCTACACACACACACACACACATACATACCCCCCCACACACACACATATATATATACACACAGATATATTTATATTTATATATGTATCTATCTATACACACACACACACACACACACATATGTAAGCTTAACTGATTTTGCTTCTCTACAGAACCCAGCCTAAGACACATCCACTGAGCACTTCCTGCACCAGAGGAAGGAACTGGTGGTATTTAGCACCTTGGTATGTAGAACTGAGCTCCTCACAGTCAGGTCATGTCATATTAACATTAACTGGGGCAAGGTGCCTCTTTTGTGTCTCCTTATTTTTCTCATTTATCACTCTGAAATTCAAGTAGAAATACTAACAGTATTGTCAGAACCTGTCTACCTTCATTTGGGAAATCACCATCAACACAAAGCTGATTCCCATGAAGTGAAGGTCAGACATAATTCCACTCTCCAGCCTTTTTACCAATTCTGACACCAGCTGTCTCTCCCACAGTACTCCCTACTTATTTTCTGGGTTCAATAATGCATTGCAATGGCCATACAGAACTCACAGACTACACTTACGGTTAAGTGTAAGTTAAAGAACATGGTACAAACCCATATATTTATGGTCAACGGATTTTTGACAAGGGTGTTAAGTCCATTTGATGAGGAAAGAAGAATCTCTTCAGTAAATGTTGCTGGGAAAATTGGATTTCCACATGCATAAAAATGAAATAGGATCCATTCCTCACACCATATACAACCAAAAAATTCAAAATGGACTAAGAACTTAAATATGTATATTAAAACTATAAAATTCTTAGAAGAAAAAAAAAAATAGAGGCAATGCTGTCAGGCCTAGCTTTTAAAAATGGATTATCTAACCCAATAACAAAAAAGCACAAATAGCAAAAGAAAAAATAAATAAATAGGACCTCATAAAAATTTAAAACTTTTTTTCATCAATAGATTTTACCAAAGAAGTGAAAAAACAATATACCTTTTGAATATCTCCAGAAACCATATATCCAACAAGAATCTAATAATCAAAATATACATAGAACTTTGACAACAACAAAAAGACAAATAACCCATAATAAAATGGGCAAAGGGATTGAATAGACATTTCACCAAATGGCCACCAAATGCATGAAAAGATGCTCAATGTCATTATCCATCAGAGAAATGTGAATCAAAACCACAATAAGATACCATTTCACTCCCATGGGAGGGAAGGACACAGGGAAGAGGTAGTAACCATGGGGAGGAAGTAGGAAGAAAGCTGTTGCATTATGGGAGATTGCAGTCAATGTCATGAGACAAAGTGTATGTGAACTGCTGTATGGAAGATGCATTTGCTTTGTAAACTTTACCCAAATCACAATAAAAATTAAAAAAAAAAAAAAGATACCGTTTCACTCCTACTAGGATGGCTAAGATTATTTTTTTAAAAAATTACAAACACTGGCAAGGATGTGGGGAAATTGGAAACTTTATCTGTTGCTGGTAGGAATGCAAAATGGTACAGCCATTGTGGAAAACAGTGTAGTGGTTTCTCAAGGAATGAAAATTAGAACTACCCTATGACCCAGAAATTCTACTCCCAAGTATACACTCAAAAGACTTGAAAGCAGAGACTCAAATAGAGACTTTTCCACCAATGTTCACTGCAGTGCTATTTGCAACAGCCAAAAAGTGGAAACAATGTAAACCTCCACCAGGAGATGAATGGATAAACAAAATGTAGTGTATACATATGTTGTTGTTGTTTGCCGTTGAGTCAGCCCCGACTCATAGCGACCCCTCCTTGGGTTTCCTAGGCAGTTTCACTACAGAAGTAGGATTGCCCAACCTTCCTTCCGAGGAGTGGCTGGTGGGTTTGAACCGCCAGCCTTCTGGTTAGCAGTCAAGTGCCTTAGGCACTAT
>NW_006921714.1:8425402-8433704 GCF_000298275.1 Orycteropus afer afer | reverse complement strand
TCTTCCTTTAGCTTCTTCTGTTGCTTCTCCCCTCTTTGTCTGAAAACCCTTTGTGGGCCTGGCTGCTGAAATCCACAACTCCTTATTAATTTCAAAGCATGACATGCCCATCAGGGCCATGAACTGACCAATCCCCTCTTGGTAGGCTATAGACACTTTATTTGCATAGTAGGCTACAAGTCTCCTTATTTGCATAGTCCAGTCCCTGCAACCTGCATAGCAATCACAGGGCAGGCTGTAGCCCAGGGCTAGACAAAAAGTATCAAAACCGAGTTATTTACAGCTTACCCAGGAAATGTCAATCAACAATGACAAAAGTAAGAAACCCTCTGGGGTAGAAAACTAGAGCAAAGGTAATGCCTCAGGACTTGGGGTGGGGGTGGGAGCAACCTCTCAAGCAGTTTTTCTAAGGAACCAAGGCAAAAGGCCACATAAAGGAACTCATTTCACCACAATCCCACACCCACTGTCCCAATCCTCTCTGTCCTATAGGTAGCCAGCCTTGTGTGTGTGTTCTTCCAATTTACCTTCTAATACTGACTTGGATATGCCACCTGAAACTATGTATCTATGGTTTTATTTTATGAGCAGGTGTAAAATTCACATAAATGGGATTCTGTAGCAAATCTGATCCAGTTTCTTACTTGTTTCCTTTGACATTATGCTTTTTCTGTCTATCCAGGTAAATACAGTTTGTTACTTGTAATAATGCTATGAGTCAGAAACGACTCAAGGGCTCTTAACAACAACAACAACAACTTGTAATAACCACTGCAGACTCTTCCCTTATATGGGTAGACCACAGTTCACTTAGGCATTCCTACAGATGCAGGTTCCCTAGGTTGCTCCCAGCTCTCTGGTCCCTTTCACACATTCATTCAACAGACATCCTTGAGTGCTTTCATCCTGCAGGCAGTAATCTAGATACTGGGGTTAAAGCAGTGAATGAATGATGCAAAGCTGAGCCTGCTCACAGCAACTACTCCAAGTGTTCTTTTGGGTGTTATACCTTAGAGTGGTATTGCTGGGTCAAAGGACGTGTACAAAGTTAGCTTCAAACAATCCTGCCATTTTGGCAATCCAGAAAGGCTGCATCCATGGCCCTCATACCAGTCATAGGTAACACACACAAGACAAAGCCCTGCCCGTACAGAGTTTACCTTCTCATGGGGAGTGAAGGCTTTGAAGAAAGAATACGTCTGAAATCTTCTGTGTGAGTAACATCATAAATCAGCAAGACTGCAGAGAGGGCTGAGCTGGGATCAGACATGATGAATGCATAAGATCAGAAAGATGCTATGACCTTCTCCAGAAACACTCAGAAACCTGGGAAGACATAAAGCTGACAGAGAGGGCTGTAAATTACAATGAGGAAAACACCACAGCTCTGTGGCTTGAGGTTAGGGAAATATATTCCAATCTCCAAAGGTTATTGCCAAAACCGGTCTGCTTAGTTTTAACAAAATATAGCAATGCCCTGACTAACCCAGTGCTCAGATTTTTGGCACAAACACGAAGTAGGGATTGAAAAAAGACCTTAGTAAGACTACAAAGCTTTAAGAGAAATGGCTGTTATAGAGGCTTTGCCATCCTTCGTCCTGTACCCTAATGGTGTTTTTTGTTGTTATTTGCCGTCGAGTCGGCCCTGACTCATAGCGACCCCTCCTTGGGTTTCCAAGGCAGTATCACTATGGAAGTAGATTGCCCAACCTTCCTTCTGAGGAATGGCTGGTGGGTTTGAACTGCCAGCCTTCTGGTTTGCAGTCAAGTGCCTTAGGCACTATGCTACCAGAGCTCCCTATACCCTAATAATCACATCTAAAATTAGACAGCAGATTAGGAGAATGAAGATACCTAGAGGTCATCCAGAAGTAGCAGCTGATGAGAAGGGAGGAAAAAGGAAATGCAAATAGAAGCAAGGGCCATGAGGAAGAGGTGGGGAGTGGTCATTAACTGTTGAGGGTGATCCGCTTGGTTGCAAAGACTCCTGCCAACATTTCCGTATCATGACTTCACCTGGCAGAGTCAGGATAAGAAAGTTAATATATGGTTACTCTCCTCTCTTTATGAAGTCAAGAACAGATGTCATACTCTCAAGGGACATATTTTTTTCCCAAAAAAAGATATGTTTAAGTCGTCATAAAGGAGAGAGGAAACTTCAATGATCAGGAGATCAGGAAAACAAATCACATGATCAGGAAATTCTTAACTTTGAGACTCTTGGACCCTCACACTAGGGGGAAAACATAATCATCTGGGAGTGCTCCTGGCATAGTGCCCAAGGCATTTGACTGCTAATCAAAAGGCTGGCAGTTGAAACCCACCAGCCACTTGACAGAAGGAAGACTGGGCATTCTACTTCCATAAAGATACTGCCTCGAAAACCCAAGGAGGAGTCGCTATGAATGGAATCAACTGGACAGCAAGGAGTTGGGGTATTTTGGTTTATGTACACATATGCAAAATGTTGCATACAATCCCAAGGACCCCAATGCCTGCCTTTGAACTTCAGGTTGCAATCTCTGACTTAGATGTATTATACACAGCGCTCACTTACCAACATGGTTAAGTTCCCAACACCAGGTTGTTATGTAAAGACTGACATTATACAAAAATGGAGGATGACCACATCAGATCACAAAATGGAGGATTATTACATCATTACGTAATTACCAGATTATATCATTACATAATCGCTGACCTTCCGGTTAGCAACCAAATGCCCTATCCACTGTGCCACCAGAGCTCCTCAACTACATCTTTACATAATGGCTAAATTACATTCTTATATTTCCTGTATTTTTAAACTTTTAAATAATATACTCTTGGATCATAGAACCTGGGGATGGAAAAGCAATTTTTCCCTGTGAAATATAAGTAGTTTTTACTGCATTTTCTGCTGAAAAGTAATAATAATTGTGAATTAAAAAAAAAATCATAGGGGATATTTAGTTTGGAAGTGGCACACCACAATGTCCAGTGGGAGGTCTTATTAAGTTCAACTAAACATTCAGGCTCATGAGCCACCAAAAGCCACATCCGGTCTCTGAGACCAGAAGAAGTAGATGGTGCCCAGCTACCACTGCTGACTGCTCTGAAAGGGATCTAAATAGGAGGTCATGGATAGAGTGGGAGAAAAATGTGGAACAAAACCCAAAGTAATAAGAAGGTCAGGCTTAGTGGTCTGATAGAGACTGGTAGAATCCCTGAGATTATGGCCCTTAAACACTCTTCATGCCAGGAAGAAACTCATCCCCATGGGTCGACTTTCAGCCAAACAATAGACAGGCCTATAAAGTGAACAAGAACATCAGACAGGTACGACTCCTTAGAACAACCAATTACACAAGATCCAAAGGGCAGCATTTGCCCAGGTATAAAGCTCGGAAGGCAAGAAGGGATACGAAAGAAGGATGAATGGAAACAGTTAACACCTGGAGGAAGTGAAAAGACTGCTGTTACCTTGTGGGGATTGCAATCAGTGTCAATCAAAATGTGTATAGTGTTGAATGGAAAACCAATGTGCTCTGTAAACTTTCACCCAAATCACAATAAAAAGCAGCAAAAAAAAAAAAAATCACACTTGGCACCAGTCTACTGAGAAGGTGACAGGATGCAGCCCTGCTGCCCAGCAGGGCACAGTGAGATGTGCTGCTTACGTGGGAGCTGTTGGACCATCCACAGAACAGCGCAGGTACAAAGAGATGAGATAGAAGCCTCATCCCTCAGGAGCCAGTATCTGTGGTACAACTTCATAGGCATGACTTCTTGGTTCTTCTTAAGGGACATGTCTAGTAAAAGGGTTACACTTGAAGACATCCACCAGTTATGAGTTCTGGTCATGTATTTACAATCCATTTATTGTTTCTCCCAATCCAGATGCAATTTACCAATCTGGAGTCTTTTTGGCATAAACAGGATTATTTAGTAACACCATTGGCATATCGTCTTATCAGGTCACCTGGGTAACAGTGGTAGGAAGTTAACTTACAGTCAAATTCTCATGCAGAAGAGGAGATGGTACACTCTTTACCCACATATACCGAGCAACAGAGCATACGTCATGAGCATCTCTCTCTCTCTCCCCCTCCTTCTCCTTCTATCTCTTTCTCACTGTCTCCTCTCAAACTCCAAATATTTTAGAAAGATCTTTCAAAACTAGCTCAGGGTTTAGTAAGAGGAATGATGAAAGCATAATTCAATGAAAAGAATAGAACAGGATGCTTGCAGGAACATACTATCCAAATAAGGTGAGGATCACAAAATGAGAGTTCCACGCTCAGAGATGGTCAAACCTAATGGGATGAGGGAGTAGGAGTGGCCAACAACAAACCAATCGGCTAGGCTTTTTGAGCAGAAGCATTTGGTCTTGCTGAACTGGGGTACTTACCACCACCTCCACATCTACCAGCTAAAAAGAAAAACTGTTTGTCCGTCATGGGGAATGATACTCAGAAAAGGAGTTAGAGTGGTACCCTAGAAGGATGACAGTGCAGGGAGGAACAGAGAGTCCTGGTCAAGCGCTGGTCAAGACCAGAAATAAGCAGAAGAACCCCACTTATCAGATACTTTGTCTCCTCAGCTCCCTGTTTTGTCGTTATTGTTAGATGCCTTGGAGTCAATTTTCAACTCATAGCAACCCCATGTGACTGAGTAGAACCACTCCACAGGGTTTTCTCAGCTGCAATTTTTACAGAAGCAGATCACCAGGTGTTTCTCTGAAGATCTGCTTGGTGGGTCTGAACTACCGACCTTTCGGTTAGCAGCCAAGCCTTTGACCGTTGTGCCACCAGAGCTTCTTTTTATCTCCCTGGAATGGAAAAACAAGCCTAACAGCAGTTCGTGCAATCCTCCCAGATGGATTTCCAAAGCCAAAGCAGCTCACAGTCTATGGGGAAACTCAACTGCCAAGATGAACTCACAGAAAAGAATCACAACATAATGGAAGAGCACAAACTCTGTGAGAGACAACAAACAGAACTTACACCTGAGGGAATAGAGCTACCACTGCAGTCACAACAGGTATTTAAAACAAACATAATTTATATCCCTAGAGAAATTAAGGTTGTTTTTTATGGAAATGAGGCAATTATAAGTGAATATTTAAAAAGTAGCATCTGAGGACACAGTATGGTATTTGTACTATGTGGTTAGGAAAAAAGTCCTATCTGGGGCTACAGCACTGTAGGGGTGAGAACAGACTTTGGAGTCAGGTAACCTGTATTCCAATGCCACTCAGCCACTTACCAGGTGGGTAACCTTGTTGTTGTTGTTATGTGCTGTGGAGCTGGACCAGACTCACAGCAACCCCTCCTTGGGTTTCCAAGGCAGTATCACTACGAAAGTGGATTGCCCAACCTTCCTTCCAAAGAGTGGCTGGTGGATTTGAACTACCAGCCTTCTGTTTAGCAGTCAAATGCTAAAGTAGGCACTACGCTACCAGAGCTCCTGGATAACCCTGGGCAAGCCATCTTCTGTGTGCTTGATAGGAATGATAATATTTCACCCATACCCACTCCTCACTTCTGGTTCGGTTCCAAATACAAGGTCATTATGCAAAAATCAGCATTATGTGAAAATGGAGGATGACCACATCAGATCACAAAATGGAAGATAACTACATCTGTACATAACTGCCAAATTACATCACTGCATAACAGCTGAACCACGGAGAATCATGGCCCAGCCAAGATGACACATAACCTTAACCAGCACAGCCAGTTTTACTCACACCTCACACCTTGGTGTTTGTTACTCGAACTCGTAAGTCAACATACTCATACATTGCTAATGCACAAAATAATTGGATAGCAGATTTTTTCACTATAGTTGTAAATGCAAAACATCAGATAACAAGATAGCCAATAAGTGAAAAGAAGACATACTCTCATTTCCCAGCAATGCAAATAAAAGTGATCTACCCTGTGAAACTTAGTCAATCTTCTAAGGAGCCTTCTCCACAATTATACTTTTTAATAATAAAATGTTTAAAACAATACTTCTAAATAAAATGTAATCTTGATTTAAAAGAGCCTTGATGGCTATGATAGTTAAAGTTGTATGTCAGCTTGGCTGGACCATGATTCTCAGTGGTTTAGCAGTTCTGATGTCGTCATTCATCATCAGATCTGATAAAATCACCTCCATGATGAGATCTGTTTTGAGTAACCAATCAGTTGAAAGGGGTTTTCCTTAGGGGTGTGGCCTGCTTCCAATATATATGGATGTCCTGGCAAAGCTCTCAGTCTTTTTGCTTGATCTGGATCCTGCATCTATGTCATCACCATCTGACCTCTGGTTCTTAGACCTGAAGCAGTGACCTGATGTACTTACTGCCTGCCTTCACAGCCTGTCAGCCAACAACCTGCCATCTTACCTGCTGATCTTGGATTCGTGAGCCTCCCCAACCAGCAGCCTGCTATGTTGCCTGCTGGTCTGAGGTTCATCAGCCTCTGCAGCTACAAGAGTCAGGAGAAGCCTCCAGCCTGATGTCTTACCCACAGACTTTGGTCTTAGCAGCCTCTATAACTGCATGAGCCATTTCCTTGAGATAACTCAATCAATCAATCTCTCTCTCTCTCTCTCTCTCTCTCTCTCTCTCTCTCTCTGCCTCTCTCCCTCCAAGAGAATCCAGCCTAAGACAATGGTACAACTGGTAAAGTGCTCAGCCACTAACCTAAAGGCAGGTGGTTCACATGCATGCAGCTGCTCTGTAAGAGAAAGCCCTCACAATGGGTTTCCATAAAGATTGTTGTTTGTTGGGTGCCATCTAGTTGATCTTGACTCCTACAGATCCCATGTGACAGAGTAGAACTTCCTCATAGGGTTTTCTTGGCTATAATCTTTATGGAAGCAGATTGATAGGTCTTCTCCTGTAGAGAAGCTGGGTAGATTCAACAGCCAACCTTTCCATTAGCAGTTGAGTGCTTAAGCAATACATCACACCAGGGCTCCTTAAGAAAAACCTATGTGCCACATGGGATCCCTAGGAGTTCAAATCAACTCAACAGCAACAATCCTGGGCTATCTTGCCCAGCTCCATTTCATTGCAGGGCAATTTGCTGAGGGCTGGCATTTAGTCATCCTCATGGACCCACCCACTGGCCCAACCCATCTGGAAACGTTCTGGTCTGGTCCCAGCAGGCCTCCTGCCCAGGTGAACCTGAGTGTTGTCCCTGCATCCCGCCTCCAGTATCCCAGCATAACCCCACTCGTGGCTCTTTCATCATTCAACTCAGGCCCTGAACTGATTCCAGTAAGTCACAGAGGCCCGAATATTTCTTCTACGTCACAATCTGGGCTATTTTCTCTTACTTCACCCAAGAAACAGTTGGTCCAATGGATGGCTTTCACAAGGGAAAATTGCTTTTCCATTCCCAAGTTCTTTCTCCCTTGAAAGGCAATTGTCCCAACTCAATCAAGTGATGTTCTGCTGGGTTGATGGACTTTTCCTTTGTTGTCTCCTTGTTTGCAATGAGTGAGTGGCTGGTGCAGTGGGGGAAAATTGCCTTTCCATTCCCAAGTTCTATGATCCAGGAGTATATTATTTAAATTTTTAAAAGTATAAGAACTAGGAGGAAAATTTAAAGGTTATCTGTTTTAGTCAGAGTTCTGCAAAGAAATAGAACACGAGGTGGAGGGAAAAAGACAGGAGAGAAACATGAAAAACTAAGAGAAGACAAGAAGTAAACTGCAGTACCCATGAAGTGGTCAAGCTGTGGTTAATCCCCAAGTTCCCCTACAATTATCTGGATCTCAGGTTCTTTGTTAAATGTGAAAAGAAAGTTTTCATTTTAAGGAGAGATACATTAGGTTTGCTTGGATTTCACTGCAGCACCAGCCTCAAAGATAATGGACAAGAGATCCTGGACAAGAGATACTAGCTCCTGTGGGGCTTAGCTCCTATCTCATCTCTTCGCACCTGGGTGTTCCGCCTGAGGGTGGTCCAAGGACTCCCATGGAAGCAGAATCCCTAGCTCTGCCCAGCTGACCAGCAGGGCTTGGTTCTCTCTCCTGAATAGACTGGTGTTGAGTGTGGCTTTTGATGGCTTAAGAGTTTGAATGTTTAGTTGGTCCAAAAAAAGACCTTCCACAGGCCATCTCAGTATGTCACTTCCAAACCAAATATTCCCTATGAAGAAATTTTTAAAAAACATTTTTCTTCACAATGGCTGTTACTTCTCAACAGAAAATGCTGTAAAAACTACTTACAGGGAGGCGGGGCAAGATGGCGGACTAGGCAGAAGGATTGCACAGACCCTCTTCAACAAAGAAAAGGGAAACCAATTAACACAGACACAGA
>NW_006921714.1:8409605-8424849 GCF_000298275.1 Orycteropus afer afer | reverse complement strand
ATTGCCCAATCTTCCTTCCAAGGAGTGGCTGGTGGGTTTGAACCGCCAGCCTTCTGGTTAGCAGTCAGATGCCTTAGGCACTATGTCACCCTGCAGGGCAGTTCTGTTACAGTCTTAATGCACAATCCCGTGGGAAACCCTGATTTTGTTCTTAAAGCCTTCAGCTGTTCGGATGAGGCCCACCCACACTGTCAAGGGGAACTTCCATTAGTTAGTGTCAACTGGTTGCAGATGTTAATCATGCCAAAAGCATACCTTTACAACAATATCCACACTAGTGTTTGACCAAACAACTGAGCACCCTAGCCTGGCTTGGAGAGCTATGTCTGAAAAACCAACCATTGCAAATCCATTCAGCACAGCTCCACTTTGATGCGTATGGGGTCACCATGAGTTGGAGTGAACTCAATGGGAACTGGTTGGGCTTGGCACCCCTTCCAAACACCTTGTTGAAATAAAAATACATAATTTCTGGGATGGAAAACACAATAGCAGAATTAAGGGGCAGAATGGACACCGGTAAGCAGTAAATTCCTGAATTAAAATATCAGACCAAGGGAGTCTCCCAGAACACACCAGCAAAAGACAAAGGGAAAATGAAAGAATAAAAGTGAATTGAGATATGGAGGGGGAGCTCTGGTGGCATAGTGCCTAAAGCACTTGACTGCTAACCAGAAGGCTGGCGGTTCAAACCCACCAACCACTCCTCGGAAGGTAGGTTGGGCAATCTACTTCCATAGTGATACCACCTCGGAAACCCAAGGAGGGGTGACTATGAGTTAGAAATGTCTTGAGGGCAGTGATTTTGGTTTTGGTTTGGAAGATGTGGAGGGTGAGTGCAGCAGTACAAACACCTAGGCAACAAGCATTCAAAGGAAGAAAACAGGATGAAAAGCAGTAGCTGAAGAAATAATAGCTGAGACATTCTACAAATAAAGAAAAAACAACTTAGGTCGCATGGGCCAGCACTGAGGGCCACAGCCACCCCAAACCAAGAACTAGCTCAAAGAAATCAGGATTTACTTACTGACTGGGGGGTGGAGTCAACTTTATTCCCAGTTACAAGAGGAGATTGGAGGTGGCCCGCAATAAAATGAGGGCCCTGCAGCAAGAAGAAGAAAGTCAGTGCTCGGGAAGCAACAGACAGGATCTGCTTCACTACAAACACAGGCCTTTTCAGCAGATGTGGACAACCAGTTGCTGTTTAGTTGCTTCGGCTCCTGGCGACCCCTGGGTTTCAGAGTAGAGCCGTGTCCACAGCGTTCCCAACGGCTGGTTTGTCACAAATAGACCTCCAGGCCCTTTTTCCAAGTACCTCGGGGTGGACTTAGAACCTTCAGCCTCTCAGTTAGCAGTTGAACAGTTTAAATGTTTGCACCACTGAGGGACTCTACAAGAAATGACAGCTATTATGAAATAAAACAGCCATGGTGCACAGGGGGTGGACACTTGGCTGCTAACCAAAAGGTCAGTAGTTCGAACCCTCCAGCTGCTCTGTGGGAGAAAGAAGCAGCAGTCTACTTCCATAAAGAATTGATAGCCTTGGAAACCCTATGGGGCAGTTCTACACTGTCCTATAGTGTCACTGTGAGTCAGTGAGACAGGAAGACAGAGATACAGACGGCAGACAGAAGGCCAGAAAGCTTTAGGACCAGAGGGGTGGGGATTATCCTTTGTAGTAAACCAACTATTTAACATAAGAATTTAGCAAGGATGTGAAAAAGTAATGCTAACACTGGATAGCATTCCTCTATGCCAGAAAATAGCACACACAAAAAAACACCATTCACAAAAGCAACAAAATGACAAAGTATCTGGAAATAAGCACAACATAACACGCAACAATTTCATGGAGGATGTTACAAATGTCATTGAAGAGTATGAAAGAGGTTCTCCCCAAATGCATCAATTCAACACAATGCCAGTAAAAGCCCTAGAAGTGTTCAGAAGAAATACAGAGTAAAGGGACACGAGACCAGGCAGTGTTTGATCCTGTCGTACAGAGGGTTGCTGTGACTCGGAGCAGACTCGATGGCACCTCACAGCAATGACAAAAGTACATGAATAGCTAAGATAATTTCAAAATGGAACAAAAAGGGAGGACCTACCCCATCAGGTGGAACTCTGGTAACGTAGTGCCTAAGGCACTTGACTGCTAACCAGAAGGCTGGCGGTTCAAATCCACCAGCCACTCCTTGTAAGGAAGGTTGGGCAGTCTACTTCTGTAGTGATACTGCCTTGGAAACCCAAGGAGGGGTCGCTATGAGTCGGGTCTGACTCAATGGCACATAACAACAACAACAACAACCACCGCATCAGATATCAAGGTATATTTCAAAGCCATATTTATTTTTTGAAACTGTGGTTTTATCACAGTGTTCTGATTACCTAGTGCCACTCTGACAAGAATATACCACAAATGGGATGGCCTTAACAAACAAGAGTTTATTCTCTTACATTTAGAGGCTTTAAGTCCAAGTTCAAGTGCCAGGCTCTAGGGGCTGGGTGAAAGCCCCTCGACCTTGGGGGCCAGCTCTGCCTCCTGCTCCCGGCCCACTGTAGGTAGAGGCTTTTCTTCATTCAGACAGCTGCTGGCTGCTGAGGCTGAAAAACCCAAGGTTGACAAGTAAAAAGGCACAGTCCCAATGTTACCAAACCACACAGCAGGCCATTAATTCAAGTCCATTGTAAGTCCCAAGGTCGGCAGAGCATGGCAGGTTGCTCAACAAAGACACAGCTACATGCAGGGTTCAAGAGTGCTATAAGCGAGAGACCATTCCCAAAGCTTCTCCTTATATACAGGAAGCAGACCACAGACCCCAAAGGCAGCTACTCAGCTGCTTGTGGTAGATCCCACCATGGAGTTGATTGCCAGTCTCATCGTGGGGATTAACTATCACCAGCTGCCCAGCCACTCAACCAGGCCCAGCCAAGTTGACACACAAACATAACTACCACACACAGTAACAGAAAAATGGGTCCATGGGACGCATAGGGGCAGAGATAGACCATTTCTATATGGAACTTATTATTTCATTGGTGACATCAGAAACCTTATGTGGAAAGGCTATTCAACAGACTTGGGGAGACTGGCTAACCAGCTGGAAAAATACAAGACACAGCTCGGATCCTACCTGCATGACAACAAAACACCAAGCCCATTGTAGCCAAGTCGGCTGCAGCTCGTGGTGACCCCATGTGCTTCAAAGCAGGACCTGCTCCACAGGGCTTTCTTGGCTGTAACCTTTAAGGAGCAGATCACCAAGCCTTTCTTCCCTGGCAGCACCAGGTGGATGTGAACCACCAGCCTTTCAGTTAGTAGCCTGGAGCAAACCATGTGTGCCCCCCAGGGACCTTAGACTCCTACCTAACCTCTCAAAACAAGTCTCACACTATGTTGACTAGAATGCCACATAAAATTCCTTTAAAATTGAAAAACTACATCAAGAGATAGTAAGCAAATGGTACAAAGGGCATTTTCAGTGTGAAAGTTAAAGACAGTACATAGCTAATGCGTTTACCTCAACTTCTTCACAGCAGCAGACTTGCTGGGTGGAATAAAGAGGAATAAGAATCATTTTTCTGAGGCAACTGTTGTTGTTGTGAGCATTTTTCTGAGGCAACTGTTGTTGTTGTGAGGTGCCATCGAGTTGGCTCTGACCCATAGCGACCCTGTGTCCAACAGAACAAAACCCCGCCTGGTCCCGGGCCATCCTCACAATGCCCGCTGTACCTGAGCCCATCTCTGCAGCCACTTTGTGATTCCATCTGGTTGAGGGCCTTCCCCTTCTTCGCTGACTCTCTTCTTCACCAAGCATGACATCCTTCTCCAGGGGATGGTCCCTTCTGACAACAGGACCAAAGTAGGTGAGACCAAGTCTGGCCATTCTCGCTTCCGAGGACCATTCAGTAGCATTTCTTCCAGCACAGATTTGTTCATTCTTCTGGCCGTCCGTGGTGTTTTCAGTATTCTTCACCAAGCCCACAATTCAAGTGCGTCAATTCTTCTTTGGACTTCCTTACTCATTGCCCAGCTCGCACATGTTTGATCTTCATCAGTAAGTGCTTCAAGTCCTCTTCCCTTTCGGCAAGCAAGGTGGTGTCATCTGCATATCGCAGGTTGTTAAAGGCACCTCCCCAATCCTGACGCCTCCTTCCTCTTCACCACTCGTCTGTCAGGTTGTCATACTGTGGTGGTTTTGTGTGTTGCTGTGAGGCTGGAGGCTTTGCCACTGGTATTTCAAACACCAGCAGGGTCACCCATGGTGGACAGGTTTTAGTGGAGCTTCCAGAGGAAGACAGACTGGGAGGAAGGATGGGGCCATCCACTTTGGAAAAAACTAGCCACTGGAAACATAAATAGCAGCGAGAGACAATGAATGCAATCAACTTAGGTTGGGGGTGAGGGTCAGCACAGTGTGGGTAACCCAAAGTGTGGAATAATCCCAGGACTGAGAAATGTTTCCATGCAAACGTAGGAAAACGTTGGCTGGCCGTTGGGTAAAAGGAGAGGAGCATGGGAAGTTGAGCGGCGGCTACAATTCTACCACCTGCTGCTGCACCACTTGGTTTTGAGGAGGGGCTGTGGTTGGGTTTTGCTTTACATTTGTGTGTATACTGGGAGGCGGGTGGAGGATGGTATAGTTCCTTGCTCCTCAGAAGTGCTCTGTGGACCAGCAGCCTCCCCTCCCCTGGGAGCTTGTTAGAAAGGTGGACTCGTGAGCCTACTGACTCAGACTCTGCACTTTAACAAGATCCCCGTATACACTCTGTAAAGTTTGGGAAGCGCTGAAAACCATTCAGTTTAAAGAGAGACGGTGCCCATGCAGTGGGCAAGGTTGTGATCAGCCCAAGCTCTGCAGGGAGCATCCCTGACGTCCCAGACTCCCCATTCATTTCCAAACACAACTTCACCTCTTAGGAGGAGAGACCATAACCACTTTGGTAAACTGAGCTCACGTGATCACCAGTGTCAATGATCCAAACCACAGCCCAGATTCAGGAACCAGGAAAAAAAAAAAAAACACCCCAGCGACTAGTCCGGATACCTTACCGTCTGCATCTCAGCGTTCCCTGTTGGCGAGATCCCACACCCTTAGAATCCTCTCAAACTTGCTGCTGTGGTCCCAGCCCACAGAAGACTGGAAACAACAGATTCAAAGCAGAGCAAAGGGAGAGATGTGGAGGGTGGGGTCAGGGCGAGGTTTACCAGAACCAGAATAGCTTTAACATTTTCATGGTTATTTTGTTTTATAACCCCCATTCACATGTCTAAAAGTAACTTACGTCCTATAGCATCAGCTTGCAACCCCGGCTAAGCCCTAGCTCCCCTGCCCAAAGACTGTGATGTAATTGGTCTGAGGTGGGGTCCAGGCACAGGTGTTTTATCAGCAAGTCCCAGTCAAAGCTTGTCAGGTGATTCTAACAGGCGGCTAGGATTGCAATCCACTAGCTTAGTGGTTTAGGGCCAATCAGTGTGCCCAGAGGCAGGGACACCTGAGTAGCCTCTGCATAGAAGTCTTCCAGCTCGCTACCATCACTGAAGTTGGCTAGGATAAACTTAATTGCCAGGATTTACTCTTAAGTGGAAAACACTATATATCCACTCACTGCCATCAAGTCAATTCCAACTCATGGCGACCGAGGCTATAAATCTTTATGGAAATAGATTGCCTCATCTTCCTCCCATGGAGTAGATGATTGGTTTTGAACCGCTGACCTCCTGGTTAGCAGCCAAATGCCACAAGAGCTCCTTAACACTATATATTAGAAGTGATTTTAACAGAACAAAAGATAACCTCGAACTAAATGATCCAGAAACACACACCCGATTCCCGTGTCATAGAGAAATCTGGAGAGACTGGTAGAATGCAGACACCTGCCATCGATGCCTCCTAAGCCTCCCCCTCGACCAGAGCTGACTGTGTACACGGGTCACCCAGAGACCCTGTGAAAATGCAGATTCTCACTCAGCAGGTTGGCAGAGGGCTTAAGACTCTGCAGTTCTCATAAGCCCCAAGTGGTGCTGATGTTCCTGGTCCAGACACCACACGTAAGAGTCATTTACTCATGGCCACGGCTCACCCTCAGCCTCCTTCATTTGGAACCCAAACTACAAGGATGGCTTCTTCACTCTCGAAGAGTGAACTCCATTGAGGCCTTTCATGTCCGTTCTGCTCAAAACTTTCCTGAACTAATGTCATGAGCTTGTCCAGCTTTTCTCTTAACCATTCTTTCATCCTAAAGAGCAACTTGATCACAATTGAGTTGAAAATGGATTTAGAGCAGGGCTTTGAACCGGTTCATTTCAGCTTGACCCCCTACTAAGAACTTGCCTTTCACCACAAATATACTGAATCAGAATCTACATTTTAACAAGATCCCCAGGGGACTCTTACAGATCCCTTGGTGGTTCTTATGGGGATCCTGTTAAAATGTAGACTCTGACTCATCTATCTGGTGGAAAGGCAAGTTCTCAGCAGGGGTCAAACCAGAATGACCCAACTTGAAGCACTGCTTTAGAGCTCACCTAGCTGGGTCCATTCATTCCAAAAGTGGGGCCCTGAGGTCTGGCTGGCAGAGACTTTGCCAGGTTCACAGGCGGTTTTGGCAAAGTCCACACTGAGTCCTAGCCAGGACATGAGAGCGTCAGTTAAGGATTCTGTCAGAAAATAACTGTTTCCTGTTACTTTGTGACACATCCACTTATTCTCAGGGGGCCTCTCTATTAAAGGACAAAGGTACAAAGGAACAGACTGAAAGGCCTAAGATGGCACCGACACCATGCTGGGGAGCTCCTCCCTCCCCCATAGTCCCCGACACCACACAATAGCTATTGTTTCCCCTCCTGTGGAATTTTCAATGACAAAGGCTCAAGGACCCCAAAGAAGCCACTGAACTCCTCAGTTACCATTAACTCACTTTTCAGAACCTCTTCTCAACTAATTTTCTAAATCTTGGACAGGAATAACTTACTCTGCTCAATATTCAGAAGGCCTAGTGTGAACGGAAGAAACATGTCCTTTCCAAGGGAGGGGGGAAAAAAAAAGGAATCTCATTTCCAGAACATTCAGAAGCTCATCCAGCCAAAGATATTTGATTCTCGAAAAGTACAACAAATGCTAATTAATCCGGAGACCCAACAGGGCCTGGGGTGCATGCGGTGGCCCGGTCGGTCAGTGGCACACGGGCTCCCGGGTGCACCTTTCTTGACCCAAGAGGCCCCCCCAAAGGCACTGTTTAAGCTGGAATTGCTCTCCTCTCTGACTTTGAAGCTCTGCAACTTCCCCAGTAGAGCCTGTCACCACCATTTCCTTCTCATTCCCTCCCAGTGGCTCTCAAGGACCGTCCACAGGGAGGCCAGCCTGGAAGCCACTAGTGTGAAGATGAAACACCAACACCACTTGGGGGTGGCTGGGCAGAGGTTTGCTGGCTTACCCTTCCTCCTCCACCTCCAAGTTCACTCGCCTTTTTGTCTTCTGTTGGGTTCCTGGTAAATCCAATTTTGTCGCTATTCCCTCCAGTCACCTCAGCTCCTTCTTGGGAATGAGGCCATCAGATAGAGAAGCAAAGGCTCACCTTTGCTGTCAGGTGACCAGACATCAAGCTCATTGTCACCTTTCTGACATTTCCAAAGATCACAATTATTTCCTTAGTGCCTAGTCAGAATGAGTATCCCTGGGTGCTGCAAATCACTACAAACCGAAAGCTTGGTGGCTCAGAGCCACCCAGAGGTGGCACTGGTGACCTGCTTCCGAAAGGTCACAGCCTTAAAAACCCTAAGGAAGGCAATTCGACTCTGAACACGTGGACTCACAATTGACTTGTTGGCAAATGTTTTGTTTTGTCAGAGAGAGGGGAGAGAACCGGAAATCAAGGCACCCAACTGGTGCTGCTTCAGAGAAGAGGCCAGGATGAGTTTTCTATTTTCCATTGTACTTTACTTTCGTAATTGCCTTAATGGGCAGCTGTTATTCCAGAACAAAGTGAAATTGTCTTATTTGCTGTAATTTCCACAGAGTTTGATCACAAAACTCAGAGCCTTTTCAAAGCCATGGTCTTGGGGCAGAGGGAGCGGTTTCTTTCCAAACAGTCATTTTGAACTATGGTGTCTCTGATGAATTCCGAGCTTGTAAAGGGAATGGCCTCTGTTGCTTCACCACCGTGTTTCACAACAGCTTTTAGATGGTCCCGGCCTCAGCACAGCCGTGCAAAGTGCGGGGCTGCGGGGAGGGGGCGCGTCAAGAGTTGCAACGTTGCCAAGGGCATTGATTCTGACACTCAAAGTCCCAGGCTGCAGGTGATGCAGTGGGCCTAGGAAACCCAGCCTGGGTCCGGCTCGCATGGGCTCTCAGGCCCCGGAAGACGTGGAAGGGGCTGGCTCCGGGTGCCTGGGGTCAAGGGCAGCCTGGGAGTTCAGCAGAGGCCTGGAGCCCCCAGTCTGGGTTTGGCTTGACCAGCCGCACGCAGTGGTTCTGGACAGCGGGGTCGAGGCACCGAGGTGGCCCCTCCCGACAGAAGAAAGGGCCAGGGACGGCCCTGACTGAGGCCAGGGTCACAGAGCAAGTAACCTGCCCGTGGGCCATGGAGGCAGGGTAAGAATGTCTGGCTGGGACCTCGAGGGACTCCTGGGTTCCAGACACAGCAGATTGGTTCTGTGCTTCAGGGATGCCCCGCCCATTCCTCGCCCTACCTCTCCTCTGCCTCTTGCTCACGCTTCCTGCGATGGCCTTTTAGCCCATCCTGCCCTGCCTTCCGCCCCTTCCGCCCCACAAGTCTCGCCTAGAGCCCGCCCTCCTCCCCACCCCACTTTTAGCCCCGCCCTCCTCCCCACCCAGTCTTAGCCCCGCCCCTCGCCTCGCCCACTCCCACCCCACCCTGCCGCCCGGGGCATCCATGCTCGATCCATTATAAACACGTCTAGGCCCTGCACCCTGCGATCAGCGCGTGGCCTCCACAGGCACCGCTTTGTCTTTCTGGACTGCCCCAGGCTCCATGGGCGAGCTTCCGTTCTTCAGGGCGCAGTCAGCCTCGCATCCAGACCACCTGTGGATCTGGGAAAAGGATGTGTATGTGGACGAGAACCACCGCACCTGGCTGCCCATAGGCTTCGAGGTACACAGGCCGCTTTAGGCCTAGGCAGGCGGGACTGCATGGCGTTACCCTCCCAGCTCGGCCGTGCAGGGCCTTTGAGCAGCCCCGGTCGTAGGGCGAGGGTGGTGGAAGCAAGGCTTGGAAGGGGCCTCATCAGCCCAGGGCAGCTTGGGCCTCATGGATGAAACCATTTTGAGCAGGGTTCTGAAGGATGAGTAGGAGTTCTGCAGGCCAGGAAGGAGAGTGGTGATGACTCAAAGGCATGGAGGTCGACGGATGGGGCCCCAGTGGCCCTGGCAGGTGTGAATATGATCTTGTTTAAGACAGGGCTGTTCCAGGCTTGCCCTCCCTAATCTGTAAAATCTCTCTCTAAAGTAATGAGTTACACATCTGGCCGTTTATGAGACTCCCCAGACATCTGAATTTTACAAAAGACTCTCGGTAGGTTATCATCCACCAAGTTTGGGAACTACAGCTAGAAGATGGGGCATTATATACGTCCTCTGTGCTTTTGAAGGAGCTCCGGTGGTGTACTGGTTAAAGCCTTTGGCTGCAAACCAAAACGTCAGCGGTTGGAACCCGCCAGTGGCTCCGCGGGAGAAAGATGCGGCAGTCTGCTTCCGTAAAGATTTACAGCCTTGGAAACCTTATGGGGTCGCTATGAGTTGGAGTGGACTCCATGGCAGTGGGTTTTTTATTTTAGTTCTATGCTTTGGAGAAACAAACTTAACACATACTGTAATATTTAAAAGACTAGCTTTGTCTCTGACGCTTTAAGATGAGCCTCGGTTAATACTAACATTTTCCTAAAGAAATAGAACTCTTTTGCAAGTACCTTCCACCAGAGCCTGGTTTCCCCGATGCAAGGTAGAAAATGTTGAAAGTCTCCATACAAAAACTGAAGAAAGTATAAACGCACATTCAAATATGTGTTAGAGCATTCATGTGATATATTAGCAACCAGCAAAAAGTTACTGGGTGTTGGCTGTGTCCTCACTTTACAGATGATGAAACTGAGGCATGAACAGGTAAACCTGTCCAAGGTAGTGTCGCTAATAGGTGATCCCAGATTGGGACTGTAGGTTCTTAACCACCTTCTAGGAGCTCTGGTAGCATAGTGCCTAAAGCACTTGACTGCTAACCAGAAAGCTGGTGGTTCAAACCCACCAGCCACTCCTTGGAAGGAAGGTTTGACAATCTACTTCTGTAGTGATACTGCCTCGGCAACGCAAGGAAGGGTCACTATGAGTCGGGTCTGACTCGATGGCACATAACAACAACAACCACCTTCTAAACCTGTCTTCATTGACATTTTAATTTTTGAAGGTGTGCATATACACTTCTTTTAAAAAAGTTACTTTTTAAGTCAAATATTTGAAGACAATTTAGGTGAATTCTTTAATCTCTGGTTTGGTTATTTTCTTGAACATAACACCGAAACTAAGACTGGCCAGAGTTTTCCTCTTAATCAGTATAACTTGTGTATAGTGAAGAACTCATTAGGAAACTGGAGGGGAGTGCCATGAGACTGACCTTCCACGACCAGAAGAGTTAGAACTCTTCATATGTAAAGGTTTACTTAAGAAGAAAAAGCTGAATGGCACACACTAAAAACGGTTAAAGGATGGGGAAGATACGCAACAACACTCCAAGAACAGTGATGCCCACACTTGGACCTTGCAGTGTGATCTGAATCATTGGTTAACAGTGAGCCTGATTTCTTTTGTAGACAGAAAATAAAAGAAAGCTTATTTCCACTTTGGAAAAATGTTCTCTGAATGAATGTGAGAACTGAGTGTGCACACCAGGCAGGGGTCTAGGCTCTAGGCATTATGTGTGATAAAACCCCACTGTTTGTAAAGCCCCTGTTTTGCCTAGGAGATGGACAAAAATGAACTCTTAAGCTGGTGGTAAGTTTAGTAGGAGAATTAAAGTGGGGTGCAAGGGGACAGTGAGTGATGTGGGAGTTCAGGCAAGACCTCTCTGAGGGTCTTAATTTTCTTTTGCCCACCATTCTATTCATAAACTTTCTGAATCTCCATGTTTTAGGCATGTTTCTTATGTATATATTGTGGCGTTGGGTTTGGCTGAGTTTCTTTCTTTCAATTGGCAAATGTAACCCATTATCAGTTATTGATAGAACCGGTATGTTTGGTGTCTGTTGTATCCCATTTTTATGTTATATTTGTCTCTATAGACATACATTTGAACAGAAAGCAAACCTGTGGCCATCAAGGCTGACTGATGGAGACTCTGTGTGTTACAGAATACAACTGCCCGTAGGGCTTTCGTCTTCATGGAAACATATCCCCAGGCCTTTCTTGTGTGGTGTCTTGGGGTGGATTTGAACCACCAACCTTTAGCTTAGTATTCAAGCACAAACCGTTTGCCCCACCCAGGGACTGCTATACATTTGAGCAGAGACCTGCCTGAAAGGTGTTGCCTGTGTCGATCAAGGGGCAAATGGTCCAGGCAGAGAAGATAGCCAGTGCACGGCATGAGTGCAGCATGTTCTAGAAATGGGGGAGGGGGGAGCTGTGGAGCCGGAACGGGCTGGAGGGTGACACACAGCAGCAGAGGAGGGAGGCAAGAGCCCAGCTGTGTGGGCTTTGGGGACCTGGTTAAGATTTCATTCACGCTGCCTGTGACTGGAGCTGCTGGAGGGTGTCAAGTGGAAGTGGTGTGATTTGCAGATGCTCCCCCTGGCGGTGGGGCAGAGAACTGACTGTGGGGCCCAAGGCAGTGATTTACAGACTTACTGCAATAGTTCAGGTGAGAGATGGTGGTGGGGGTGGTTAGAGGTGGTAAAAAGTGGCCTGCCACTAGGTCCCAGGGATATCTTGTTTCAAAGAGCAAATAAGACAAGATAAAGAACAACCCAAGAAGGTTGAAATAGGCAGCTTGAGGGCTCCGCCATAGGCCCTGGGGTTTACGCTCCTGGTGCTTCTCTAACAGGAACACCACAGTGGGTGGTTTTAAGGAACAGATATTTATTTTCTCACAGTTTAGGGGAGTATTGTTGTTGGAGGCCATTGGGCCGATTCATACTCACAGCAATCCCACGCGACAGAGGAGAACTGCCACGCAGGGTTTCCTGGGCTGTGATCTTTAAGGGAGCAGATGGCCAGGTCTCTCCTGCCTCAGAGCCTCTGAGTGGGTTTGAACCTCGAGCCTTTCAGTTAGCAGCTGAGTGCTTAGGTGTTGCATCACCAGGGTTCCTTGTTTAGGAGGCTGTTGTTGATAGTGGTATTGTTGTTATGTGCCATCGAGTCGGACCTGACTCATAGCGACCCCTCCTTGGGTTTCCGAGGTGGTATCTCTACAGAAGTACGTTGCCCCACCTTCCTTCTGAGGAGTAGCTGGTGGGTTTGAACCACCAGCCCTCTGGTTGGCAGTCAAACCCCTTAGGCACTACCCCACCAGAGCTCCTGACACCTATTTTGGAGGGGGCACAGTTCGTCCTCTAGTACCCTTGCAGGTCAGAAGAAGGTGAGTCTTCCTTTCCTGGCTCCGTCTGGGCCACTGGCCACGGGCGTGTGCTGGGCTTGCTGGGCAGAGTCCCTGCCGGGAGGCTGCTGCAGGGGCTTCACTGCCAGGGACGGGGAACACCAGCATCACACTGAGCGCCCGCTGGGTTGCTGGGCACCAGCATCACACTGAGCGCCCGCCGGGTTGCTGGGTACCAGGAAAGCCTCTGCCTGCTTGGTGTGGAGGACCCCTGGTGAGCCTGGGCCCTGAGCTGTGCACTGTCCTTCTCTCCTCAACCCAGAGGGACGACAGCTTCCAAGTCCTCATGCGCCAAGCAAACGTTCCCCTGGGGGAGGCAGTGTGCCCCAGCCAGACCCATCCGTATCATCTGCCGTTGATGTGGCAGCTCTACCCCGGAGGAAGGTACCGGGACTCAGACTCCAATTTCTGGCTCATAGTGTACCATGTTCAGGCAAGTGCACGTCTCCTGGGGACAGATGGGTAATCTTGGGTGGCCCTGCTTTCCCTCTCCTTGTCCTCCATGTCTGCCCTCTGGGATGGATCTCTTCCCTCTACGCCAGCACCAAAAGCTAAAAACAAAACAAAAAAACAGAATTTACAACAAGAGGATTTTCAAACAACTGGGTTGAAGTTGGAACCAAGTGGCCGGGCCAGCCCCAGCCCGAGCCTGGGCTCTCTGCAGAGGCCTGCAGGCTGCCGGAAGGCCTTTTGGGTGGGCAGTGGGAGGAGGGCCTCCCAGGTTCCCGCCTGCCAGGGCTCTGCTACCTCACCCCCCTTCTCTCTGTGCAGTGCAACGGCATGGAGGACATGCTCCTTGAACGGCTGCCGGACCCGGAGCAGGAGTGATATGGTGAGCACCGCTGGGGCCCAACGCCAGTTGGTCCAGAGCGGCCAGATCTGAGTGCCCGAGGTCCATGAAGGCTGAGCCCTCCCATTCCTGCTGCCCTCCGAGGTGCTCAGGGAGCAGAGACAGGCTCTTACCACCTCCCTAGGCTGCGCACCTGTTGAGGCAGCAGGGGGCGTTTTCCTTTCCAGCAGCTTCAGTAAATAACAGACGCTCCTTAATCACCGTATCACTGAGATAGCTTTGGTTCTGTGGTATAGTTTACAAGGTTTCCAGAAAGTTGAAATGATACAAAACCTTCTCTGAAGTCACAGGGCCAGGTTGCAAATCCAGGTCTCTGATACCAAGCTTGCATTCCACTCAGCCACCGAGGGCCAGTGCCACCCTGCCTCACCCCGGTCCCTTTCCCCAGCGGTCCTGCTCCTGTACCCCTCCACCCACCCCACACTTAGCCCAGTCCTTCCTTCTGCCTCTGAGTCTCTCTTCTTGTCCTTCCCCAGGTCCCCCAGTTCCATCTCCTCTCGCCCTGCGTCCTGCTGGCCTTCAGTGAGGATGCCCATGTCCACCTTGTTGACCAGCCCTGTTCATTCGCCGCTGTCACTCACAGGATCTGGGAGGGAATAGGATGACAGCGGGTGAGCCTCACCCAGGACGTGCTGGGCCTGCCCCCTGCCCTGTGTGCCTGCCCCTTGGCCCCCAACACTGCCTGACAGCCTGGCACTTCCAGGTAGCACTTTGTTCGCAGTGACTTTTTCCAGGGCCTGGCTCTACCTTGGCTTTGTTTCCTCAGCAGGATGATGGGTTTCTGCTTCAGCCTCCCTTCAGTCCCTCACAGCAATGGTGTTGCGTTGCACACCCAGGACTGCTTCTCGGCTCTGTGCACCTCTGCTGTGGGGGGGCAGGTGCTGCTTCCCAAGCCCAGGCCAGGCCTCCAAGGCCCTGTCCCAGCTGGCTCATGTGGCCTTGAGCCTGCACTCAAACGTGCCTCCAGAACCCCACCTGCCCAGGCAGGTTCAGGTACAGCTCAAAGAAGGTCTGAAAGAAGCTCAGGTCTGGAGACGGGACTTGAACGCCTGCAGGTCAGCAGCCTGTGACCCATGAGTTTGCGGGGCCCAGGCAAATGGACACTTTGGACGGGAGGCTCAGATCATCCATGTGCTGTTGGAGTAGACGTTGGACACACCTGGGTGTTATGAAGTTGCTTGTGGTGTGAACACTTTGTGATGTTGATCAATTAAATATAAGACAATTCATCTAACTTCATGGTGAATCAGATTCTGTCCTTGACCTAGACACTAGTGTGGAAAAGGGAGAACTGACAGTCCCCAAATTAGAGAAAATTTGAAAGGAAAAGAATACTCAGGAATTTAGTGTATTTCTTCTACTTTGGGGAAAAGGCTGGAATTATTATCGGTGATAATCTAACTCTCAGACAAATTTGAGAACCATGGGCAGCTAGGGTGGTATAAATGGTTAGGCACTCTACCACTAGCCACAAGGTTGGCCATTCAAAACCACCCGGGGATGCCTCAGATAGCTATCCCGGTGATCTGCTTCTAGGGGGTCACAACCTTGAAACCCAGTGGAGCAGTTCTCCCCTGAAACACAGGGTCACCGTGAGTGGGAATTGACTCGCCAGCACCTAACAACAATGGTTTGAGAACATTGCAGTAAGGTCATAGAGTTAGTGCTGGCTGCTATTGGCATTCAGTCCAGTCCTGCTTGATTTCCAGTATGCCCTCTGCCCCCACCAGCTCTGGCACCACCCTGACCAGGTACTCATCAGGCTCTGACCTTGCACAGCAGTTCCTTTCCCCA
>NW_006921714.1:8407748-8408980 GCF_000298275.1 Orycteropus afer afer | reverse complement strand
AGAAGGCTGGTGGTTCAGACCCACCAGCCACTCCTCGGAAGGAAGATGGGGCAATCTACTTCCGTAGTGATACTGCCTCAGAAACCCAAGGAGGAGTCGCTATGAGTTGGGTCCGACTTGACGGCACATAACAACAACAACAACAGACCCCTAAGAGGCATCAGGCACCCCTGGTGACAGTTTGTGTCTCTGTTACGTCATCGGCTGGCCCAGTGCCTGGGGATGGAAGAGCTTAGTTTGTAAAGGCTAATGCTGTGTGGAAACCACTCGGTGGGGAGAGAGGATCAATGTGGGAGCAGGAGGAGCAGGAGAGATCAGCCCGGTGCCTCAGTTTAGGAACGAGGACACAGAGGCCCAGAATGAGGAACGTGCCTGGACAAGGTTCTTGTGTTTATCAGCCTTTGGGCCACCACGTGAATGGTGCAGGGTGCTCACCATACAGCAGTGAGTACAGTGCTAGAGCTTTTGTTCTGGAAAAAGATGAGTAAGGAACTTGGAACGTGCAAGACCCTCTGGAAGAAACAGAACGGGGTAGAGGGTAGTGAGGTAGGTCAAGTGGATGAGAAATTAATTCCTGTCTGTGGAGATGGCATCTGACATTGGACCTTGACTGTGAGTTGTTGTTAGGTGCTGTCAAATCAGCTCTGACTCACAGCGACCCTGTGTACAACAGAACAAAACAGTGCCTGGCCATGAACATGAGAGGAAGCTGGATTCTTAAGTCAGGGAAGAGAGAAGAGGGAATGTCAAATGTTGTATACATTTAATTTGCTGTACAAGTTAAAGACGTAACAAAAGATTTCTTTTTGCTAAAAAAAAAAATGCAATTTTTTTTTTAAAAGAGTAAGTAGCCCTAGTAAATGAACTGTAAATGCAGAATCTCCCAAGAATGAATGACATGGAGGGTGTGGTTAGGGACAACTGGGTGACCAGTGACACTCTGTTGCAATGAGGAGGTGTAAGTGTGGGCAGAGGTAAAACAGAGAGTTCTCTTTCAGCCGTGTTAGGTTTGAGATGCCTAGGAAACCCTGTAGGAAAGTTCTGCTGTGTCACATGGAGTCACTGTGAGTCAAACTGACTTGAGGGCACCTAACAACAGCAGGTGTACCTTCGGTTGGAAGTGTTGATAGATCTTGATGACGATAGATCTGGAGCTCAAGGGAGAGTTCAGCATGGAGAGGAAAACCAACTCAACACCTTCGAAAGCCATTAAAAATGTTGTTGTTGTTGTT
>NW_006921714.1:8404836-8407563 GCF_000298275.1 Orycteropus afer afer | reverse complement strand
GAGGTCACTTATGGAGAGAGAAATTGAATCTTTGAAACTGAGATAAGAGTGTTTTAAGAAGAAAGGGTGGCACTTCACACTCATTGGGACTGCTGTTATTAAAAAATATGTTGTTGGTAAAGAAAAAACATTTTGTTGTCAAAAATATTATTGTAAAATGATGTTGTTGTTGTTAACGTACCATCGAGTCAGACCTGACTCATAACCCCTCCTTGGGTTTCCGAAGTGGTATCACTACGGAAGTAGATTGCCCAACCTTCCTTCTGAGAAGTGGCTGGTGGGTTTGAACCGCCAGCCTTCTGGTTAGCAGTCAAGTGCCTTAGGCACTACGCTACCAGAGCTCGTAAATTATGAAAAATATTTTGTTATCAAAATAACAAGTGTTGGTGAGGATATGGAGAAATTGGAACCCTCATCCATTGCTGGTGGGATTGTAAAAGGGTGAAGCCACTGTGGATAAGTTTGGCAATTCCTCAAAGAGTTAAATGTAGAATTCCCATATGACCCAGCAATTCCACTCCTAGGTATATACCCCAAAGAAAGCAAGGACTCAAACAGATAATTGTATACCAATGTTGATTGTAGCTTTATTCACAATAGCCAAAAGGTGAAAATAACCGAGTTATTTCAGTCCATCAGTAGACGAATGGGTAAACAGAATGTGGTGTATTCATATAATGGAATATTATTTAGCCTGGTATGTGGGTGAATCTTGAAAACATGCTAGGTGAAGTAAGTCAGATACAAAATGACAGACGCTGTATTATTTCACTTGTATGAATTATCTAGACTAGACAAATGCCTAGACACCAAAGTAGATTAGTGGCTACCAGGAGCAAGGAGGAGGGTGTAATGGCAGTCAAATGCTTTAGGCACTATGCTACCAGAGCTCCTGTGTAGTGGTCAGTTACTGCTTAAAAGGTTCTGAGTTTCTGTTTAGGGTGATCAAAGAAACTTTAGGAAACGGGAAGTAGTGATAATTGTACTACATGGTGAGTGTAATTAATATCACTGAATTGTACACTGAAAGAATGGTGTATTCGCCACAATAAAACTGAAAAAAAATTACTTAAATGAACGGTCAGTTACAGCTCCAAGAAAGAGAAAGGGAGTGGGGCCAGCCAAGCAGGTTGTGTGTAGAGACTGAGTAAAGAAAAGAAAGAGAAGTGGCCGTGGGCTTTGGCCACCAGGGAACTGGTGTGACCAGCAGGAAGGGTTTCCGGGCTGTGGCAGGGCCATAGCCCGGTTGGGGTGGGTGTAGGAGAGCAGGGAGGTACAGGTGCACCCTTGCCTGGAGCTTGCTTGTAGAGGGATTTAGAGAAGTGAGGTGCTGAGGGTATTGTAAGGGTATTTTAAGTACCCAAGGCACGGTGCTTTCAGTCGCCTCACATGCATGCAAGAGCTGGATAATGAATAAGGAAGACCGAAGAGGAACTGGTGCCTTTGAGTTGTGGTGCTGGCAAAGAATACGCAAAGTTCCATGGGCTGCTAGGAGAACTAACACATCTGTTGTGGACGAAGTGCAGCCAGAGTGTTCCTTGGAAGCGAGAACGGCCAGACTTCATTTCACCTACTTCAGTCATGTTGTCAGAAGGGACCACTCCCTGGAGAAGGAAAAAGAGGAAGGCCCTTACCGAGATGGATTGATGCAGTGGCTGCTACCGTGGGCTCAGGTACAGCAAGGATTGTGAGGCTGGCACAGGACCGGGCAGGGTTTCGTTCTGTGGTGCACAGGGTCCCTATGAGTCGGAGCCGACTGCACGGCACCTCACAACACCACCACCACCAGTATCTGCAAGTAGAGGTAGTTTTACCTCTTCATTTCTTATTCCTATGGTTGTAATAGCTGTTGTCAGATACCACCAGGGTCTGAGTGACTAGTGGAAAATAGTAGGCATTCTATTCTTTTCTTTATTGGAAAATCCTCTCAAGTTTCCCCATTTAGGTAAGATGCTGGCTTTTGGACTGAAATGTATATATTTTATCACAGTAAGGAAGCATCATTCAATTCCTATTTTAATATTTTTAACTTAAGTGAGTGTTGAGTTTTCTTAAATGCCTTTTGACATTTAAGGAGGTGATGAGACAATATTTTTTCTTAAGTATATTGTAGAATCTTTCTTAAAAAAAAAAAAAAAAAAAAAAAAACTCAATTGCCGTCGAGTTGAGCAACCCCTCCTTGGGTTTCCCAGGCAGTATCACTACAGAAATAGATTGCCCAGTGTTCCTTCTGAGGAGTGGCTGGTAGGTTTGAACCGCCAGCCTTCTGGTTAGCAGTCAAATGCTTTAGGCACTACACCACCATACCTCTCCTGTAAAAGTACCATCTGGTCATATGTAGTACATGTTAACAGTTTGTTGGATCTGTTTGCTACTATTTAAGAATTTTGCACTGTGAATGAAAGTGGTGTAGAGTTTTCTTTTCTTTCCAGTCTTTGTCAAGTTTTGGCATCTAAGTTACATAACTATTTAACAATAACTTTAGGCTTTTGTTTTGTTATGTGCCCTAGAATACTTTAAGTCACATTAGGGTTATTTTTTTTTTATTTTCAAGTTAATAGAATTCCTTTATGAACCCATCCAAGCCTGGTACTTTGTCTGAGGAGAGCACTTTTACAACTTGCCATTTCTTCCATGGAAATTATCTGTTTAGACTTTCTAAGTGAGAGCCCTGGTGGCTGCTAACCAAAAGGTCAGGATTCGAACTCACCAGCCAATAACAGGAGA
>NW_006921714.1:8393748-8404276 GCF_000298275.1 Orycteropus afer afer | reverse complement strand
CCTTATATTTTCTTAGTTATTCAAAATACTTTTAGTAACTTTCCCTGAGTGATTATTGCCACCTTATTATTTCTTACTTTATGGTTTTTTAATATGTATGTGTTTTCTCTCTCATTAAAATTCAATGTGTGTATTTTTTCCTCAGATAATCAGCTATTTAATGTATTTATTCTATTGTTTTTCTTTGTTTTCGATCTCATTAATCTCTAATTTATCTTTAATTCTTCACTTTTGCTTCCCTTGGTTTTCTTTGTTCCTTGTTTTACATGTTTGAATTCAATGTTACTTTATTTATGTAGATTTTTATATAACAGAATTATTGATATATAATTTACATATGAAATAATTTACTCCTTTCACATATGTAATTAAAACATTTTTAATATGTTTACAGAATTCGCCAACCACTACCACAATCAATTTTAAAACATTTCATCACCCTAGAAAGCACCCATGGGCAGTCACTCCCCATCACCCGTCAACATTGCCCGCTCCAGCCCTAGGCAGTCACTAGCCTGCTTTCTGCCTCTCTTCGTTTACCTTTGCTGGCCATTTCACATAGATGGAATCTTACAACATGTTGTCTCGTGTGACTGACTTCTCTCACTGAGCGTATTATTTTCAAGGTTCATCCATGTTATAGCATCCCTTCATTCCTTATTTCCAAATGATATTCCATTATATGGATATGCCACATTTTATTTATCCATTTATCAGTTGAAGGGCATTTGAGTTATTTCCATTTTTTAGCTGTTATAAATAGTGAATAATGGTGATGTGAACCTTGATTTACAAGTTTTCATGTGGATGTACATTTTCAGTTCCCTTGGGTATATACCTAGAAGAGGATTTTACCTTCTATTTCACTGAGAAAATAACATAAAAGCAATAAGAAAACTACTGTATTGTCCCACCTCCCTCTTCCTCAAACATCTAAATGGTAATCTTTTAAAACCAAAAAACCAAACTCACTGCCATGGACTTGGATCTGACTCATAGAGACCCCTCTTTGGGTTTCCAAGGTGGTATCACTACAGAAGTAGATTGCCCAGTCTTCCTTCTGAGGAGTGGCTGGTAGGTTTGAACCGCCAGCCTTCTGGTCAGCAGTCAAATGCCTTAGGCATTGTGCCACCAGAGCTCCTCCTGATAGTCTTTTAGTATCCAATAATATCTAATAATATCTTTAAGTCAACTGGCAAGCTTACTTTCTGCATATGCTGGCCCTCCCTTTTCTCCTTATTTTTTGATAGCTCTATCTTCATTATCAGAACATAAAACAATTACACCATATTTTGAACTTGTGTATATTATTTTGTCTTCTTTCCACAGTTAAATATAGTAAGTGCTCACCATGACTTTGTATGAAAACCTTCTCTAAATATTTCTTGATTGTCTGAAGCTCATTGTCAAGTAGATTACTAAGGAAGGGTACCCAGGAATTGTTGTTGTTGTGTGCCGTCAAGTCGGACCCGACTCATAGCGACCTCTCCTTGGTTTTCCGAGGCAGTATCACTATGGAAGTACATTGCCCAACCTTCCTTCAGAGGAGTGGGTGATGGGTTTGAACCGCCAGCCTTCTGGTTAGCCATCAAGTGCTTTAGGCACTACGCTACCAGAGCTCCTACACAGGAATAGTATTCCCTAATTGTTTTCATGTTCATTATGGTCTGTTTGTGGGCTTTTACTTGAGGTTCAGTTGGTTCACATTTTTTCTTGGGTATTTTTACTGTTTATTTACTCCACTGTGTTTTAACTTAAAAGTATCATTTTCAATGTTTGTTGTTGTTGTTAGGTGCTGTCAAGCCGGTTCTGACTCATAGCGACCCTACATACAACACAATGAAACACTGCACAGTCTTGTGCGATCCTCATAATCATTGCTGTGCTTGAACACATCATTGCAGCCATTGTGTCAATCCATTTCTTTGAGGGGCTTCCTTTTTCAAAGTATAATCAGTATGAATTATTTTGTCATTTAGCTGATGCCAAAAAGATTTCTGCTTTATAACGTTCAATGGACTGTCTCTTCGCATTGACTGTTCTTGGATACATTATTATCCCTGTCAATACACAAGTTCACATCATCCTTTTTACCTGAGAAGGTTTTTGTGTTTGTGTATTCCACTGTCTTCCTTTTCTTTCTGGGGTTTATTTCTATTATGCATATGTTGGATCTTCTTTTCCAGTCTTCTATATCTATCACTTTCTCTCTCTCTCTCTCTCTGCCCACCCCCCTTTCTCTCTTTTAACTTTTTGTTGTGATTTGGGTGAATGTTTACAGAGCTAATCAGTTTTCCATTCAATAGTTCATACACATTTTGTTTCATTCCATTGATTGCAATCCCCACAATGTAATATTGCTCATCCCACTTTCTCCCTGTGTTCCTTTCTTTCTTATGCCTTCTTGCCCTCTGAACTTTGTTGTTGGGCAAATGCTGCCCTTTTGATCTCAAATGGTTGACTGTTCTAAGAAGTACGTATCAGGGTTGGACGGTGCCTATGGGCCATAGTCTCAGGGTAGTTCCACCAGTCTCTATCCAACCAATAAGCCTGGTCTTTTTTATGATTTTTAATTTTGTTCCACATTTTATCCCACTCTAGCCAGGACCTTTAATGTGATCCCTTTCAGAACTGCCAGTAATGGTAGCTGTATACCATGTAGTCCCTTCAGTCACAGGGTCATAAAGGCTGAGATCCACACGGTCCATTTGTCCTTTGGACTAATTGTTTCCATGCGTCTTAGATTTTCTTACTTGTCTTTACTCCAGATGGGGAGAGACCAATAGTTGCACCTTAGATCCCTGCTCACAAGCTTTTAAGACCTCACCAAAGTCGGATGTAGAACATTTTTTGTGGACTTTATTGTGCCAATTGAGGTAGGTGTCCCCCAAGACCATAGTTCTGAGCCCCAGACCCAGTGACTCATTTCCTCAAGGTGTTCAGTTATGACTAATAAGTTTTCCTAATTTTGCCCCCACATGCTCTACTGTATTCATGGATATATTTGCAGCATATGTAAATGCATGTTTAGAAATATCCTCTGTTAAACCGATACATATTTGTGGACATAGTCCCATTTGCCTTCCCATACCTGTTCAGCTTGTGTGTCTATCTATGTATCCACTTGTAGATTATTATTATTACTGTTATTGCAGGATTGCCATCACTTTCTCTGAATTCTGTTGATCTTATTCTCCTACTTTATTTGTTTTTGTTCTTCTACTTTCTATGCTTGATTTTCCTTTTGTGTACTAGTTTGTCTCCTGCTTTTCTTTTTTTGTTGTTATTGTTAGGAGACTTGGGCAGACTCAAAAGCAATGTCACTGCCACCATCTTGTTCTGGCCCTTTTTGTGTTTTAAGGCTCAACTTCTTTAAAGTTTAAAGTATTATATATTAAGTTGTTTTGTTAGTATCACTGTATGTTGCTTATGAAGCAACTTCTTTCAGCCAAGGAGAAATGCCTTCAAATAGGCACTAATTATAGAAGATTCTCCTCTTTTTATGCCAAATGAGTTAATTAGAACTTGTCAATTGAAGTCATAGTGAGTGAATCCTCCCGGTGTTGGTAAGTGGACCTCTTAGGGGAAACACAATTTACAAACTTAAGTGAGCAATTTTTCAAGAAAATGTTCCCCAAACTACTTTATATAGTATTACATTTATAGTTTTGAACTATATGAAACATCAGCCATGGAAACTACTAACCCCAGCATTTCAATAACATAGGCAAGCTCTCTGGACTTCTAAGTGAGCAAACTTAGAAACTCACTGTGAAATCTACTCCAGATGATGTGGGACTTAGAGTAAGTTTCATTGGTTATGCTATTGCCTGAGACCCTCAGCTGGGAGGAGAGGCAGAATCAAATAGCCAGAATGTAGGTTGTATGATTGGTGTTGCTCTGACCAGACAGTGCCTCACCCCTACACTGGCCACATCAGCCCACTGACTGATGGCACCAAGAAGCTATGTCCACCTCACTGCAGATGCCCATATTGGTTGGATTTCACTGGGTTAATGTTCTGAGTGTCTTGTTTCTACTGACTTACTAGCCCTTGAGGGATATAGGCAGTCACCATTAGCCTTCATTTTGGAAGGGACACAGACATATTTGCTTAAGAAAATACTGGTCATAATGTGGTAATCCAATCTAGTTCGTCGTGAAAGCCCCTGTATGTTCTGTGGTCTTTATGTCATCTGATGCGCTCTATCCTTTTAGACTTGATTTAATTGAGCTTGAACTACCATTACATATCACCCATCCCAGTCTCTCCAAGGGTTTCTATGGGGTCTCCTATTTCTCTCATCACCCTCTATTCTGAGTTTAAGCATCTACTGATTGAGTTTGCTTTATGGATGATCTTCCATGTATTCTCTTCTTGTTCCATTCACATCAGCCCACCTCACACTGGGCATCACTTGATTCCTTTACCACAGGAATATAGGTGAGAGACTTTGAGACATACTGAAGTTAAATTGGGAAGTTTTTTTGTGGTAACATTCAGACTGTAGCTTAAAGTGGGATATTAGATGCTTTCATTTTTAAAAAGTCTCTTAGCCATCACCTTACAACATCTCCCATCCCCATAAAACCCTACCACTGTATCCTTCTGTGCTCCTGATGGACTTCATACAGCTAATTCTTGAAATGCCAAAATTCTTACTTTATTTTGCAGAATAATTTTGTTTTCTCTGACTGGGGCTAGCTTTGCAGGATTAGATGCAATACTGATGGGTTTTGCTAAATGAAAGACTAAGAGAAATTATATCTCTCTTCTAGGAGATAAGGAGCTCTGGTGGTGCAGTGGTTAAGGCATTCATTCAGCTGCTAACAAGAAGGTCAGGGATTCAAACTCACCAGTCGCTCTATGGGAGAAAGAAGAGGCAGTCCGCTTCCATAAAGATTTACAGCCTTGCTAAATAACTCTATTGGGCAGTTCTTCTCTGTCCTATAGTGTTTGAGTCAGAATCAACTCTGTGGCAGTGTTCTTTTTGTTTGTTTGAATACGGAGTTACTGGAGTCAATTATGGGTTTTCAATTTTCTTTCTCTCTCTGCCTCCTTCTCTCCTATACCTACTCAGTGAATGCTTGAGGTAAGAAGAAAAGAAAAAAAGAGGAAAGAGTTTGTATGACATCCAGGAACACTTCCTGGAGGAGGCCAGGACTTGAGTCTACTGAGGGAAGTCCTTGTGTGCTCCAGGCATGGGCAAAGACCAGGAGAGAGGACTTAGCTTTGGTTCAGGACTCAGAGCTAGCCTGCTTAGCTAAGAGACTTCTTGTTGTTGTTGTTGTTATTTGCCATCAAGTCGCACCCAACTCATAGTGACCCCTCCTTGGGTTTCTGAGGCAGTATCACTACGGAAGTAGATTGCCCAACTTTCCTTCTGAGGAATGGCTGGTGGGTTTGAACCGCCAGCCTTCTGATTAGCAGTCAGGTGCCTTAGCACTACATGACTAGCAAATGTGAATTAAGCCTAAATAGGTAGGAATCATTTGGTGCGTTAAAATTTTATGACTGACAGAATGTGTAGTGGAAAATAAAACATACTGGTCAATATAATGTTGGAAGATGAACCCCCAGGTTGGAAGGCACTCAGAATGCACAGTGGCTAAAACAATGGACTCAAGCATACTGCTAAAAAGAATCAAAGCTCAATGGAATCTGAACATAAGATTTATTTTGAGCAGTTATCCTATATGCATGTAGGGAGACCATTTTGACTCCAGAAAAGCAAATGGCTGGAAGCAGCTGGGGACAATGGGACTTACGAAGAGAAGGGGAGGGAAAAATACAGAAGATCACCCACTGGCTAATCTTACCACGATTGACTGACCCCTGTGCTCCCCTTTTACTAAGATCAACTGACGGATCACACAGTGGTCTCTGCCCGTTCACCCAGCCCTATCTTTTGAAATTCAAATTTAGTAAGCCTGGCTTCCAACAGGAAAGAAAAAATTTGAAGTTTAGGGTGAAAGAAAAACCACTGATGGATTAATTTTTGTCAGGAATTTCTTTGAAGTGAATATTTGGTTTCATGAGTAAGAAAACCCCAAAATCAAACCAAGATATCTGCTATCAATTTCTCTCTGTCAATACCAACAGTCATGAAGATGGGGCAGAACCAGGCAGTGTTTCATTCTGTTGTACATAGGGTCACCATGGTTTGGAACCAACTCATGGCAATTACCAACATCATTGAGCCTGTATCATCTCCAGGAAGCATCCTCAGAATGGACCTTGAGGGAGGTAGTGTCATGATGATGCTTGAAGAAACCAGGGTTTGGAGAGACTGAAGTTCTGCGCTCAGAGCTAGCTGGTAAGTAGCAGACCCAGATTCAAATGCCAGTAGTCTGGCCCCAGAGTCTGTGCTCTTAGTCCCCGTTCTGTATTATACAGACGGGAGACAAAATATGCTTTGATGGAATCCTAGCTCTGCCACTCCCTCAAACCCACAGGTGAGGTGTTTTCTCTCTTGGAGCCTCAGTTTTCTCACCTGTAATAAAACGAATGCATTAAAACCTGTCTCATAATGTTGCATTGAATATTAAATCAGCTAGCAGATGGAAAGTACCTGGCACAATAAAGTTCAATATTCCTCTTTTATTATTTGTTTCTATATTTAGCAGAAGTTACAACTAACAGCATTCTCAAGGGGGCAAAATAATAAAAACTTCCATAAGATTATTTGTTTTTCAAAAAAGATCATAAAAACCATTGAGGGGACAAACCCAATGTCAGTGTTTGTTTTTTCATTTTTGTTAATATAATGTAAACAAGAAGAAAAAAAGATAATTGGTCTGCATTTAAAGAAATCAAGAATGTTACAGGAACATTACAGTTTTCTCTATTTAAGAAAAAAAATGGCTTAGTTGAGGGGCTTGCCTTAAAAAACATGACATATAATCACAAATATTTAGGTCGATTTTTGCTCAAAGTTACAACTGCCTTTTTTCAACATTTCAAGTTTCCGTCTAACAGAGTGACAAGCACCCCCAGCCAATTTTGCTTCAGGCTACTTAGGAAGGAGTTTAGCCAGGTACTGTTACCACAGAAGGAAAAAGTAAACTTGAAATAAAACTGTATTGTTAATTTTATAGCTCCTTAAAACAAAGATCTTTGTCCATCTAAGGAAAGTAATAAAACTTGTGTATTCTTTTTCTCCTCCTATTTCCAGATCATTCTATCCCGAAAGGCAGAGGTTTGTAAATACCATATCCTGAATTTAATTCATCCCAGCTTACAGCATTCGTAAAAGGTACAACAAAAATGTGTATAACTACTTGAGTCCCGGGAGGCTCACAATGATTTGTCTGCTGGTTGGAATGTGAAGTTGAAGACAAATAAACCTTGAGGCTGGGTTCTGTTCTTGTTGATCAGTGCCATCAAGATGGTTCCCACTCAAAGCAACCCTGAGTACAACAGAAAGAAATTCCGCCGAGTTCTATGCCACTCTATGTTTGAGCCCATTGTGAACCCACTAGCCTGTCTCCTTGAGGGTCGTCCTCTTTTTTGCTGACCCTCTACTTTACCAAGCAAGATTTCCTTCTCTATGGATTGGTCCATCCTGATAATGTGTCCAAAGTACAAGAGCCGAAGCCTCGCCATCCTTGCTTCTAAGGAGCATTCTGGCTGTCCTTTGTCCAAGACAGATTTGTTCATTTTTCTGGCAGTCCATGGTACATTCAATATTCAGCAAATGCATGCAATGTTGGAAGCGTTTACTCATCTGTGCCAAGAAATTTAGAAGACAGCTACTTGGCCAACTGACTGGAAGAGATCCATATTTGTTCCCATTCCAAAGAAAGATGATCCAACTGAATGCAGAAATTATCGAACAATGTCATAAATATCACCCGTAAAATTTTGCTGAAAATTATTCAAAAATGGTTGCAGCAGTGCGTTGACAGGGAACTGCCAGAAATTCAAGGTGGTTCAGAAGAGGACTTGGAATGAGGGATATCATTGCTGATATCAGGTGGATCTTGGCTGAGAGAAGAGAATGCCAAAAAAGATGTTTACCTGTGTTTTACTAACTATGCAAGGCATTGCAAAGAATGGGAATTCCAGAACACTTAATTGTGCTCATGAGGAACCTTTATATAGACCAAGAGGCTGTCGTTCAAACAGAACAAGGGTCTACTGTGTGGTTTAAAATCAGGAAAAGTGTGTGTCAGGGTTGTATCCTTTTACCATACTTATTCCACCTGTATGCTGAGCAGATAATCTGAGAAGCTGGACTATATGAAGAAGAATGTGGCATTAAGACTGGAGGAAGACTCATTAACAACTTACAATATAATATGCATATGACACAAACTTGCTTGCTGAAAGTGAAGAGAACTTGAAACACTTACTGATGAAGATCAGAGACTATAGCCTTCAGTATGGATTACATCTCAACATAAAGAAAACAAAAATCCTCACATCTGGACCAATAAGCAACATCATGATAAATGGAGAGAGGATTGAAGTTCTTAAGGAATTAATTTACTTGCATCAACAATTAACACCCATGAAAGTAGCAGTCAAGAAATCAAACATACTGCATTGGGCAGATATTCTGCAAAAGATCTCTTTAGAGTGTTAAAGAGCAAAGATGTCACCTAGAGGTCTGTGGCACACTTGACCCAAGCCATGGTATTTTCAGTTACCTCATATGCATGGGAAAGTTAGACAATGAGTATGGAAGACCAAAGAAAAATTATGAATTATGGTGTTCACAAAGAATATTGACTATACCATGGACTGCCAGAAGAATGAACAAATCTATCTTGGAAGAAGTATAGTTGTAATGCTCCTTGGAGGCAAAGATGGTGAGACTTTGTCTCTCATACATTGGTCATGTTATCAGGAGGGACCAATCCCTGGAGAAGGACATCATGCCTAGTAAAGTAGAGGGTCAGTGAAAAAGAGGAAGACGCTCAGTGAGGTGCACTGATGCAGTGGCTGCGATACTGCACTAAAGCCCAGCAACGATTGTGAGGACGGCACAGGACTGAGTGGTGTTTCGTTCTGTTGTGTAAGGGGTTCCTGTGAGTTGGAGCCAACTGATGACTCCTAACAACACCACCATACTGGGGACTGCCACTCCTTTACATATATGTTGCTATCATGAATCTCTACAATTCCTTCCAAGATGTAGCATTGCTTCTGATTTATTGCCTAAGCAGAGGGATGAAGCAAGAAGTAGGAGAGATAGTTTTGGGGTTCCACTTAACCCCTCCTACCTAAATTACTCTTATTCTATAAGTCATAGAACCAGAATGAGGATTCTAGCTGCTAAATATGTCCTGGTTATATATTCAGGACCACCATTCATCTGTCAGTTTGTTGTACTGTGGTGGCTTGTGTGTTGCTGTTAGGCTGGAGGATGTGCCACAGGTATTTCAAATACCAGCAGGGTCACCTATAGTGGACAGGTTTCAGCAGAGCTTCCAGACTAAGACAGACTCGGAAGAAGGAAGGGCCCATCCACTTCTCAAAGAATTGGCCACTGAAGACCTTATGAATTGCAGTGAAACACTATCTGATGTATTACTGGAAAACTTTATGAATATCCCCAAAACATTGTCTGATATAGTACCAGAATATGAGCCCCCAGGTCGGAAGGCACTCAAAATATGACTGTGGAAGAGCTGTCACGTCAGAGTAGAGCCGACCTTAATGATGTGGATGGAGTAAAGCTTTTGGGACCTCCATTTGCTGATGTGGCACAACTCAAAATGGGAAGAAACAGCTGCAAACATCCATTAATAATCAGAACATGGAATGTACGAAGAATGAATCTAGGAAAATTGGAAGTTGTCAAAAATGAAATGGAATGGACTGGTTTGGGCCATTTTGAATCAGACAACCACATGATCTACTATGCTGGGAATGACAAATTGAAGAGGAATAGCATGGCATTCATCATCACAAAGAATGTTTCAAGATCTATCCTGAAGTACAGTGCTGCCAGTGGTAGGATAATATCCATATGCCTACAAGGAAGACCAGTTAATACTACTATTATTCAAATTTATGGACCAACCACCAAAGCCAAAGACAAGTAAGCTGAAGATTTTTACCAACTTCTGCAGTCTGAAATTGACCAAACATACAATCAAGTTGTTTTGATAATCACTGGTGACTGGAATGCAAAAGTTGGAAACAAAAAAATCACCAGTAATTGCAAAATATGGCCTTGGTGATAGAAATAATGGTGGAGATTGCATGATAGAATTTTGCAAGACCAATGACTTACTCATTGCAAATACCTTTTTTCAACAACATAAATGGTGTCTGGACACGTGGACTTCACCAGATGAAGTACATAGGAATCAGATCAACTACACCTGTGGCAAGAGAAGATGGAGAAGCTCAATATCGTCAGCCAAAACAAGAACAGGAGCTGATTGTGGAAGAGACCATCAACTGCTCACATACAAGTTCAAACTGAAGCTGAAGACAATTAAAACAACTCCATGAGAGCCAAAATATGATCTTGATTATATCCCTCCTGAATTTAGAGACCATCTGAAGAATAGA
>NW_006921714.1:8379907-8393338 GCF_000298275.1 Orycteropus afer afer | reverse complement strand
AAAAAAAAAAAAAACCTGGTAGATCTTCATCCATTTCAGGAGGTGCCATATGATCAAGAAACAGTAGTACTTAAGGAAGAAGTTGAAGTTGCACTGAAGGAATTGGCAAAGAACCAGGCTCCAGGAATTGACGGATACCCATTGAGATGTTTCAACAAACAGGTGCCCCACTGGTGGCACTCACTTGGTTATGCCAAGAGATTTGGAAAACAGCTACCTCGCTAACTGACTGGAAGAGATCCATATTTGTACCCATTACAAAGAAAGGTGATCCCACACAATGTGGAAATTATTGAACAATATCATAAATATCACATGCAAGTAAGATCTTACTGAAGATAATTTAAAAATGGTTGCAGCAGTATATTGACAGACAACTTCGAGAGGTGCAAGCTGGATTCAGAAGAGGATGTGGAACAAGGAATATCGTAGCTGCTGTCAGATGGATCTTGGCTCAAAGCAAAGAATACCAGAAAGATGTTTACTTGTGTTTTATTGACTATGCGAAGGCATTGGATTGTGTAGATCATAACAAATTGTGGATGACATTGACAAGAATGGGAATTCCAGAACACTTGATTGTGCTCATGAGGAACCTGTACATAGACCAGGAGGCTGTTGTTCGAACAGAACAAGGGCACACTGTATGGTTAAAATCAAGAAGGGAGTGCATCAGGGTTGTATCCTTTCCCCATACTTATTCAAGCTGTATGCCAAGCAAATAATCTGAGAAGCTGGACTATATGAAGAAGAATGTGGCATCAATATTGGAGGAAGAATCATTAACAACCTGAGATACGCTGATGACAAAACTTTGCTTGCTGAAAGTCAGGGTGACTTGAGGAACTTACTGATGAAGATTGAAGAATACAGTGTGCAGTATGGATTACATCTCAATATAAAGAAAACAAAAATCCTCACAACTGGACCTATAAGCAGCATCATGACAAATGGAGAAAAGATTGAAGTTGTCAAAGACTTCACATTGCTTGATTCTACAATTGTTGCCAATGGAAGCAGCAGTCAGGGCATTAGACAACATATAGCACTGGGCAAGTCAGCTCCAAGGGACCTCTTTCAAGTGCTGAGGAGCAAGGATGTCTCCTTGAGGACTAAGGTGCGTATGACACAACCCATGGTATTTTCAGTTGCCTCGTATGCATGTGAGAGCTGGACAATGAATAAGGAAGACCAAAGAAGAATTGATGCTTTTGAGTTATGGTGCTGACAAAGAATGCTGAAAGTACTGTGGACTGCCAAAAGAACTAACAAATCTGTCCTGGAGGAAGTGCAGCTGGAATGCTCCTTGGAAGCAAGAATGGTCAGACTTGGTCTCACCTACTTTGGTCATGTTGTCAGAAGGGATCATTCTCTGGAGAAGGATGTCATGCTTGGTAAGGTGGAAGGTTGACAAAAGAGGGGAAGGCCCTCAACGAGATGGATTGACACAGTGGCTGTGACAATGGGCTCAAGCATAGCAAGGATCGTGGAGCTGGTGCAGGACTGGGCAGTGTTTCATTCTGCTATGCAGAGGGTCGCTATGAGTCGAACACAACTTGACAGCACCTAACAACAACAACAACAACATATGGATGTGAGAGCTGGACAGTGAACAAGGAAGACTGAAGAAAGGTTGATGTATTTGAGTTGTGGTGTTGGCAAAGAATACTGGAAATAACCATGGATTGCCAAAATAATTAACAGATCTGTCCTGGAAGAAGTGCAGCTGGAAGCCTCCTTGGAAGAGAGAATGGCCAGACTTCATCTCACCTATTTTGGTCATGTTGTCAGAAGGGACCATTCCCTGGAGAAGGATGTCATGCTTGGTAAGGTGGAAGGTTGACAAAAGAGGGGAAGGCCCTCAACGAGATGGATTGACACAGTGGCTGTGACAATGGGCTCAGGCATAGCAAGGATCGTGGGGCTGGTGCAGGACTGGGCAGTGTTTCGTTTTGTTGTGCTTAGGGTTGCTGTGAGTCTGAGATGACTTGATAGCACCTAACAACAACAGCATGTATTCAGGAACCTGGGAGATAAACCACAGGGTGGTTCTATTGTCCCTTTACAGCTACATGAAACAGATTGGGTTAAGAGTCCATTGGTCACCTGGCTCCTACTCTACCTAGAGAACCATGATGGTATTTCATGTCTCCTAGTATTAATATTGTGCATAAGGCATCTGGCTACTAACAAACAGTCAGCAGTTCAAACACACTGTCCACTCCTCAGGGGAAAGATGAGGCAGTCTGCTTCTGTGAAGATTTACAGCCTTGGAAACCCTGTGGAACAGTTCCCTCTGTTCTATGGGGTCATTATGAGTTGGAATGGACTTGATGGTGGTAGTTGGGTTTTAGTATCAGTATCACTTTGGAGCCCATATCTAGTTGTCCTCCTAAAGTCTGGGTATTTCCATTCTCTTGGGCAGAGTTTCCCTTGTAAATGAGTGCAGGCCCCTTTGGAGAAGCATTCCAGTGACTCCATCATCTTGCCTTGATGGTTTAGTTCTGCCACCAGTCCACTGCCAATCCAGAATCCTGTGCAGACCATCTACGTGAGGCAACCCGTTTCTGTCACATTCTCTTGTGGATTCAGTTCTGGCCTACAGAGGACAGCCAACACTGAGCCTTCAGAGGTACAATCCCTTCTCATCAGTGCATTCCCACCCTTCTGAGCCATCTACCTCCTCTACAGTATGCCAAGGAAGTGCCTTCCACTTCATTTGCTGTAGGCCCTGATGATGCAATGGTGAAGTGCTTGGCTGGTAACCAAAAGGTTGGCAGTTCAAACTTACGAGCTGCTCCATGGGAGAAAGATGTGGCAGTCTGCTTCCATAAAGACTACAGCCTTGGAAACCCTATGGAAAGTTCTACTCTGTCCTACAGGGTCACTGTGAGTCAGAATCGACTTGCAAGAAGTTTGGGCTTTATTGTGGTTGTAGTTGTTGTCACATCCAAGCTTCAGGCCCCAACAGAACATTAGGACAAGTTCCTGGTGTCCTTAGGAGGAAAATGAATCCAGAACCACAAGTGTGTTGCCATGTCAGTAAATTCTTCAGTTATATTACTGTTTTTTTTCAACGTCCATCTTATTGTTGTTATATATCATTGGTAGTGTTACTTTGCAATCTTAACAGAAGAAAGAAGGACAAGACAGATCCAAAGGAACAGAAATTTTTAATGGGAATGTTTGAAGAAAAAGTGGTGGGATCTTTTGTTTTTGTCAGCAAAGTATAAGACAAAGACACCAGCCAAGAAGGAGGGTGGAAGGCAGTCATAAGTTTGTGAAAAGGGTACAATAAAACCCCTTCTTGGACAGGGTGTAAAGAGACTCATGAAGTAACTCAGAGTTGCTGAGCAGATCTCTGCCCTCAGAGGTTTGCCATCAAGAATTCAAAGGGAAAATGTCAGCCAGTTTTATTACAATTTTGTCTATCTGTATTCTTCTGTCAGGTTTAGACACTAAGGCACCAGGTCAGATTCAACCAAAATTGTAATTTTACTTGGTGAATGATCCAAAAGAAAGGGACAAAGAGTTGCATGTGTTTGCAAAGAAGTGTGGGGGACTGCTTTGCCACCAGTGGTTCTTGGCTGAAAGCTAAGAGCACCAGTGCTGCCACTGCTGGGTTACTGAAGCATGGAAACAATTTTAAGGGACTTTATCTAGTCCGGAAGGAAGTTCTTGGCCATTTTCCCCCCACACACACATCCTTATTTGTCCTTTTACTTTAAGATTATTTTTGCTTTTGTTTTTCTGCTTTGCAGAAATTAACTTTTTCTTCTTACTATTTTTGTTGCTTTTCCTTTGTCACAGAAGACAGCCAACACTAAGCCTTCAGAGGTCCCAGTCCCTTCTAATCAGACACATTTGTTGCTTGTCCTTTGTGGATTCTGGGTTTTGTGTTTTTATTTAAAAGGACTTCTGAGCTCTGCAAATGTGCTCATCTTTTCTTCTAGTATTTTGCAATTGCCTTTCTTTAGATCCTTGATCCATCTGGAATTTATTTTCAAATGAGAAATGAGGTAGTGACCTTTATTTTTCCAAATGGCTAGCCAGTTGTCACTAATTATTGACTAATGTATGCTTTGGCAACGCTTCGAAATGCCACCTTCATTGTATACTAATTTCCCGTGGGCATTTTCATCTCAGCCTTTCTTCTGCTCTGAGGCCTAGAGCCGCACTAACACAACCGGTTTTAGTCCGTGCAGCGTTAGATGACTCGTCCATGTCTGATAACCACAACCCACCCTCATTTTCTTCTTTTTCAGAATGTCCCTCTCGACAGCATCTAACCACCACAACAGACATCTTTCTGGCATTCTCTGCATTCAGCGAAGATCCATCTGACATCAGCAACGATATTCCTCATTCCACATTTTCTTCTGAGTCTGGCTTGAATTTCTGGCAGTTCCCTGTTGATGTACTGCTGCAACCATTTTTGAATTACCTTCGGCAAAATTTTACTTGTATGTGATATTTATGATATTGTTAGACAACTTCCACATTCTGTTGGGTCACCTTTCTGTGGAATAGGCATGAATATGGATCTCTTCCAGTTGGTTGACCAAGAAGCTGTCCTCCAAATTTCCTGGCATAGATGGGTGAGTGCTTCCATCATTGTATCCATTTGTTGAAACAACTCAATGGATATCCCATCAATTCCTGGAGACTTCTTTTTCACCAGTGCCTTCAGTGCATCTTGGACCTTTTCTTTCAGTACCATCAATTCTTGATCATATGCTAACTCCTGAAATGGCTGAATGACCACCAATTCTTTTTGGTACAGTGACTCTATATATTCCTTTCATCTTCTTTTGATGCTTCCTGCATAGTTCAATATTTTGCCCATAAACTCTTTCAGTGTTGTAACTTGAGACTTCAATTTTTTCCTTAGTTCTTTGAGCTTAAGAAATGCCGAGCATGTTCTTCCCTTTTCATTTTCTAACTCCAGGTTTTACCTATTTTATTATAATACTTGAATTTGTCCAAGAGCTGCTCTTGAAATCTTATAAATCAATAAGTAAAAGAAATAACCCATGTAAATATGGTGAAAGGCTAGAATAAATTCATAGAAGAGGAAATTAAAATGGCCAACTGTTTTATGAGAAGACACTCAACTTCACCAGTAATTAAAAAAAAAAAAAGCAATCTTTTAAAATAAGATACATTTGTTAATCTATAATTTTGGCAGAAAAAAAATATCACTTGATAGTATCAAGTGTTGCAAATTTGTGTTTGCCTTATTGGCCAGACCTTTTCTCCACTATGAAGGGATTAAATGAAACAGGTCTCTCTGACCCTTGCCATCAATTTCCACAAAACAACTCACCAGGCTGAGCAGGCAAATGCAAGCATCTTTGCTGGTGGTTGGGCCAGTTGCAGAAGGAAGTTTTTGATGCAGAAGGGAGACGTGTTATACTTTGAGAGAACTTGACATGACCTTGAGCGTTGCCAGCTAAAGTCCCTAGGAACTTAAACCTTCACAAGCGAGCTTCCCCAGTGGACTTTCCTTCTGGCCACTCACCTGCCTGTCTGCCCACGGCAGAGACCATTTCTTAGTCTTCCACTTGGGGAGAGGTCACCGCTGCCCAGAGGTGAGCCCTCTCTTCCTATGTCCCACTCCCTCCTCCATGCAGATTCCCTATCAGTGCCCTTGGTCTAGAGTAAGGTGTAGGCTTCATCCAGGTGGGTGCTGCCAAGCCTTACAAGGTGGAGGGTGGAGTGGTGCAGATGGACTCCAGCTTGTTGGCCAGGGGTGAGCCTGGCTTCTCCAATATAGCTTTCCTCATTGGTGAGATCGATGAGCGTGCCAGTTCTTTTATTAATAGATTTATAGAGTTGGCACTTCCCTCAAGGACAGACACTTTTCTTCCTATGGGACAAAACAGTCTAAAGCCGAATCGAGGCAGCCACACTTCCTCCATTAGGCAGTGCCTGTCCTGCCCTCATTAATTTATTGACAGAGGGGCTTCTACTTTCTTGCCTGTTCCAATGAGAAGGTGGGAGGGGGCTGGCTGCATTTGTCTTTAATGGTACAGCTTGGTGGGAGGGGGCCCAAGGGTTAAATTTAGCTCAGTCATTTCTTTTTACTTCCTGTGAAAATGAGGAAAGAGAGGGGCAAGGGTACCCAACCCTCCAGCCACAATTATAATATTTCCATGTGTAAATGGATCAGGAAGCGAAGAACATGCAACACCTGGCCTGTGGCAGAACTACCAGCTTCCCCAAGTCATAATGAGTATCTCTCCCACCCTCTTGCTTTTGCTTCTGTTACAGCCCCTGTCTCACTTGGCCTTGAGTTAGAGTATGGGTTTATATTGCCTGAATAATATGGAAGGCTCTAGGAGACCTGGTAAGGCAAGAGTTAAGTGCTTGGCTGGTAACTGAAAGGTGGGTTGTTCAGACCCACCAGCCATTCCATGGGAGAAGGACCTGGTGGTCTGCTCCCATAAAGATTACGGCCTAGTAAACTCTACAGGACAGGGTGGCTCTGTCACATGTGGTCACTGTGAGTCAAAAATTGACCCAACAGCCCCTAACCACAATGATAACTAACCTCTGATTCCTTGACAAAACGGGGATGCAGAGTACTTGAAAACATTTGGGAGTTGCTACTAAACAGCTTGAATCCAAAGCTTAGTTGTTGTGCCATTTACTAGTTGTGTGTCCTTGAGGTTGTAAAGTGACCTTTGACCTTTTGGGACTTCCTGTGCCTCATGAGGGAGCTCTGGTAGCGTAGTGCCTAAGGCACTTGACTGCTAACCAGAAGGCTAGCAGCTCAAACCCACCAGCCACTCCTCAGAAAGAAGGTCAGGCAATCTACTTCCGTAGTGATACCACCTCAGAAACCCAAGGAGGGGTTGCTATGAGTTGGGTCCGACTCCACGGCACATAACAACAGCACAACATGCCTCGTGTAGAATGAAGCTTGTATCTACCTTATTAGGTGGTTGTAAGGAACACTCATCTACCACCTGTCTGTCAGTTTATTGGACTTGGTGGCTTGTGTGTTGCTGGGATGCTGGAAGCTATGCCACTGGTATTTCAGACACCAGCAGGGTCACCCACGGTGGACAGGCTTCAGTGGAGCTGCCAGACTAGGACCGACTCGGAAGAAGGACCTGGTGATCCAGGTGATGAGAATCTTCGGGATTACAGCAGAGTCTCGTCTGATATGGTGCAGGGAGATGAGGCCCCTGGGTTGGGAGACACTCAGATACACATCCCCACAAACGTGGACTCAAACATCAGTGATGGTGAAGATGGGGCAGGACTAGATAACTTTAGTTCTGTTGAGCATGGGGTGACCATGAGTTGGAGCCAACATGACGGTAACTAACAACAAGGAGGAGGAGTCGTATTTGCAAAACCCCTGGCACAGGTAGGCCCCCCTCCACTGGTCATTTACTAACCAGGAGAGAGACAATCCTTCATTCACCTCCGTGTCCCAGCAGCAAACCCAGTAAGGTCAGATAAATAAGGGCTCTGTGAACACTTGTTTCGGGTGAAGTGTCCTTTAGTTGAATATTTTCCTGGTTGAAAACAGTTCCAGCCAAGTCCAGCATGAACCCAGGGGTGTGCTGGATATAACTCACTCAGAGACCCTCTTCGTGCCAACACATCATAGAAAATGAACTCAGAACTAGAAGCGTTCATGGCAAAAGTAATGGCCCTGGGTATTGAGAGTTTGCAATGCAGGAAGAGAGGTCTCAAGGGTCAGGAGTGACAAAGCATCACCCAGCACAGAAGGTCCCCCAAGGCCTCTAATTAGGGTGTTTGTTTTTTTAAGGTCTGCTTGGTGACTGCCCTATTTAGGTTAGCAACGTTGCCCAGGTGAGTTCTGCAATCTGATTGGCCTTGGAGGCTGGCCTTGTGGGCTGGAGCTTTTCCTGACTGAGCTACAAGGTTTCCTGTGCCAGGGCCCCACCTCCATCAGCCCTCCGCAACCTCACCCTCTGGCTCTTTGGGCTGTGGTTTTAAATGGTTCTTCATTTAATCCATCAGAATGACCCAGAAGGAAGCAATTGGCTGTAAATGGGTCATTCCCTGAAGCATAGTGACAGCCCTCTTAGGACGAAGAAATTGGGTCTTTGCAAAGAGTAAGCATCCAAATGAAGGCTGGGTGAGGGGAGAGAGGCCAGTGTGCATCAAGAGCTCCCCATGTGAGCTGTGCTGTGCTCTTATCCTCAGTTTACAGATGAGGAACAAAGGCTCTGAAGGCTGCCTTAACTTGTACAGGAACACAGGGCTAGTTAGCGGTGGAACTGGACTCAGCACCCCGTGTGTCCTATTCCAAAGCCCAAACTCTCTTCCACTACAACACAGCAATGTGATGGACACTCTGCAAAAAACTGCTGACTGATAGAAACCAGGCTAGTATATGTGAGCTGGACACAAGGTGACTCAGCAATCCTCTCAGTCACATCGCCACTGACCAATGGCTCATAAAATCACGCAGGGCATCTGGGGCCTAGCTTCGAGCGACTCTATCCTAATAAAGATACATCATCATATTTAAACTTAGGAACTCAAGGCTCCAACATGTCCAGGTGTTGTTCTGGGGATGAAATGGAGCTGACCACATTACACAGATTTAATGGGTGGAAGGAATCCCTGGGTGGTGCAGAAAGTTAATGCTCTTGGTTGCTAACCAAGAGGTTGGAGGTTTGAGTCCATCCAGAGGCACTTTGGAAGAAAGACCTGGTCATTTGCTTCTAAAAAAGAAGCCGTTGAAAGCCCAATTCTACTCTGACACACGAGCTCTCCATGAGTTGGAGCCAACTCAACCACAACTGGTACCTTGTAATGGAAGGGACATCTGACATGTGATGCTTGGAGATGTCAGGCCCCAGTGATGTTGACTGAGACCTGGCTTTTGGGAGAAGAGGGGGATTAAGCCGTCTCTCCCTCTTCACTGTTAATAAAACTATCATGAGGACTGTCCCACCCTTAAAAACAAGCTTTACCACCATGTTTCCGTGCTGAAAGTCAATATGTTCTTGTTGTGTTGCTGGGTGCCATCGAGTTTTCTCCGACTCATAATGACCCCATGCACAGCAGAACGAAACACTACCCGATCCTGTGCCAGCTTCATGATCCTTGCTATACCTGAGCCCATCATTGTAGCCACTGTGTCAATCCATCTTGTTGAGGCCCTTCCCCTCTTTTGTCGACCCTCCACTTTACCAAGCATGATATCCTTCTCCAGGGAATGGTCCCTTCTGACAACATGACTGAAGGAGGTGAGATGAAGCCTGGCCATTCTCACTTCCAAGGAGCATTCTGGCTGCACTTCCTCCAGAACAGATTTGTTAGTTCTTTTAGCAGTCCATGGTACTTTCAGCATTCTCCGCCAGCACCACAACTCAAAAGCATCAACTCTTCTTCGGTCTTCCTTATTCATTGTCCAGCTCTCACATGCATATGAGGCAACTGAAAATACCATGGCTTGTATCAGGTGCACCTTAGTCCTCAAGGAGACATCTTTGCTCTTCAGCACTTGAAAGAGGTCTTTTGCAGCTGATTTGCCCAGTGCTATATGTAGTCTGATATCTTGACTGCTGCTTCCATTGGTGTTGATTGTAGAATCAAGTAATATGAAGTCTTTGATAACATCAATCTTTTCTCAATTTATCAGGATGTTGTTTATTAGTCCAGTTGTGAGGATTTTTGTTTTCCTTATATTGAGGTGTAATCTATACTATAGACTGCAGTCTTCAATCTTCATCAGGAAGTGCTCCAAGTCATTCTCAGTTTCAGCAAGCAAAGTTGTGTCATCAGCATATCACAGGTTGTTAATCGTTCTTCGCCACGTTCTTCCTTGCTAAGCAGACAGATTGATTAAGTATGGTGAAAGTGTACAACCCTGACACACTCCCTTCTTGATTTTAAACCATACAGTGTCCCTTGTTCTGTTTGAACTATACCATCTGGTCTATGTACAGGTTCCTCATGAGTACAAGTAAGTGTTCTGGAGTTCCCATTCTTCTTAATGTTATCCAGAATTTGCTATGATCCACACAGTTGAATGATTTTGCCTAGTCAATAAAACACAAGTAAAAATCTTACTGGTATTCTTTGCTTTGAGCAAAGATCCATCTGGCATCAGCAGTGATATCTCTTGTTCAGTGTCCTCTTCTGAATCCAGCTTGCATTTCTGGAAGTTTTCTGTCAACCGTATTGCTGCAACCATTTTTTAAATTATCTTCAGTAAGATTTTACTTGCTTGCAATATTAATGATATTGTTCTATAATTTCCACATTCTGTGGGATCATCTTTCTTTGGAATTGGTACAAATATGGATCTCTTCCAATTAGTTGGCCAGGTAGTTGTCTTCCAAATCTCTTGGCATAGCTGAGTGAGTGTCTTCGGTGCAGCATCCGTTTGTTGAAACATCTAGATGGGTGTTCTGTCAATTCCTGGAGCTTTGTTTTTCACCACTTCCTTCACTGCAGCTTTGACTTCTTCCTTCAGTACCATTGGTTCTTGATCATATGTCACCTCCTGAAAAGGATGAACATTGACCAATTCTTTTTGGTACAGTGACTCTGTGTATTCCTTCCAAAATCAGTATAGTGTGTAGGTAATAAACACGGGCTCTGGAGCCGAATGGTCTATGTTCAAACTCCTGCTCAGCTATTTACCAACCATGTGAACTTCAGCTAGTCATCACCTGTCAAACAGGTAGAATGAGAATAGTACCTGCATCATTTAACCACTCTGAAGATGAAATAAGCTAATGTATGCTGCACACTTGGAACAGTGCCTGGTACACAGTATGTGGTGGAGGCATTTGTTAGTGTTGTTAGGTAAGATGATGGCCAGACTCCTCAGGCAGGGGTAAAGGCACTGTCCCTCAAGGTCAACAATCCCATACAGAGCATCTCATAATCTTGCTTCTTCCAACCTCCTTAGCTGCCATGCCCTACAATCTCTATTGAAATTTCTCTATTAAAAGTTGTCTTGGTAAGGGTTCTCTGGAGAACTAGTGAAATCGATGGGTGGATGGATGCATGCATGCGTGCGTGCATGATTGGGTAGATGAATGAGTGTGTGGATGGATAGATGTATGAGTGAGTGGGTAGGCGGGTGGGTGGATGGATGGATAGGTGGATAGGTGGATGAGAGAGATTGAAGGACAAAGAGAGACCTACTTCAATGAATTAGCTCACATGATTGTCAGGAGTTGGCAAGTGCCAGACCTGTAGATCAGGTGACATGGCTAGAGATCACTGCATATTTGCATCCCAAAATCTGTAGGTCAGTCAACTAAAAAATGAAGAATGATAATGTTTTGACAAAATGTCTATATACAGTCCAGAGGCTGTAGGGAAACTCTATCATATTAATTTCTCTATCATATTAATCACATGCAACTATTTATAATAGCAACTAGCCTAGTGTTTTACTAACACTGGTACCATATCCTAGGCAAGCTGACACAAAAATGAATCATCACAAAGGTCCCTAACAGCTTCCCCCTAATGGCCATGGACAATATGTTCTTTGAACAGACACCCTTCCAGCATCTCTGAAGGATTTGGCACTGCTGGCCATTTCTACCTTCTCAACACTCTGGTTTTCCTTGTGGTTTTCATGTCTTGAGACCAGTCATTCTCACCTTTTGATGAAAGAAGGTTTAAAATAGTAAGTGATGTTGCAACTCACCATTATACATCTCCTAACAGGTTTCCCACCTAAACTTCTGACGTAGTTTGTATTTTTCACCACCATTTTCCTTTCTCATCAAAGAAACTTGTGTTTCAGTTATTTGTGGATCCAGCTAATTGAAGTTTCACCAAACATATAGGACAAAAGATGTGTTCACTCAACAGACAGTCACCTTTATCTGCCAAACTCGATTCCCTAGTGACCAGGAGAACAGTCAGCAGGGACTCCTGCAGTATTCCCATTGTCAGGTGATGACCTTAGGAGATGTGCTGCCAGAGGAACTAGTAGAACTAATGAAGAAACCCAGTGTCCAAAGACATGGACTTGCAGCCATGGTCGCTATGCTCCTTTACTGGCATCTAAAGCTCCTCATCCACTTGGGAGCTCAGCCTTGAACCTGCTCTGGGTCCAGTTGTACCCCAATTCACATGAGGTGGGGTATATTAAGAAGACCTAGTCTTATACCTCTGAGAATTCATTCTCTTCAGCCTGTCTGCTGGCCACACTTGGAACACAAAGCCCAATGCCAGAAACTAGGGTCCCAGCCCCTGCCCCACACCCCAGTTCCTCCACCACAGAAGATTTGCCTTAATCTTAACAGTGCAGGGAACACCTTCTATCCCCAGCTCCACCTCCAGTCCCCATTATGGACTGAATTGTGTCCCACAAAAAGATATGTTGAAGCCCTATCCTTCCCAGTGACAAATCTGCCTGATGCTGAAGGGAGATTCCGGAACTATATCTTCTTGGTGTCCAAAGTCTGCCTGCCACATATCAGATGTTTGATAAACCTTGAGGCACTGAGCTCTTGATGCTGATGGTCTCATGCCAGTGGGAAGAGAAGAGGTACAGAACAGCATAAGGAGCATGTGCTCTGTGATGAGACCGTTAAGTTCACTTTGGGGTTCTGAAATTTCTGAGCTCTGGGATGTTGTGCAAGTAATGCAAGCCCTTTGAGCCTGTTTCCTCAAGCTTGTGAGGATGGGGAATGACTATGAAGACTTGTTGCTATGATGGTGGACAGGTTTAAATGGGGCTTCCAGACTATGATGGATTAGGAAGAAAACCTACGATCTGCTTCCAAACATCAGCCAATGAAAACCCTATGGATCACAACAGTCTGATCATAAGGTCATGTGGGACTGGGCTGCATGTCATTCTATTGTGCATAGGATTTCCATGAGTCAGGGGTTGACGACATTTAACAACAACAACGACATGGAGATGTGGTCTATAATAATGCCTCGTCCAGGAAGATGCTTAATGAATGGTGATGTGGAGACAGAATAGTATAAGCTCTGCCCCCACTTTTCAGAAAGGAAAATAGGAAATCAGAAATATAAGTTTAGGAAGGGAAACATCTGTCATTGAAAGAAACCATGAGGCAATTATTTGGACCTTTGTTTAACACAAAACCCACTAACCCACTGCCCTTGAGTCGATTCCAACTCATATCAACCCTATAGGACAGAGTAGAACTGCTCCATAGGCTGTAATTATTATGGAAACAAACTGCTGTATCTTTCTCCTGCAGAGCGGCTGGTGGGTCCAAACCACTGATCTTTTAGTTTTTCAGTTAGCAGCTAAGGACTTAACCACTGCATCACCAGTGGTGAAGATATATATATATATATATATATAAGCTCTGGTAGCATAGTGGCTAAAGCACTTGATTGCTAACCAGAAGGCTGGCGGTTCAAACCCACCAGCCACTCCTCGGAAGGAAGGTTGGGCAATCCTACTTCTGTAGCGATACTGCCTCG
>NW_006921714.1:8377942-8379807 GCF_000298275.1 Orycteropus afer afer | reverse complement strand
ATATATATATATATATACACACACACACACAACACTTATTTTTAAAATAAATAAGTAAATAAATGAAAGTGCTGCATGGAGCATGAACCGTAGTGCTGGAGAGCAGAACCAGAAGACCACATGGGGCTGTTTCAGAAAGTCCGGGACAGGGATGGGTGGTCTAGACTGGAACGTTAGAGATGAGGTGTTGAGAAGGAGCTGGATTGGGGATATATTTTAGAGTTTAGAGGTGAAGCTGTTAGGACTGGATAATGGATTGAAGGTGGGTGTGAGGGAGAGAGGAAGCACAGCTGGCCCTAGCCTGTCCAGTATACTGTTTGCCAGCCCTTCTGGAGCCCTCCCAAGACACAGAGCATAAGTCCTTTCCTGGCCCACTCCTGCCAGTCTGGACATCCCAGAGCCCCCTCCCTGACTGCCCATTAAGCTGGGTCCTTCTGATCTGACTAACTCCCAAGAAAGAGACAGAGAAAAAAACAATACGTGATGAGATTCTGCAAGGGCATCAGCCCTCCGCCCAATGTGAGGGTGCTGGAATGTGAGGTTGCTGGGATGTGAATCTGCTGTCTCTCTGGGAAACATAGGAAACAATTACTCATGCAGATGAAAACCTTTTATTCCTCTCCTTGACAGCTAACATCTCAAGGAGCCTTTACCATGTCAGTCATCAGTTGAGACAGAAGCTAATATTTTCCATCTGTAGTCTCTGAGATAATATAAGGCACTCTTGGTTTAATAATGAGCTTCCAGTTTTTGGCAGGGCCACGGAGTTAAAAGGCACCAGGGGAGTGGGGTGAAGAACAATGAGAGTGATTCCAGGAAAGTGCACTTGAGAAATGCGGGGGAAAGTTATTTCAAAGTCAGGTGAAGTCAGACATGGCACTGGCCCAGTTCCTGAGACGACAGAGGGGCTCCAGGGAGAGAGGACCCAGCAAATAGCCCTGAAAAAGCCAGGACCCATTACTCCATTTATTTACTCAGTCATTCAGTAAACATTTGTTGAGCATCTACAACGTGCCAAATACTATGTAGATTCTACATTAGACACCAGGTCTTGTAAACAGACAATTACAATCTAGGGTGATTGGTGTTAGGATAGGGAAAGAAACCAGTCCAGACTTGGGTGCTGCCAGCAAGAGTCCAAAGGAAATTATATCTAGGTGGAGGCCTTAAGGTGAGGCATTAACTTAAGTCCATTGTAAGTCCCAAGGTTGGCAGAGCATAGCAGGCTGCTGAGCAATGACACGGCTACATGCGGGATCCAAACATGCCATAAGTTAGAGACCATTCCCAAAGCTGCTTCTTATATATGGGAAGCAAACCACATACCCAAAGCAGCTACTCAACTGCTTGTGGTAGACCCCACCATGGAGTTGATTGCTAGTCTTGTCATGGGGAATAACTACCACCAGCTGCCCAGCCACTCAACCAGGCCCAGATTGACACATAAACATAACCACCACATCAACTAACTGCTTGCTTCCTTAGAGATGATAAAAGAGTGAAAGACGCCTGCAACACTGGTATTAGAATCTTAAGTACAATCATCGTATAATCATGTATAGCCCATACATCCTGTCATCTTTGCCCTGTCCACTACTGGGTAGAGTCACAGGTCACACACTACACTCAAGGGGAGTGGACAGTGGAAGCATGTGGACACCAGGTGGCAGGATCATGGGGACCATTTTAGAAGCTATCTACCACACTTCAGCTACACTGAGCTCTTGGGGGAAAAAAAAAAAAACCTGCCAAGCACCTCCTACCATTCTGTCTTTGCATATACTGTTCCCTCTGCCTGGAATTAGGAGTTCTGGTAGTGTAGTGCCTAAGGCACTTGACTGCTAACCAGAAGGCTGGTGGTTCAA
>NW_006921714.1:8375877-8377578 GCF_000298275.1 Orycteropus afer afer | reverse complement strand
AGGGGTTTTCACCCAGCCCCTAGAGCCTGGCACTTTGAACTTGGACTTAAAGCCTCCAAATTGTAAGAATAAACTCCTGTTTGTTAAGGCCATCCTATTTGTGGTATATTTCTTGTCAGAGTGGCACTAGGTAACCAGAACAGTTGGGAAGCCGCCAGGATCTGAGGGCAACCTACAGCTGACAGCCAGCCAAAAGATGAGACACTCAGTCTTACAACCACAAGGATGTGAATTCTGCCAACAGCCACGTGAGTGCAGAAGAAGATCCTTCCCCACTTGAGTGTTCAGATGAGACTGCAGCCCCAGCTCATATCTCGATTGCAGCCATGTGAAACCCTGAACCAAAAACCTAGGTAAGCTGTGCCCAGATCCCTGACCCAAGGAAATTGTGAGCTAATAAATGTATATTGTTTTAAGTAACTAAGTTTGTGGCAATTTGTTTTGCAGCATTCAAAACTAATACATACTAAATAAATAAATAAATAAAACACTGCCATTGAGTTAATTCCAACTCATAGTGACCCTATAGGACAGAGTAGAACCTATAGGGTTTCTAAGGCTGTAAATCCTTACAGAAGCAGACTGCATCATCTTTCTCCCACGGACTGGCTTATGGGATCAAACCAGTGACCTTTTGGTTAGCAGCCAAATGCTTTAACCACTGTGTCACCAGAGCTCCTTACTAATATGTAAGGGGAGGAGGGTGGTGAGAGAGGATGGTCAGATGGTGGAGAGCCTGGAGAGCCACAGTACAGTGTTTGGGCTTCCAAGCTTGATGGTCTTGGATAAGATGGTTATCCTCCTAGGATGCTGGTAAGTTAGTCCAGATAATCTCTGAGACTTCACCAGCTGGCGTTCACCAGTCTGGACTTCATGAGCTGGAAGTCAGTGAGCCTGCTACCAACTGGACAGGAGTCCAGAGCACACTAGAAAGGAATAATCTGCACTCACTTCAGAAAGAAAGCAGCGACCCTCCGGAGCCAGCAGGGATACCCGCAGGAAGTGTCTCATCAGCTCACCTGACCCAACCTCGTTTATTTCCTTGAGCACAAACCATCTGATCTGGCTGGACCAGTGGGGTAAGAGCCTGGCTGAAACTGGGGGTGAAAAACTACAACATTTGATGCAAAAAAAAAAAAAAAAAAAAAGCTCTTTTCCTCTCTACTTCAGGATTGTTTAGGTCTGAAATAAAGTAGTAAAGAGTGTAGGTGATGGATCCACATGTCCTCCCAACCAAACAACAGACCCATGGTTAATCAAAGCCTAGCCATCTATTTAACAAATGCAAAGCTACCTTGGGTTTGCTGAGGACTCTCTAATCACCGTAAGTGTATGATTTCAGAAGCCTCCAGAGAAGGGGCTCTTTCCCAAAACATTCCTCCCCCACCTTTTATCTCTCCATTAGAACTTCCTTCTTTGGAGTCTTGTGGCTGCAAGAAAGAGCTCAAGCATAGCAATGATTGAAAGGATGAAACAGGACTGGGCCAGGTTTTGTTCTGTTGTACATAGGGTTGCTGGGAGTCAGAACTGACTCCCTAATTGATGGCACCTACAAATAACAGTGACAAGATAAAAGAACTGAACAGAAGATTTCAAAGAGCAGATCGGGCAGACAAAACCAATTACTATAATGAAATGTGCAAAGACCTGGAGTTTGAAAACCAAAAGGGAAGAACACGCTTGGCATTTCTCAAGCTGAAA
>NW_006921714.1:8371310-8372892 GCF_000298275.1 Orycteropus afer afer | reverse complement strand
AATCATGGGAGAAAGAATGGCTGCTTATGCACAGGGAGACAGCTCAGGGGGCAGGAGTGCATGGAGGGATGGACACAGGGAAGAGGTAACTATCGGGAGGAAGTAGGAGGGGAGCTGTTGCATTGTGGTAAATTGTGGTCAATGTCATGAGACAAAATGTATGTGAACCGCTGTATGGAAAGCGTATTTGCTCTGTAAATTTTCACCCAAATCACAATAAAAAGAAAAAAATAAAATAACACAGTAGTTTCCCACAAAGCAGTGTACGTGGGAATCACCCAGGGATATTGTTAAAATGCAGATTCAGTAGGTCTGGGGTGGGTGATGACCAAGACTCTGCATTTCTAACAATCTCCCTGGTTAGGCCAATGCTGACAATCTGAGGAATCACACTTTGGTTAGCAAGGAACTATCTTACTTAACTCAGGCTGAGGATTAAGTTTCTGGCACAAGGAGTTTCTCAGAACACACCCATGGAAAGGAGTAGAATTGAAAGAACTCCTAGCTCATCCATGCTGGAGAGAAGCATAGACACAGCTCTCCCATCAAGCCCATTCGGCAGATGGAAAACTGAGGCCAAGAGACCATATATTTTTTTCTTCTTTTTTGTGTGTGTGTGTGTGTGTGTGAAATTTACATAACATAAAATTAATCATTTTGAAGTGAACCATCAGTGACATTTAAGACATTCACAGTGTTGTACAATCACCTTCAATCTAGTTCTAAAATATTTTTATCATCCCAGAAGGAAGCTCCATACCCATTAAAGCAGTCACTCCTATTCTCCCATTCCTTGACCCTTGACAACCACCAATCTGCTTTTTGTCTCCATGGATTTACCTATTCTGATTTTTCATATAAATGGAAAGAAACAATTTCTTTTGTGTCTGGCTTCTTTCACTTTAAGGAGCTCTGCTGGTGGGGTGCTTAAGGTATTTAACTGCTAACCAGAAGGTTGGAGGTTCAAACGCACCAGACACTCCATGGAAGGAAAATGGGGCAATCTCCTTCCATAAAGATCTACCACCTTGGAAACCCAATGGGGGTTGCTATGAGTCGGAAATGACTCCGTGGCAGTAGGTTTGTTTTTTTGTTTGTTTTCTTTCACTTTGCACAATATTTTCAAAGTCCATCCTCACTGTAGCATGCATCAGTATCCTATTCCTTCTTAGGCTGAGTAATAGTCCATATGGATGGACCACGTTTTGTTGATCCATTCATCCATGAGTTAGTCTACCTTTTGTCTATTGGGAATATTACTGCTATAAATATTCATGTACAAGAGTATAAGTACCTGTTTCTTATTCTTTTGGGTATGTACCTGGGAGTGGAATTGCTGGAACATATAGTAACTCTATGGTTAACTTTTTGAGAAACTTCCAAACTGTTTTCCACAAAAAGCTGCACCATTTCACATTCTCCCCAACAATGCACAAGAGTTCCAGTTTTTCTACATCATTGTCAACACTTCTTATTTTCTGATTATCTATATGCTGAGCAAATAATCCGAGAAGCTGGACTATATGAAGAAAAATGTGGTATCAGGATTGGAGGAAGAATCATTAACAACCTGAGATATGCA
>NW_006921714.1:8358591-8370785 GCF_000298275.1 Orycteropus afer afer | reverse complement strand
GTCATGCTTGGTAGGGTGGAGGGTCGATGAAAGAGGGGGAGGCCTTCAGGGAGATGGATTGATACAGTGGCTGCGATGATGGGCTCGAGTACAGCAGGGATTGTGGGGCTGGCGCGGGATCGGGCAGTGTTTCGTTCTGCTGTGCATGGGGTCGCTATGAGTCAGAAACGACTCGCCGGCACTTAACAACAACAACAACAACAATCTAACCCTCACAGGTATAAGGTAGGAGTTTTGGTAATGTGGTGCCTAAGGCACTTGACTGCTAGCCAGAAGGCTGGCGGTTCAAACCCACAAGCCACTCCTTGGAAGGAAGGTTGGGCAATCTATTTCCGTAGTGATACCGCCTCGGAAACCCAAGGAGTGGCTGCTATGAGTCATGTCTGACTCGACGGCACATAACAACAGGTGCAAACTATCTCATTGCGAGATCTTCATTTTCTTAATGATATTGAACATCTTTTCATGTATGTATTATCTATTCAAGTCCTCTGCCAGTTCTATACTTTTTGTCTTTTTGCTGTATGAGTTCTTTATATATGGTATACGCTAGCCCCTTATAAGATAAATGATTTACAAAAAAAAAAAAAAAAAATAAAAAAAAAAAAAAAAAAAAAAAAAACCTAATCACAATTAACAAAAAAAAAAAAAGATACATGATTTACAACTATTTTCTCCCACCTTGTAGGTTGACATTTCACCTTTTTCATGGTATTCTTTGTTGACCAAAGTCTTTAATTTTGATGAAGTCCAATATATTTTTTGTTGTTGTTGCTTATGCTTTTGGTGTCATATCTAAGAACCCATTGCTAAATCCAAGGTCACGAAAATTTATCCTTACATTTTCTTTTAAGAGTTTTATAGTTTCATCTATCTACTTCCGTAGTGATACTGCCTTGGAAACCCAAGGAGGGGTCGCTATGAGTCAGGTCTGACTCGATGGCACATAACAACAACAACAATAGTTTCATCTCTTAAATTTAGGTCATTGATTCATTTCAAGTTATTTTTTTGTGTATGGTTGTAAGGTAGAGGGTATAACTTCTTCATTTGCATATGGAAATCAAGTTGTCCCAGCACCATTTGTTGATAAGATGGTTATTTCCCATCTGATGGTCTTGGCACCCTTGTAAAACATACCTGATCGTAGATATATGAGTTTGTTTCTGGACTCCAAACTCCATTCCATTGATTTATATGTCTATTTTCATGCCAGACCCACACTGTTTTGATTACTGTCACTTTGTAGTAAGTTTTGAAATTGCTATCACTTTGTAGTAAATTTTTGTTCTTTTTTGAATATTATTTTGGCTATTTGGAGACCCTCGTGGTTCCATATTCATTTGAGGACTGGCTTTTCCATTTCTATGGAACGGCTCACTGAGTTTTTTATAGGGATCACACTGAGTCTGTAGTTCTCTCTGGGTGGTGTTGCCATCTTAACAATATGAAGTGTTCCAATCCATAAACACATGGTGCCCTTCCATTCACTTTTGTTGTTGTTGTTGTTTTGTGCCATCGAGTCAGACCCAACTCATAGCGACCTCTCCTTGGGTTTCCAAGGTGGTATCACTACGGAAGTAGATTGCCCAGTCTTCCTTCCAAGGAGTGGCTGGTGGGTTTGAACCACCAGCCTTCTGGTTAGCAGCCAAGTGACTTAGGCACTATGCTACCAGAGCTCCCCTCCATTCACTTGGGTCTTCTTTATTTTTTAAAACAATATTTTGTGTTTTTAAGTGTATAAGTTTTCCACCTTCTTGGTTAAATTCATTCCTAGGTATTTTAGTCTTTCTGATGCTACTGTGAGTAGAATTGTTGTCTTAATGTTCTTCTTGGGTCATTCATTACTGATTTATTAAAACACTATTTATTTTTTTATGTTATGCTTGTATCCTGCAACTTTGCTGAACTCATTTATTAGCTATTGTCAGGTTTTGTTTTCTGTAGATTCTTTGGGATTTTCTATATATAGGATTATGTCATCGTGAATAGAGATCATTTTACTTTGTCCTTTCTGATTTGGATGCCTTGTCTTTTTCTTGTCTAATTGCTGTGGCTGAAAATTCCAGTACAATGTTGAATAGCAATGGTGAAAGTGGACATCCTGGTGTTGTTTCTGTCATTCTGCACTCCATCCTTTCAGTGGATTTGGAATCAGACAAGACCTGGGTTCAAATTTTGCCTCTGCCACTTAGCGATCACATGCCTTCATCAAATTCCCTCACCTTGTTGGCCCTCTGTCTCCTCCTCTGTACAATGGGGTTGATACTCCTTCCCTCACCCAATGTTGTGAGGAAGGAATTAGATACTGTGTCAAAACTCTTGATAGACAACTCAGTGTGTCATAGAAGCCTAAGGGATTTGTTTCTCCTTTTCAGATTTTCAATCCAGAACTAGATGCAACAGATCACATCAGCTGAGAGGAGCTTTCTCCTGTGTTTACTCCAAAGGGTAGGTTGATTAGTGAGATAGACTGAATCATGTCAATGTCCTAACTTCTGGAGCCTGAGACTGTTTCTTTATATGGAAGAAAGGACTTTGCAGATGTGATTACATTGGGGATCATGAGATAGGAAGATTATCCTGGACTGTCTGGCTGGGACCATTGTCATCAAGAAGGTCCTTATAAGAGGGAGGCAGGAGGAGGATCAGTGTCAGAGAAGACGTAGCAATGGAAGCAGATGTGGGAGTAATACAAGGAAGGGGCCATGAGCTAGGGAATGCAGGCGGCCTCTACAAACTGAAAAAAAGCAATGAACTGGACTCTCCCCCCGAGTCTCCAGAAGGAAACAGCCCCATGGTTTTAGCCCCATTGGAATCATTTTGGAACCCTAATATGCATGTTGTGACAGCTAGACAATGAATAAGGAAGACCGGAGAAGAATTGATGCTTCTGAGTTGTGGTGTTGGTGAAGATTACTGAAAGTACCATGTACCAATGAACAAATCTGTCCTGGAAGCGGTGCAGCCAGAATGTTCCTTGGAAGTGAGAATGGCCAGACTTCATCTCACCTAGTATGATCAGGTTGTCAGATAATGACAACAGATAATTCCCTGGAGAAGGATATCATGCTTGGTAAAGGGGAGTGTCAATGGAAAAGGGGAAGGCCCCCAACAAGGTGGATTGACACAGTGGCTGCACCAATGGGCTCAGGTAGAGCAAAGATTGTGAGGCTGGCACGGGACTGGGCAGTGTTTCATTCTTTTATACACAGGGTCGCCGTGAGTCGGAGCCAACTTGATGGCACCAAACAACAACGACCACAACAATGGCACAGGTATTAAGCACTTGGTTGCTAATCAGAAGGTTGGTGGTTTGAATCTACAAACCACTCTGTGGAAGAAAGATGTGGCAGCCTGCTTTCATAAAGAGTTGTTGTTGTTATGTGCCATCAACTTGGCTCCGACTCACAGTGACCCTGTGTACAACAGAACGAAACACTGCCCGGTCCTGCACCAGCCTCACAATGGTTGCTATACCTGAGCCCATCATTGCAGCCACTGTCCATCCATCTCGTTGAGGGCCTTCCCACTTTTGCTAAACTGAGACTCTGAACTTCTGGTTCAGTGGTTCTCTATAACCCCCTGTCTTGCATCAATAAACCCAACACCTGAGGCCTGAAGAATAAGTTGGTGCCAGAGGAGAGGCAGGCATGACATGTAACCACTTGCTGATGCTACCAATCCCATGAGTAGATACTCTCAGTATTCCCATTCCTGAACAGAGAGGTGAACTTAACCTGTCTGAAGTCACTCGGCCAATATGATAGACTGCATTAATGGCCTCCATTGATGGCCTCCCTACAACAAACCACTTTACCTGTAACTCTGCAGTGCAAGACTGGGCTTGGCCATGTGAGTTGCTTTGGCCAGTGGGATGTGACATGAGCAGAGACTTCACAAATGCATCCACAGTTCACTTGCCCTCCTGGGGTCCTGACTCCTGCTTTGGGGCTCTTTCTGCATCTTTTGTTGCCCATTTCCATGCCCTTTCTTCCTATTCACTTTCCTGATGCAGATCTGAAACTGACAATGGGAAGGTGGCATAGTGCCTAAGGCATTTGACTGCTAACCAGAAGGCTGGCAGTTCAAATCCACCAGCCACTCCTCGGAAGGAAAGTTAGGCAATCTACTTCTGTAGTGATACTGCCTTGGAAACCCAAGGAGGGGTCGCTATGAGTTGGATCCGACTCGACGGCAGTGAGTTTGGGTTTTTTGGAAGTGTGTGTGGAGCTGAGAAAGGGTGGGGTGGGGGTGCCATCAGGGTTTGCACATTGTGGTTTGTTTATGCTCACTTTCTTTTTGGACTTGATATTGTGGACAGCAATTGGGAGCTACGCCAGCAGCCACCACCGTGTTAGATTGTGCTATTCTGAGGAGATGATACAGGGTATTTTAAAAACGGCAGGTCAAGAACTTCTCATAGTCAGCTGCAAAAAAAATAAAATTGGATCAGAACATCTGCTCCATATTTGGAGCAAGGACCAAATAAACTCTTTTCCAAATTAGAAAGTGTGCCAATTAGGCTCAAACCTATGGCATGGAGGCTGAATATGAGCCCACTGGTGCCTGGCCTGGTCTCCCAGAAACCAGAAGTAATGCTTATGAGATATGAGCACACAGCAGTTGCTCCATGGTGGGAAGTCATAGCTTCCCCGCCCCCTTCAGTCTTCTCTTTCTCTTCCCTCTCCATCTTCTCCTTCTCTTCCTCCTCTTCCTCCCTAGTTATGTGGCTTTAATGGAAGTCAAATGCCAGAGGATGCATGGGTGGAGCCCATAAGGACATGAAAATTAAGTATCTAGAATGAAACAGAAAATTATATACTTTCTATGCTATCACTCATTCTCAGCTGGAAATTATACAGGTCTGGGTTGAGAGTAAGAAGCCCTTGGGGCACAGTGGTTAAACACTCATCTGGTAACCAAAAGGTCAGCAGTTCAAACCCACGAGCTGTTCCACAGGAAGAAGATGTTGCAGTCTGCATCCATAAAGATGTCAACCTTGGTCAACCCTGTGGGGCAGTTCTACTCTGTCCTGCAAGGTCGCTATGAGTCAAAATCTACTTGATGGGAATGAGTTGGGTTTAGGGCTGGGAGTATAATTAGAAACTTGGAAAAATGGGAAGTGATTGCCCAGGTGGCTTGAGATACTTCCCTGAGGTGGCCATTACATCCTGATAGATAGAAAAAGGAGAGGCTAGCATGCCTGGGACCCTAACATTTAACTAACTATCCATTTATTCTGTATCTTGCCATCCTAGAGTTGAGTGGTTTTAGTTTGTTTTCTAAGACACACAAAGAACTTTCCAGTCATAATGCAAACATGATGCACTGCCGTGGAGTTGGATCCGACTCATAGGGTCCCCTCCTTGGGTTTCTGAGGTGGTGTCACTATGGAAGTAGATTGCCCCATCTTCCCTCCCAGGAGCGGCTGGTGGGTTTGAACCGCCAGCCTTCTGGTTAGCAGTCACATGCCTTAGGCACTATGCCACCAGAGCTCCTTTTCCAGTCATAGTGAAGGGTTTATTTTAATAGTTCCAAGGACTAATTTATAACCTTGAGGCTGGACTGTTCATGACAGAAAATCACACTTGCTAGAACATTTGCTGTGGAAAAAGCATGTTTGTTCACTTTAAGTGGCAAACCATATCTGTGATAGGTGGTTGATTTGATGCAGCATTCTAGGTGATAATTAACTTACCAGTCCTGCTAAACTCAGCTCTAGAGAATTCAACCTATAGAAAGAGTGTACAGACACTGTTAAAACTAGGAATGTTGCTAAAGCCATTTCTTAGGTATTTATTTTGCTAGTATGAAGTGACTTTAAACAAGTACAGATTAACAATTTTTTTTTCCCCAAGACCCCCAGAGAAGCAGAAAGCAGACAGCTTTCAAGCCCAGTACTGTGGCCTCGGGGACTTTTTATAGTAGGCTGCAGGGACTATCTGAGAGCAAGGACCCCTGGGTATGAGGAAGTCTCAGACCCAAAGCTACTCTTTTCCCAGCCTGAAACCAGGGAGGACTGCACCATAGTAGTGGATTTAGAACACGTCCACTTACATTTTCCAGAATGTTCTTCCTTGCATAGTTGCCGGTTAGTGTGGGTCACAAGAGACGTCAAGCCCAGCATCTGGGAGGCAAAGCAGTGGCCAGGATCTTCTTACACTCAGGAGGCTGGGACAGGGCCCAAGGCAATGGGACAGCTCACCTGTGTGCTTGCCAATATGCTGGTCACCTTGTAGGTGTCGGGCAGCTTCTCTAGGTCAGCTCCATCCTTATCAATTGCTCTTGACACATCCCAGTGGCTTCTTCTTGACTCTGTCAGCCACTGGCTAGTGTCCAGCCGGTCAGCAGACTTACTTCTGAAACTGTAGCAACTTTCTTCTTGATTCCTGCATCAGTTGCTTTTATTACTCATATATTCATTTTTTTTTTTTTTCTTCACAGACAATATGGGGTCCACTCCCTAGACACAAACCCTGTTGTAGGATGGAGGTGGCAGGGAACAGAATGAGTTCAATGGCCTGACCCTCAAGCAGCCTGCAATCTCACGGGGCATGTAGCATGCATATAGCAGCCAATTCAACAAGCAAACACAGGGGATATAGTGGAAGGGTGCTGGGCGCCAGCTGAGGAAGCAGGTGGCAGCCTCAGGGTTCAAAGTGGAATCCTGGCAGGTATGAGAGTCTGAATCATGGCCCGTCCTAAGCCCTGGAACCTGTGACTATCACTATACATGGCAAAACGGACTCCGCAGATGTGATTAAGGACCAAGACAGAAGATGAGTCTGGATTATCCAGGTGGACCCTAAATACAATCACAAATGCCTTTTAAGAAGGAGGCAGAGGGAGCAGTAATGATAGAAGAGAAGGCAATGTGAAGGTGGAGTTGGAAAGATGTGATACTAGGATGTAATACAAAATAAATAGAACAAAACCCCCCAAAAGCAAACTGTCTGCTATCAAGTCAATTCCAACTTATAGCAACCTTCATAGGTTTTCCAAGGCTGTCAATCTTTACAGAAGCAGACTGCCTCATTCTCAGCAGAGTGGCTGGTGCGTTCAAACTTCCAACCTTTTGGTTAGCAACAGAATGCCTTACCCATACCACCACCACTCACTGCTGTCAAGTCTGTTCCAACTCATAGCGACCCTCCTTGGGTTTCTGAGGCAGTATCTCTACAGAAGTAAATTGTCCAACCTTCTTTCTGAGGAGTAGCTGGTGGGTCCAAACTGCCAGCCTTCTGGTTGGCAGTCAAGTGCCTTAGGCACTAGGCTACCAGAGCGCCTTTAAATAGAACAAAGATTTTTAAATGTGTATGTAGATGAGCTCTATTGTGTGTAAAAAGAGGGAGAGATGGGGGACTGAAAGGAAACCAAATGTTGCAAATCTTCAGCGATGCTTATCTCTGCGGACTGGAACTCTGGGTGACTGCAGCTGGTTTATGCAGCAGGACCTTTCATGCATGGGTTCTGTATATGCAAATTGGCCTGCTTGCTGACATTTCTTTGTAACCTTAAAGTCCTTACTTATAGAGCTCTGATCATTCCTGCACATGCTCAGAGCAGTGGAAACACGGGCTGCGTGTTCCCAGCGGAAGTTGAGTCCTGCCTTCTTGTTTCAGCTCTCACATTGTCATAAAATTTCCTTTTCACAGTGTATTTAGTGCCACGTTTTCGCATTTCTGTTGGCAACCTCGCTGTTTCTGAAGTCCTGTCTAGAGTTTGTAAGCGCCAGAAGGTGATGCTCATTTAGGAACGAGCTGTCTTGCTGTTGGCACTGGGCTCCATGTTAATGAATCAACAACATGTGTATCAAATGAGATGTCTTTAACCAGAAACCCACATAAAACAAGGTTATGTATCTATCTGTTGGTGAAAATGCCATGACTAGAGACTGGCAGCAGTCCTCGTTAGTATAGTGGTGAGTATCCCCGCCTGTCACGCAGGAGACCAGGGTTCGATTCCCCGATGGGGAGGCAGACGCCCTTTTGGGAGCTCTGGTAGCATAGTGGCTAAGGCACTTGACTGCTAACCAGAAGGCTGGCGGTTCAAACCCACCAGCCACTCCTCGGAAGGAAGGTTGGGCAATCCTACTTCCGTAGTGATACTGCCTCGGAAACCCAAGGAGGGGTCGCTATGAGTCGGGGCCGACTCGACGGCACATAACAACAACAACAACAAGAGACTGGCAGGACCCTAACTTCGTATGTCCCCAACTGCTTTTCTGTGGAAGGTCTGACCCTGTGTAATGGTGGGTACCAACAGAGTAAGCGAGGTCCAGATGATTGAAATGTCACAGGAAAGAAGTTCCTGGGACATGTCTGATGCCTCCCAGCTGCTCAAGGGCTTCGGGGGGACCGTGGGGTGGGAGGACGGGGAGGGGAAGGCAGGAGAGTGTTGTTGGGGAACTAAGGCGGCAGGCATCTCATTTCTATCCCACTTGCCAGCATTTGCTGCACACTCCCCCTCCCCGTTCCCCAGGATCTTTGCATTATCTGGGACACATGTCCAGGCAACAATAGGCTCAGCTTAGCAAATGCTATTTCTCATCCTTACACTTCTCTCTGAGGAGCCCTGGTGGTGAAAGGGTTAAGCACTCAGCTGCAAACCAAAAGGCTAGCAGTTTGAACCCACCCAGCAGCTTTATGCGAAAAGGCCTGTCAATCTGCTCCCATAAAGATTGCAGCCTAGCGAAGAAGAAGCCCGTGGGGCAGTTCTACTCTCACATGGGGTTGCTCTGACTCAAAATCAACTCACGGTGCCAACAACACACTTCTCTCTAACACTGTGCTGCCCATGGCGGCTAGGTGGGCTCCTCGCCGGTTCGCTAACCCGGCTGTGACTCTTGGGACAGGGCCTCCCAGGCTGGACGGTGACTCAGCTCCAGAGGGAGCCACCCCTTGTTTGTTCTCCGTGTGATTTAGACACAAAGAAGTCCAGGAGCAGGAGGAAGTGAGGCAGTGTCCATGGCCCACTGGGTACAAGGAACCCTGGGCTGGGCAGCCAAATGATGCCATGACAGATCCTTCCAGACCAAGAGCACGTCTGCTGGCCGGGGGCCCCAGGATGGGAGTGAGGACGGGCTGAGGGCTGGAAGAAAGGGCCAAGAAAAGCCTTGTTATCTAGTAGAGCTGAGGCCTGGAGCAGCAAGACAGTCTTTGGAACTAGAAGTTAGCAACATGGAAAGCTGAGGGAGGACGAGGCCCACCAGGCAGCCTGGGCAACCGTGGACGCTTTCTACTTTTATCAAGGCAATGTTAGGCCACGTTCCCATAACACCACTCCGAAAGAGACGCCCCTTCTCACATGGCGAGGAGGACTCGGTAAGGGCAGCTCTGAAGGAAAGGTGTAGTGCAGCATGTGTGTGCATGTGAGTGTGTGTATATGTGTGTGCGTGCGTGTGTGTGTGCACATGCATGCATGAGCACCCATTGGGGCTCATTCAAAGATGACAAAAAATCCACTGCAGCAATTTCTAACACCTGCAGCTGGGTTGGATGGAGGCGCTCCTCCCGGCAGTTCCCCTCAGCCCCCTACTGCTCACTCGCTTCCTGCTGACTCCAGGGGACCCCACCTGAGTGCCCTTCTCCTGGCCAGCCTGCTCCTCCCGCTCTGTGCCCACTCCTCCCTCACAACCTGTCACATCCCAGACACTGCCTTCCTCTTGCTCGGTGTCCAGACGGGAGCCACATCCTCGCAACCTGCTCCTTGGCTCCCTCTTTTCACACACCATCAAAATAAATGCATCTGCTACCATCTGCTGCTTGGCTCTCATCACCCCACTCCCCAGTCCCGTCGCTATTCACAGGCCTCCTAGACTCACACCCCAGCATCCTCCGTCTCTCCTTGCCCCACAGCCCACGTCTAAACAGCTGTCTCAGCTTTTCAGCTCTGCTCCCAGTGTTCCAGAAATGGGGCCAACTTGTGGCCAAACATAATGGAATAACTACCCACGTTTGTCTCTGCTCTGCTCCCTAACCTTCACTGAAATGACAGTAAGGGGGTTGGGAATAAGAGTCTTTGGTGTTGCAAAATGTTATTGTGCTCAGCTGCTAACTGGAAGGTTGGAGGCTTGAATTCACCCAGAGGTGCCTTGGAAGAAAGACCTGGCGACTACCTTCCAAAATATCAGCCATTGAAAACTATGGAGCACAGTTCTGTTTCGACGAACCGACTCCGTGGCAACTGGTACTGGGTAACCAATAGAGATCAAGAGAATAGGAACTAGACATAGTCGGACAGAAGCTCCAACACATTTGGGAGCAGGTGTAGAAGAGTGAGGAACTTGTATGGTAAAGGGCAGGGCCTCACCAAGACCGAGTTTTATTCCCCCACAGATTCTGCCTGAGATTCTGGGTTTGGAAAGATGGCCAAGTGGCGAAAACATCAGGAGTAACTCATGCCCTGACCACCTTCCCTCACCTTTCTTCCAGCCCCCTCTCTGGAGACTCCCAAATATGGAGAAACCACACTTTCCCGTTTTAAGGACACCAGGTGCAGAAGAGGAAAGGGGTGGACTTCCGGGGGTATGTGACCCTCTACATCCTGAATGGTGGGGCCCTCCGCTCTCTTCCCCGGGAGGCAGGTCTGTGAGCCCCTTCCCCACCGCCATGACAGAAGATGGAAAGACCCATCTCTAGAGAAATGGAATGTTCCAGAGAGGAGATGACTGCCCACTGGCATTTGAGGATCCCCCAGTGAGAAGTTTGATCCCCATCTGATTACCGGCTCTTCAACGAAGCTCACCAGGTGACCACCCCACCTACACACAGAGCATCAACTCTTAAAAAGTAACATCCAGCCCAGAGGAGAGTGAAGAAAACCTCCTACAGGACGGAGAGAGGCAGAATTGATTAGGAGATAGAACAGAGCACGGTAAAAACGAAAAAGAGAGAAACAGACAACGTTCTGGAATCAGAACATTCTCAGAGGAGACGGGAGTGCTCACTCCTAGACGTGTGTGTGGTTGTTAGCAGCTGCGGTCGTCCTCAGCCCCTGACTCCTAGCAACCCCACGCAGAGTGGAACGAAACACTGCCCCGTGGTTGGCTGCAGATCAAAGCGTAGTGATCCGCAGACTTTTCACTGGCTCACTTTCAGAAGCAGATCACCAGGTCTTTCTTCCTAGTCTGTCAGAGTCTGAAAGCTCTGCTGAAACCTGTACAGCATCAAACCAGGCTTCACAGGAATGGCATGAGCCAGGAATCGAACCTGGGTGTCCCATGTGGAAAGAAGGAATCATACCACTGAATCACCATTAGCCCTCCTAAGGAACAAGTCCTCTTAGATTTAAAAATGTGAGAACCAGAATGAAAAATTTCTCAACCAAGAGTTGAGGGAAGTAGAAAGAAAAACTAAGAGAAAAAAACTAAAAAAAATAAATTAAAAATGAGAAGATCGAGCAAGTAGAACCAACAGCTGGCTATAACGGGTTCCAGAAGGGGGCACAGAGAAAACAGAGACCTCGCTACACAGGGTACACTCCAGGGGGCGCCATGCCCAGGGACGACCCTGTGAACCACGGGCCCTGGAGCTGTGCACCACAGAGGGCCTGGTCAGAGGGAAGGGGATTATCAACCTCATTGAAAAGGAATTTCTCCAGAGCCAGAGAATGCCCAATGCAGTGAATCAAAAGTGCCTCCCAGGGCACACCATTGTGAAAGTCAAGAGCAAGTGTCATGAGGACGCCACAGGACTGGGCAGGGCTTCCTTCTCTCCTACATAGGGTCACTATGAGTCAGAACTGACTCAACAGCCCCTAACAACAACAACAATGAACATTAACAATAGCTAAGATCTAGTCAGGTCGGGCAATCTACTTCCGTAGTGACTCTGCCTCGGAAACCCAAGGAGGGGTCACTATGAGTCGGATCCGACTCGATGGCACATAACAACAAGATCTAGTCACCATTTATTAAATTCCAGACATTGTTCTGAGTACTTGGCTTGTAATTCCCAGTGAGTAAAGACTGGTTACATTACAAAATATACTGGAAATAACAGTGTCATCAGAAGTCCTAACAGCAACACGGGCTAGAAGACGAGGCAGCAATGCCTTCAAAGATCTGAGGGCAAATATTTTCCATCCTGGAGTTCAGTAGTTCAATATCTGGTTAAACTAGTCATCAAAGCTGAGGGTGAAATAAAGACATTTTGCAATAAGCGAGGGTTCAAACAAATGTCCCTTCTGCG
>NW_006921714.1:8357561-8358066 GCF_000298275.1 Orycteropus afer afer | reverse complement strand
GAAGCTTCCAGACGAAAACAGCCTAGGAAGGCAGGCCTGGCGATCTCCTGCTGAAATTAGCCAGTGAGAACCGGAGCACAGCTGTTCAATCCTGCTGTGGCGGGGCTTGGGGGCCGACTTGAGGGCCGATCACAACAACAGCATAGTGATATGGAATAAACACCTGTTAAGGGATGTCATGCTTGGCAGGGTGGAGGGTCGACGAAAGAGGGGGAGGCCTTCAACGAGATGGATTGACACGGTGACTGTGATGATGGGCTCAAGTACAGCAGGGATCACGGAGCTGGCATGGGATCGGGCAGTGTTTCGTTCTGCTGTGCATGGGGTCGCTATGAGACGGAAACGACTCGACGGCACCTAACAACAACAAAGGTTTCATTGAGCCAGTAAATAAGGGAACTGCGGAAGGGTTACAACCAGTGCAGAGGAGTATCTGAGGAACAGACTCACTTCAAGCCCAAGAGGATTGAAAGCGACATACAATGGAGGCAGCTGGGCCCCCACC
>NW_006921714.1:8340348-8341331 GCF_000298275.1 Orycteropus afer afer | reverse complement strand
TTCATCTCACCTACTTTGGTCATGTTGTAAGAAGAGATCATTCCCTGGAGAAGGATGTCATGCTTGGTAGGGTGGAGGATCAATGTAAGAGGGGAAGACCCTCAACAAGATGGATCAACAGAGTGGCTACAACGAGGGGCTCAGGTATAGCCAGGATCGTGGAGTGGGCACAGGACTGGACAGTGTGTCATTCTGCTATACATAGGGTTGCTGTGAGTTGGAGATGACTCGACAGCACCTAACAACAAGAAGTCCAATTTTTCTCATGGTCCTAATAAAAATTGTCATGAGAAAGGAGGGAAAGGAACATTATCCTGTAGACTTAGAGGAAGAAGGGACCTCTGATAATGATCCACTGAAGGAGCCAGAAGAAAGTGGAAAGTGTTTGGCATTCCCAGTGGAAAACCAGGGAGAGAACAGGCAGAAGTGAGAACAGGTGGAGATAAAAAGAAAAATGCCAATTAAAGAAAGCTGTGAGGAGAATCAATGTTGTAAAGCAGAAGGACTAAGGCCAGAACTGGTATATTAAAGACGGTTACACCTGGGCAAGCTCAAATTTGCATTCAAGTTCTCATCATTATCAGGTATGTTGTTGTTATTAGGTGTCATTGAGTTGGCTCTGACTCCTAGTGACCCTATGTACAAGAGAACAAAACACTGCCTGGTCCTGTGCCAGCCTCACAATCCCCGCTATACCTGAGCCCATCATTGCAGCCACTGTGTCAACCCATCTCATTGAGGGTCTTCTTCTTTTCTGCTGACCCTCACAGATACCAAAACTTTACCAAGCATGATATCCTTCTTCAGGGAATGGTCCCTTTTGGCAACATGACCAAAGTAGGTGGTCACTCTTGCTTCCAAGGAGCATTCGGCTGCTCTTCTTCCAGAACAGATTTGTTCATTCTTCTGGCCGTCTGTGTTGCTCTCAGTATTCTTCACTAACACCACAATTCAAAAGCATCAGCTCTTCTTCGGTCTTCCTT
>NW_006921714.1:8337439-8338819 GCF_000298275.1 Orycteropus afer afer | reverse complement strand
ACAGTCTCATCGTTCTGGGGCCAGAAGGCTGAGATCCAGATGTGGGCAAGGTTGTGTTCTTTCAGAAGGCTCTGGGGGAGGCAACTTTCCTTGCCTGGTTCAGCTTCTGGTGGCCCCAGGTGTTCCTTGGCTGGTGACAGCATCACTCCAATCTCTGCCTCCCTCTTCACATGGTGCCTTTCCTGTGTACGTCTCTCTGTGTCTTCTTCTCTTCTGATAAGGACATCAATCTTATTGGTATAGGACCTTATTCCAGTATGACCTCATGTGAACTTAACTATTACACATACGAAGATGCTACATCGAGATAAAGCTACAGCCACAAGTTCCAGGGGTTGGGGCTTCAACAGCTTTTGAGAGGATTCAAATTGAACCATGACGCCTCCTGAGGATTCTCAGTTCTCTCTCCCTCCATCCATTGTCATTGGTTTTCTGACTTGGTGCTCATCTCGTGGGTCTGTTTCAGTCTTTGTCAGAATTCAGTCCTCAGAGTAACAATAAACGTTACTCAGTATAAAGAAAGAATGCATGTGGCTCTGCTAGGCTGAGGAGATGACTGTTAGCCTCCGCAGGCAGCTCTGTGGGAGAAGTCACCATCAAATGTCTTCTAGTTTGCTTTCGGGAGTGCTGTCATTACACAAATACCACAAGTGGTTGACTTTCAAGAACAGAACTTTAGTTTTTCACTGTTCTGGAGGCTAAAAGTCCAAATCAGTGTCTCGGCCATGTTGATTCCTTTCTTGTCAATAGCCCTGGGAATTCCTTGGAATCTTTAAGTAAAGTTGTGAGGTGTGAGCGTTCCTTGGTTAGTCAGTGGTCCTCACATGGCATGTCTTCCCCCCTGATGTGTGTGTGTGTGTGTGTGTGTGTGTGTGTCTATTCTGCTCTTTTTATAATTCAGAAAGTTTAGATTTTGGACCCACTGTACCCTGGTATGACCTCATTAATACTATAAAAACTATTTCCAAACAGGATCACATCCGCAGGCACCAGGGCCAGGGATTCAACACATATTTTGGGAGGGGACACGATTCAATTCAGAACAGCACATATTGTAGACAAGACACTATCCTGCATGCTGGTGAGGCTCTGGGGTGGTAGTGGGGGAATAACAAGTCCAACACCAGATGGGGACATGTTCTGGAGTTTCTCACTGGCCCAGGGACCCAGCCCTGGGCCTTTGCTTCCATGGGCTGGCTCTTCTCCAGTGAGGCCTTGGAGTAACCCACCAATCTTTTCCAACTCCCACACAGACGTGAGAACATTGATGTACTTGGTTGCTAACCTGAAGGGTAGGGGCAGGAGTCTACCCACAGGCACCGGAAGAGAGTTCTGGTGATCTGCTACTGAAAGAGCGGTGTGGTGGTTAAGTTTGTGTGT
>NW_006921714.1:8334588-8336584 GCF_000298275.1 Orycteropus afer afer | reverse complement strand
GAAGTCTTTGTTCATTTTCTTTTGAAATAGGGTGTGACGTCGCAACCTTGACTGAGTGGGTGTCAACCAATACTTCAAGAATGTGTTGCCACAATGGCAGCCTCATCACACTCCCATCGTTTCAACCAAAGCAGAACAAATCTTGAAGACATTGGGTCTGCCAAAGGGCAGAGACCTGAGCCTGGTAAGTCATATCACTTGGGAGCATTTGCCATATTGTTCTCCTGAGTTGGGGCATCAAAGCACCTGCTTATTAGTACCAATGAATTCCATCTTCCCAGAAGACATCTCTTACACCCACAGATGCATTTTGTTTTTCACAAATAGTAAAATATCTCTCTTAAATCAGCATTTCTTCTTCTTTATGAAGCCTCCCAACAGCACAGAATAATTAAAGATTTTCATACAAGTGTGGTTTATAAGAACACTCCAAAATCCCAACAAGTGAATAAAGCTATAGAAACAGGTCTCAAGAACTGGCCCCAGCACTCAAGGCAGGTGCTGCCCATGTCTTATCTGCACATGGGAACACTGAGTCCCACCTTGCAGGGCTGCTGTTATAACCTGCACACAGTTATCAACAGCAGGTAGTCCACACACCCTGACACCTGTCTCACTGCATCCTGCCTTTCCCTGTCCCCTAGTGGACAACACAGCAGCCAAAGGTGTCCTGCATATTGGAGTTTGGAAAGTGTTATGAATTGAATTGTGTCTGCCTACATATGCATTGAATATATATGCCCCTGTACCTATGGAGAGACTCTCTGGTGGCGCAGTGGTTAAAGTGCTTGGATGCCATTCGAAAGGTCAGGGGTTCAAACCCACCAGCACTTTCATGGGAGAAAGACATGGCAGTCTGCTTTCATAAAGATTTACAGCCTTGGAGGCCCTGTGGGACAGTTCTACCTGTCCTATAGGGTCACTATGGGTTGGAATCAACAACAGCAGTGGGTTCCAGTACCTGTGGATGCGGAGCTGGTTGGAAATGGAGGTTTGCTTTTGTTATATTAGTGAGTGCTACCAGCGTGGTGGTGCTCCTAGCTGCATTGGAGTCAGGTCCCAACCACGCAAGCCCGTGTACAACGGAACGAAGTGCTCCCCGCTCCTGTGCCCTCCGCAGGATCAGCTGGGATTGGACCCTTGTGCTCTGTAGGGCGATTGTGGAAAGGAGATGCCCAGGCCTTTCTTCCTGGTCCGTCTCAGTCTGGAAGCTCCACTGAAGCCTTTCAGCATCCTAGCAACAGGCAAGCCTGCACGCACAGACAGTGGCTGTCAAGAGCTACGTCGGCCAGGAACTGAACCTAATTCTCCTGCAGGGAAGGTGAGGTTCTGCCACGGAACCACTGCTGCCCCTCATACTAGAGTAGGTGGGTCCTAACGCTAACCACCTCTAGTTATAAAAGAACAGCAGAGGCACAGAGACACTCATAGGGGAAACACATCTTGTGAGGACAGACACATGGAAGATGCATCTACACACCCAGGAATGCCAAGGATTGTCGGCAGCTACAAGAAAGTGCCCTGGTGGTGCAATGGTTAAGTGTTTGACTGCTAACCAAAGGTTGGTGGTTCAAACCCACCCAGCAACTCCGAGGGAGAAAGACCTAGAGACCTGCTCCTGTAAAGGTTACACCTGGAGGCCCTATGGAGTAGTCCTACTGTCACATGGGCTCCATATCAGTTGGAATCAACTTGACGGCATCCAACAACTGTGGTTGTTGTTGTTGTTGTTGTTATGTGCCGTCGAGTTGGCCTCGACTCATAGTGACCCCTCCTTGGGTTTCCGAGGCAGTATCTCTTCAGAAATAGGTCTCCCAGCCTTCCTTCCGAAGAGTGGCTGGTGGGTTTGAATGCCAGCCTTCTGGTTAGCAGTCAAATGCCTTAGGCACTATGCCGCCAGAGCCCCTAGAAACTGAAATAGACAAGGACTTTCCCTGGAGCCACGCCATGAATTAGGACTTCCAGCCTCTTGGACCGTGAGATCATTGCTATTCTT
>NW_006921714.1:8333263-8334358 GCF_000298275.1 Orycteropus afer afer | reverse complement strand
CACGGCAGTGGGTGTGGTTTGGGCTTTGCTTCTGTGAAGACTGACAGCCTTGGAGACCCTGTGGTGCAGTTCCACTCTGTCCTCTAGGGGCGCTGTGAGTCAGAATGCACTCCACGGCAGTGGGTTGATTTGGTTTCAGCCCGGATAGCAGTATTAAGGCTTGAAACCTCTTTTCTCCTTTACCGCACCACACTGCCCGAGGCCCTCAGCTGCCTTTCCTGCTTGCTTCCATCCTCAGCCCAGTTCTTCACCGCTCCAGGACTATTGCGCTCAAGAGCAAGGGGTTTCCACCACACACACTCTACTCTCCCCAGCTCCCCCTCTGATTGCAGGCCACCAGCTCTGAAAGCCCCTTTCCTGATGGGCTTCCTGCCCTGGGGGGAGAGTCCAGCTGTGTGGTCTCAGATGAGCCATCTGCCCTCTCTGTGACCTTGATGGCCACATGGGGTGGACTTGGTCTGAGGCAATAGGGGGGCAGGTACTGACAATTTTGGGGCAGAAGGGTGGCAATTAGATTTGCATTTGTGGAAGTTCCTGCTGGTGGCTGTTGGAGGGGTAAAACCATGAAATGGAAAGAACTCTTGCTTTGGACTCAGATGGTCCTGGGTCCCCATCGCGGCACCCCCACTCTCCGCTGGGTGGCCTTGGGAGCGTCCTTCAGTGTGGTGCTTCTCCGTCTCTGTGTGCCTCGATCACCTGGGGGATCTTGTCCGAATGCAGAGCGTGATTCACTGTGGTCAGGGTAGGGCCTGAGAGTCCGCATTCCTCACAAGCTCCCAGCCAGTGCTTCTGCTGGTGGCCCACAGGCCGCACTTCAAGTTACTGTTGTTGGCTGCTGTCAAAGGGACTCTCAGCTCAGGGTGACTCCACGCACAACACAAGAAAACACCTCTCTGTGATTGGTGCAGGTTAGACCACGGTGATCCATGGGGTTTTCACTGCCTAATGTTTGAAAGTAGATCACCAGCCCTTCCTTCCTGATCCTGACAGACAGGTGGCAGCTGTACATAAGGTCCATTGGCCAGGAATCGAACCCACGTCTCCTGCATGGAAGGTGAGAATTTGACCACTGAACCACACTTAAAAGCCCATAGC
>NW_006921714.1:8330358-8331344 GCF_000298275.1 Orycteropus afer afer | reverse complement strand
GGGGATTCCAACCCACACCCAACTTCCCAAACCCTGTCCTAAAAACCAATTATCTACTCCACCCTATATTCTTCTATAAATATGTGATAATGAAAGAGCATGGGGTCTTTTGCTCAACCTGTTGTGTGGGTGAGAGCAGGGACCCTAGTTCTGAACTAGCTAATAAACTTTCCTTGTTGCACTTGCATTATCACGTGTTGGCAAATTCCTCGCGCCGAACAACTCCTTCATAACCTGGGCACAACTGTAACTGGCCAGGGGCCACCATGTTGAAAGGAAGTCCTACCTCACACATGGAGAAGCCCTCAAACTTCATATTAAGAGAGAGAGGCCTGGGCAGTGCCCAGCTGGTCCAGCTCCTGCCACCACTAGCCAGAACTGCCCACCTGAGCCGTTGACTCACAAAAAGCATGAGAGATAATGAAATGATTGTTGTTGTTTTGTGACACTGATTTTGGATGCCTTGTTAGGCAGCAGTCAATACTGGAATGACGGTCTGTTCTTGCTGTTCCAATTCCCCCCTCCCTTTCTCTTCTGAGCCCTCCAACCAGGCTTTCATCTCCACCCTTCCTCCCAATCTGCTTTCGTCAATGTCACTAGTGACTCCCATGATGCTAAATCCAACTGTCAGTTTTCAATCTTCATCCTACCTGACCCGTCAGCAGTATTTGACACAGTCGATCAACCTGTCTTCAGAACATATTCAGCACCAGGACACCACAATCTCCTGATTTTCCTTTTATTTCACCAGCTACTCCTTCAACGAGTCTCTTTTGCTAGTTCCTTCCTCATTTCTGTGAGCTCCACAAATGGTTAATGCACTTGACTGCTAACCAAAAGGTCAGAGGTTTGAGTCTATCCAGAGGCACCTTGGAAGAAAGGTCTGGTGATCTTCTCCTGAAAACGAGCCATTGAAAACTCTACAAAAGACAGTCTACTTTGTCACCATGAGTTTCAATCGACTTGATTGTTGTTGTTGTTGTTAC
>NW_006921714.1:8326801-8329493 GCF_000298275.1 Orycteropus afer afer | reverse complement strand
TCCTCTTACATCTTCCACAGCTCAGTATCTCAAGATAAAAAGGCTGGAGTCCACCTTGACGCTTCTCTGTCTGTTACACCCAGTTCCAATCCATCAGCAAATCTCATGGTTCTGTTTTCAAAAAAGATCAGGAATCCACAACTTCTCCACATTTCCTTACTACCAACCTAGATCCATCATCTGCCACCCAGATGTGCTCGAATCCTTTACCTTGTTTCCCACTATCTGACCTTTACCTCTTCCACTTAAGCTCTGCACAGATACTAGAAAGATCTATTTAAAACCAAAGTCATAGCCTTATCGTGGCATTTCTTTGCTCAAAACTCCCCAGCGACTTCCCATCTAACTCAAAGTAAAAGCCAAAATCACTTCAATGGCCTATAGGGCCCTACATGACTTGCCCCTCCCCTTACCATTCTCACTCCAATTCTCACCACTTTTCTCTCTACAACTCTGCTTCATCCACTACGGCCTCTAGAAAAGTCCTCAAATGCATCAGGCCTGTTCCCACCTCAAGGCCTTTCCACTTGCTGCTCCCTTGGCTTGAAATCCTCTTCCCCAAGATCATTGCATGGCTCCTGCCCTCACCTCCTTCACTCAAGTGTGTTCCCTGACTGCTGTCACGTAAAACAGACACTTCCCCCAACACACACCCCACCACTCACTGCCTCTCCAGGAACACCGAACCACATGTCACTATGATGTCTCCTTGCCTTTGTTCTCACTGTCCCCTCTGTCTGGAATGCCCTCCCTACCCTCTTTCATATATTGTTGTTGTTATTGTTCATTGTTTTGAGTTGATTTGACTAACAGTGATCTCAAGTGTGCAGAGCAGAAATGTGCTCCATAGGGTTTTCAAGGCTGTCATCTTTCGGAAGCAGATTTCAAGGCCTCTTCCGAGGTGCTCCTGGGAGAGTTCAAAGCACCAACCTTAGCCTAGTGGTCAAGCATTTAATGGTTTGGGCCACCCAGGGACTCCTTTCAGAGAGAGAGGCAGAGAGTAACAGAGTGCCCTGGTGGGTCAATGGTTAAGCACTTGGCTACTGACTGAGAAGTTGGCAGTCCAGTGGCTCCACCGGAGAAAGCCCCCTGTCCTGTGCCATTCCCTCAATCGCTGCTGTTTTGAGCCCATTGGTGCAGTCACTATTGCAGTCCATCTCATTGAAGGTCTTCCTCTTTTACGCTGACTCTCTACTTTGCCAAGCATGATGTCCTTCTCTAGGGACAGGTCCCTCCTGATCACATGTCCAAAGTACATGAGATGAAGTCTCACCATCCTCGCTTCTAAGGATCATTCTGGCTGTACTTTTTCCAAGACAAATTGATTCATTTCATTCTTCTGGCAGTCCATGGCATATTCAGTATTCTTCACACCACCATAACTCAAAGGCATCAGTTCTTCCTTGGTCTACCTTATTCATTGTCCAGCTCATGTATGCATATGAGGCAATTGAAAATACTATGGCTTGGTCAAGGAGCTCTGGTAGCATAGTGCCTAAGGCACTTGACTGCTCACCAGAAGGCTGGCGGTTCAAACCCACCAGCCACTCCTCGGAAGGAAGGTTGGGCAACCCTACTTCTGTAGTGATACTGCCTCAGAACCCAAGGAGGGTTGCTATAAGTCGGGGCCAACTCGATGGCAAACGACAACAACAACAACATGGCTTGGTCAGGCACACCTTGGTCCTCAAGGTGGCTTCTTTGCTTTTGCACACTTTAAAGAGGTCTTTTGCAGCAGATTTGTTCAATGCAATATGTCCTTTGATTTCTTGACTGCTGCTTCCATCAGTATTGATTGTGGATCTAAGCAAAACAAATTTCTTGACAAGTTTAATATTCTGTTTCTCTATCTATAATTATAATTTTTATATAATTATAAATTATACCTATAATTCCCTCTCATCCTTTAAGATATAACTCAGATACCCCTCCCTCCAGGAATCTTCCTCACCTACTCCACCCCTCCCCACTCCTGGGCTGAACCAAGTTCCTCTCCCCCATGCTCCTGAAGCATTCTAGGTTGACCTCCATCACTGCAGCCACCAGCTGGTCTCTTACTTGTTTCCTGTTTCTGTCTCTCTCATTATTATGGAGGATCCCAAATGAAAAAAGACATGAGCGTGTTGATTTCATCAATGACAAAGTTCAAGGACAATGCTGGAAATGATACGCTATAGGACTACTCTAAATCAAGTGAAGAGAAATTTTGAGTTGAATATTCTTGATCCCTCATGTAAGGAAACTTGAATACGAACTGGACATAGGTGATATGACAGAACTGGTGTTGACTTTCTTAGATGTGAGCTCTAGAGTAAGGATGGCTGCTGCCATAGGTGGCTGTGGCTTTAAAGCTCAGCCATCATGCAATCAGACTTAGCTCAGAGCGTGAGGATACAGGGATGCTCAGTTATGGCTATTAGCAATCAGAAGGATGACGTGAGGAACAAGGAGTATTTGGTCAGGGCTGTCGGTGATGGAGAGGATGACAGGAAGATCTGGCAGGGGACAGGCACTGGCACACAGTAGGTGCTCACAGAATGTCTCTGACTGGAAACAGAAATGAATGAAGAGCATGTTGTGTTACATGCATGTGGGCACTATATCCATGCAAGTGTTACATGTGGCACCACCCAGACCATGTCCTAACAATGAGCAGAGGAATCATGCAGGGATGGGGGTTGGGGGCAGTGAT
>NW_006921714.1:8316965-8322746 GCF_000298275.1 Orycteropus afer afer | reverse complement strand
CTTGGCTACTGTCACAGCCACTGAAATCTGAGAATCCCTTGGCCTTGGATGAGTAGGAGACAAAAGACACAACGCAGGGACTTGGGAAGAAGCCTCAGCCTCAGATGGAGAGAGGAGTGGCTGATCCTGGAAGAGAACAGAGACCCCAGGGAAAGGCAAGAGGGGTGTCTCTGTGTCCAGACTCTGCCTCTTTGCCTCACAGCTGAGGGCTGTGTAGACTTGGTCTGTTTTGACACAACTAGTGCCCATTGGCTGGTGCAATGAGAGTGAAAAGCTATGAGCAGTGACCTGCTTTCTGTCTTTCTCTATTGAGGTTTATTCATTCAACACATTTTTTGAGCACTTACTATGGATTAAACCTTGTTTGAGATGTTGGAGATACAGCAGTGAACAAAACAGACAATAACCCCTTCATGCAGCTAACATTGTGATGAGGGTGAATGGACAAGCTGTGCATACACAGGTAAAATGTGCAGAGGGTCGGACTGTGGCAAGTGCTGGGGAGACACGCAAAGGATTGGAGTCAAAATAACTTGAGATCAGTGGTCAGGGATGTCTTCATTAATGAGGTTTCATCTATGCAAAGGCCTAAAGGAAGAGAGGGAGCTAGCCAGGCAGATATCTGGGAGGAAAGCATTCCAGGCAAAGGGAACTCCATATGCAAAGGCCCTGTGGCAGAAGCTGTTGGCCTGTTCAAGGAGCAGCCAGAGGAAGGCAGTAAGGGAGTAGAAGGGATGGGAAAGGGTTGGTAAGTCACAGGGGGCTCTTTGACTCTTTCTCTTAGCCTGGGAGGAAGCCACTGGGAGTTTCTGAGAGCTGGGATGGGACCTGGCTTGAATTTTAAAAGCTCATTGGCTACCATGTGAAGAATGGATGGCAGGTGGCAAGAGTGGAAGCAGATAATCCATCAGGGGCCTTTGCCACAACCCAGCCAAGGATAGCAGCTTGGCCCGGGTGGAAGCCGTGGAGAGGTGAGAAGGGCTCAGGCTCCCCGCTGCTGCTGTTTCTGTGCATGTGTGTTTTCTCCAGGGCAGCCCAGTCGGAGGTTATGTGTAGGAGCAGGCTGGGGTTTGAATCCTGGTCCCCATTCCAAGCTGGTTCTCTTTGGGATTTGACTTAACCTTTCTAAAACCCCACATTTTCATCATCAGAGAGACAAGGGTAGCACTGGCTGTGCCCCTCATGGGGTTCTGGGGAGCCTCAAATGCAGCAATGCTTGTCAATGCCCACCCCCCAGCCTCTGACACACAGTGAGCACTTAGATTAGATGCTACAACTGCTGTTCACTAGCGTTATTGTCCTCCTCCATAGGAACAGAAGCCATGACATCCTTGTCTTCTGCTGGACTCCAAGTGCCCGTCTCCTAGCCTGTTCCCTGCTCCCAATGAGACTCCAGGTTCTGTCCTGGAACTCAGGCTGCTCCTACCCTGTCACCTGGATGCAGTGGTCATTCTGCCTCTGGATGGTGTTAAGAATTGAATGGCATCCCCCCAAAAAATATGTGTTGCTGCTGAATTGTGCCTGTGAAGAAGGTTGAAAAGGCAAACGATTTGTCATATATGTATTTACCACAGTAAAAAATTATATCTGTATTGAAGGCCTAACCTCTGTACCTGTGTATACAATCCTGTCTGGAAATAGAGAGTTCTTTATAATGTTAATGAAGTCATACCAGAGTAGGGTGGATCCTAAACCCAATCCCTTCTGAATGGTGTCTTCTAAGAAGCGAGAATAGGTACAGAGAGACATAGGAGGAAGACATCATAACAGATGCACCCAAGTCCAGGAAGCCCACGGACGGATCAATGGCAGTTACAGGCGGTCCTCAACTCACTACGGGGCTCCATTCTGACAACTCTGTCATTTCTGACGTAAGCTGCATACTTCTCTTTTTGTTTTTAGTTTTCATTATTGTTGTTGTTGTTATGTGCCGTCAAGTTGGACCCGACTCACAGTGACCCCTCCTTGGGTTTCCGAGGCAGTATCACTATGGAAGTAGATTGCCCAACCTTCCTTCATTATTAGTACCTTTTATTATCAGTATCTTTATAAATCCAGTATTTCCTTGTCTTTGGGGGTTGGAAACATTATAAACTTACAGATATATTTTAATACGTATGTACCTACATAAAAAATACACAAATCATAAAAATTTACTCCAATGGTGAAGAAGAGTTGGACAATGTTGGCATTTCATCACTTGCAGTAATAACTACACTTGTGGAAGGTTCTTCTGGATCATCCTTGGGAATGGGGATGGTATTTCTAGTCAGAAAATTAGTGAGCATTGTATGTATGGTCCTTTCCTTTTTTTTTTTTTCCACATATTTCATGGTAACATCTCACCGCTTCCTGAATCTGTCTATTGATTTACTAATGAGATCAGTGTTTGGGTCCATATTGTCAAACAGTTGAAGCCCTTGTTGAGTTTAGAAAAAACTTGAGCAAAATTACACACTACAACATCAACAAATTACATGCTACAACACTGTATGTTGTACATATTCCTAATGATACGATGTATATAAAACCCAGGACAGTCATAACTCAAATACGTAATAAGTTGGGGACTATGTATACTAGAAATTGGAAGAGACAAAGAAAGTCCTTCCCTAGAGCTGCTGTCCTTGATGCAGACTCCTAGCCTCTTGAACTGTGAGAAAATAACCTTCTGTTCTTTAAAACCACCTGTTTAAGGTAATTTTGTTATGGCAGCACTAGGAAACTAAGACACATGGCTGATTTCATGTTCATTCATGTTGTTTGTGCCACCAGGGCTCTTTTACTTTCATTCACAGGGGTATTATAATCAAAATTATGTGACTAATGACTTTTGGTCAAGAATTATTTGTGGCATGAAGCCCAGATGTCTGCCTTGTCTTCTGTCCTTCTCTTTCATTGACTACATGTTAGAATGCTGCTGGCTGAAACCCAGGCTCTGCTTGGTGTGACTCGCTGTAGCCAATAAAGAGGTGGGAGAACAGAAAGGCACTTTTATTTCTTTGGCTGAGGAAGGGAACAGCCGGGGCTAGTGCCTCCAAGACTGCCCCAAGGAAGGCTCTTCAAGCTTTTCTTCCATAGTGTACAAAACAGGAAGTCATGCAAAATCATGGGTATATGTTCTTCTGCATCCTGCATAGGGATGGTTAGGGTTACATACTTCTCCATACATCACCCAGAGGCAGAGAGGTTAATATTCATGAGGGACTTAATGACCTAAAGTTCACCTAGGATACTAAGATGGCTAACATACCGACTCAGGCTGGCTTTGGCTAACCAGTGGAGGTCAGGGTCAGTAGGATAAGGGGAGGAGGCTTGGCTCAGTTAGCTGTACTGCTTATCTTGTAGTGCCAGTATGCTCTGTCTTAAGAGCACTTCCCCATGCATGGAGCCCACCACCAGGTGGCCCTTCAGTCTTGGCTGTGTCTCCTGAGGTCTGCCTCTGTCCTCTGCCCTGGCCCCTCCTTTTCAGGCCCTGCATATCCCCAGTACTTGGCTGAAAAGGGTGCATTTTAAGTAGGCAGGTGCCTTTCTCCGAACACTGCTACATTTTTTCTGAAAATACTGAAGATGGCACATTGATTTCTTTCATGCAGACAAATCCACACCCATGCTCCTGCTGCCCTTATGACAGGTCTTGCCTAAATTTACACTCACCTTTTGGAGGAGAAGAGACCATTTTTTCATGACATTTACTATTCTAAGCATTTCTACTCCTGATAACGTATTAACGTCTTACGATGTCAAGCCTCAAAGGAAACCAAAAAATCATTTTAATCACCTTGAGAAGCTGTGTCTGGTGAGTTATTGATGAGAACATCTATATAACAAAGTGTCAAAGCAGATGTCTCTTCTCCAGTCCTCCTCCACATGTTAAACAATCCCTCCACCCCCATCCACACACCTGAGAGCTGGGTGTGTAGCATGACTTCTTCCATGGTCTGGGAGGCAAATAGTCCATATGGAATAGATGAGTAGCTTTCAGACTTTGGTCTCTGGAGCCCAGGACACCTCAGAAGTGCCAAGAGGGCATTACTGACCAGAATTCCTGTGTAGAAGAGGTTTAGGGGGGAGGCAATCTACTTGGAAGCTAGGCTTGGCCATTTGCTTTAACACTCAATTTGCCTAACAAATACACTGTTAGAGATTGTGCAAATTAATTCTACCCTTTATTTCTGCCACTGTTGGGACGAATGTGTGATGAAGTCAGGCCGAATGGAAAGGAACAGAGAGACTAAGAAAAAATTACTAGCATTTAGGGAACATCTACAATATGCCAGGTATTTTCCAAATGCTGGTGTAGAACAAAAGTTTCGGACTCCACAAAAATAAAGTGATGTGTTATGTTGTTCTTAGGTGCTGTCGAGCCAGCTCTGACTCATAGTGACCCTACGGACAAAAGAATAAGGAAACACTGCCCGGTCCTGTGCCAGCCTCACAATGCTTGCTATACCTGAGCCACTGTTGCAGCCACTATGTTGATCCATCTCATTGAGGGTCTTCCTATTTTCCAGTGACCCTCCACTTTACCAAGCATGAGATCCTTCTCCAGGGAACAATCCCTTCGGACAACACAACCAAAGTAGGTAAAACAAAGACTGGCCATTCTCGCTTCCAAGGAGCATTCTGGCTGCACTTCCTCCAGGATAGATTAGTTCTTCAGGCAGTCCATGGGACTTTTAGTATTCTTTGCCCACACTACAACTCAAAAGTGTCCACTCTTCTTCAGTCTGCCCTATTCCTTGTCCTGCTTTCATATGCATATGAGGCTATTGAAAATACCATGGCTTGAGTTGGGCGCACCTTAGTCTTCAGAGATATCCTTGCTTCTCATCACTTGAAAGAGGTCTTTTGCAGCAGATTTGCCCGGTGCAATATGTCCTCTGATTTCTTGACTGCTGCTTCCATTGGTGTTGATTGTGGAACCAAGTAATATGAAATCTTAGACAACTTCAATCTTTTCTCCATTTATTGTGATGCTGCTTATTGGTCCAGTTGTAAGAATTTTCAGTTTCTTTAAGTTGAGGTGTAATCCACACTCCAGACTGTATGTAGTCTTTACTCTTCATCAGTAAGTGCTTCAAGTCATCTTCATTTTCAGCAAGCAAGATTGTGTCATCTGCATATCACAGGTTGTTAATAAGTTTTCCTCAAATTCTGATGCTCAGATTATTTGCTCAGCATACAGGTTGAATAATTATGGTGAAAGATACAACCCTGAAAAACTTCTTTCCTGATTTTAAACCATGCAGTGTCCCCTTGTTGTGTTCGAATGATAATCTCCTGGTCTATGTACAGGTTCCTCATGAGTACAATTAAGTGTTCTGCAATTCCCATTCTTCTCAATGTTATCCATATTTGTTATGATCCACACTGTCAAATGCTTTTACATAGTCAATAAAACACACGTAAATATCTTTCTGATATTCTTTGTTTTCAGCCAAGATCCATCTGACATCAGCGATGTTATCCCTCATTCCACGTCCTTCTCTGCAATCAGCTTGCATTTCTGGAAGTTCCCTGTCAATATAATGCTGCAACCATTTTTTAATTATCTTCAGCAAGATTTCACTTGCATGTGATATTAATGATATTGTTCAGTAATTTCCACATTGTATGGGATCACCTTTCTTTAGAATGGGTACAAATATGGATCTCTTCCAGTCAGTTAGCCAGGTAGCTGTCTTCCAAATTTCTTGGCATAACTGAGTGAGTGCCTCCAGTGCAGCTTCCATTTGTTGAAACATCTCAATGGGTATTCTGCCAATTCCTGGAGGCTTG
>NW_006921714.1:8311334-8316485 GCF_000298275.1 Orycteropus afer afer | reverse complement strand
GACTCTCTACTTCATGGAATTACAGAACTGGGTCAAAGAACCAGCTAGGAACCAGGGTCTTGCCACATTACTAATAGTACTGAACTTGAGCTATGGATTGAATCGTGTTTCCTAAAATATGTGTCAACTTGACTAGGCCATAATTATCAATTTTTGTAATTATCCTCCATTTTATGATCTGATGTCATTAACCTATGTGTTGTAAATCCTAACATCTGTGATATTAATGAGGCAAGATACAATCTATAGGACCGGGCTATATCTTGAGTCAATCTCTTTTGAGATAAAAAAGAGATTAGACAATGGAGCAGAGATCAGAGGGACCGACTACTAACACCAAAAAAGAAGAACTAGGAGCTAAGCATGTCTTTTGGACCTGGGGTCCCTGCACTGAGAACCTCCTTGACCCAGAGGATGACTGATGCCAAGACTCATGGAGCTCTCCAAGGAATAGGAAGCCTACAGATATGGAAATAAAACAAAGACCTTCCTCTAGAGACAACGGAGAGAGAAAGCCTTCTCCTAAAGTCAGCTCCCTGAATTCAGACTTCCAACATCTGGTGGTGCAACCCTAAGGCATTTAACTTGTAACCAGAAGGTTGGTGGTTCAAACCCACCAGCTGCTCTGCAGAAGGAAGATGGGGCAATCTAGTTCCATAAAGATTTACCACGTTGGAAACCCAACAGTGGTCATTATGAGTTGGAATCAACATGATGGCAGTGGGTTTGGTAGCATCTTAAACTGTGAGAGAATGTGTTTCTGTTTGTGACAGCCACACATTTGTGGTATTTCTGTTATAGAAGCACTAGAGAACTAAGGCAACTCGGGTTCCACTAGGGTGGTAATGAGGTGCTGAGAAAGATTTTCAGTATTTTCCAACTTCCAAATGGAACACTGCATTCCCAGCGAAGATGAGGCAGCACCAGCTCTTGCATGAAATGATGTTGCATCAATTTGGTTATACTGTGATAGGAAGCTCTTCTTAGAAATTATGGATGTCTTTAATAAAACACAGAAAACCTAATATTATTAAATAAGCTCTGTCTGACAGACATCATCTTTCAAAAAACGTGGTCTCTAAGGGCAGAAAACAAAGAGCATCTTGGTGGAAAGAGGTTGAGAGTCACTGCTTTATAATAGCACTCATTTGACTATTGGGGAAGCTGAAGTTCAGGGAAGGGGAGGGCCAGGTTTCCCTGGGAGCTAAACAAAGCCAGAATTGGAACAGGTAGTCTTCATTCCTAAGACAGTGCTCACAGCCCCTCAAGAGAAAGTTGTCCTTACTGAGGGAAGACCAAGCAGGGAAAGAATAGCAGAATGTTCTAACTGTTCCTTCGAGCAGGTTTTGGCTGTATTTAAAGGCCACTGCTGATGAGGAGAGGCCATCAAAGTGTTTCCATGGTGACTAGTGGGAAGGAGATGATGCTCAGTCCTAGAGAGGAGGGAGGGTGTGGGTGGAAGAAGGCAGAGTCTGCTCTCCAGATGACTGCACTGATCCTAGAATAATCCCAGAAGAGCAGTCCCATGGGCAAGACGAGACTCTAAGCTGTGAGTTTCTTCTTTCCCTGGACAATGACAGTGCAGGACCTCTCTCAAAACTTGGTGGCAGTCCCTGAAGGATGAAAGGATACTTTGAGTTCCTACAGTAATTCTCTAGGACCTGACCCTACACTTAGCCCCAGCCAGGCTCAGACCTACTTAGAAACCTAGGAGAAATCACATCTCTGCAAAGAAACTTGACTTTTCTCCCTTCTCCCATCCTACACCTCCTCCTGTTTCTGTCAGATCAGCTCAAGGCCCACCACCCACTCAACTGTCCAGATCCAAAACCCGGGAGTCATCCTCAACTCCTCCCTCCCTCTTTTTCCATATAGCCAACAAAATCTTACAGATTTACATCTCTCTTTGGCAGGGTTCTTGGTTGCAAGAAACAGAAACCTAAGCTGTTGTACTGAAAGGACATGGAGCTAAGTGCAAGGGGCTCTCCTGGATTGAGGAGCTCTGATGGTGCAGTGGTTAAAGCATACGGCTTCTAACCATAAAGATTGGTGGTTTGATCCCACCAGCCACTCTACAGGATAAACATGAGGCAGTCTGCTTCTGAAAAGATTTACAGCCTTGGAAACCCTGTGGGCAGTTTACTCTGCCCAACAGGGTCCCTGAGAGTCACAATTGACTTGACAACAGTGGGTTTTTCAGTTTTGTTTTGTTTTTTTTAAATCCTGGATTGGATCCTAGAACAGAAAAGGGACAGAAGTATATTCACTGGTGAAATCACAATGAATGAAGTCTAAAGTTTAACTAATAAACCAAAAAATAAACCCACTCCCACTGAGTCCATTCCAACATTTGATGAGCCCACATGTGCAGAAATAAACCTCTCCGCAGGGTCCTCAAGGCTGGCACCTTTCAGAAGCAGGTAATCGGGCTGTCTTCCCAGATGCCTCAGTGTGGATTTGAATCTCCAATCTTCCAGTTAGTATCTAGTACCAAGCATTGGTGACACCCAGAGACCTTAGTTAGTGTTGTTGTTGTTATCAGGTGCTGTCGAGTCAGTTCCCACTCATATCGAACTCATGTTGTGTACAAAAGAATGAAACACTGCTGAGTCCTACACCATCCTCACAACCCTTGCTATATTTGAGCCCTTTGTTGCAGCTACTGTGTCAGTCTATCCCATTGAGTGTCTCCCTCTTTTTTCCTGACCCTCTACTTTATCAAGCATGATGTCCTTCTCCAGGCACTGGTCCCTCCTGGTAATATGTCCAAAGTATGTGAGATGAAGTCTCAGCATCCTCACTTCTAAGGAGCATTCGGACTGTACTTCTCCCAGGACAGATTTGTTCATTCTTCTGGCAGCCCCCGGTCAATTCCTTATTCTTCTCCAACACCACAATCCAAAGGCATCAATTCTTTGTTCTTCCTTTTTTATTGTCCAGCTTTTGCATGCATATGAGGCGATTGAAAACACCATGGTTTGGGCCAGGTACACCTTAGTCTTCAGAGTGACGTCTTTGCTTTTTAACCCTTTGAAGTTTTAGTTTAGTTTATTTGATAGCACTGTATTAATGCTGGTTTCTTAATTTCGACAAATATACCGTATTAATGTGAGATGTTAATAGTAGGGAAACTGAATGAGGAGTATATGGGAACTCTATGTACTATGTTTGCAACTTTTCTGAGAATCTAAAATTCTTTCAAAATAAAAATTTATTTTTAAAAAATTTTAAGAAAGACACTAGGGAAGTTATAGACACTCAGGGAGGGTTAAAGGAGTGGGCTTGAAAGCTACTTAGCCAGGACTCATACCCCAAACCACCTTGCAGACCTGGCTGGGTGGAGATGTGACTTCTGATACTGCTGAGTACAGACACACCCCTCCCCCCTACAAAGCTGGACATTGGGCCCTGTCTGCTGACCTGGAAATCCAACAGGGCTTTCATTGCTGCCACCTCCCTTGCCAGGATGGAGTTTGTCTTGTCTCTGCTTCTTCACATACTTCTGACTCAAAGGGCAGAAGTTTGGTCCATGTGCCCATAGCCCAGTGCAAAAGATCTTGGGAAATGACGTGTAATTTGCAGCAGCCTGTATTGTAAGAGGTGAGTCCTAGCTCACAAAATGGGAGAGTCCTTTCAAATATCTTGGAAAATGGCCCCTTCTCTCCAGCTGCACCACGGCTCTTCTAGTTTAGACCAGCAGTGTGTATCAGCCAACACACTAATGCTCTCCAGGCTGGTCCCTGTCTCCCGAGCTGCCTCCTTCCTACAGGCTTTCTGTTGGGGCCCAGTGATCTCCTACAGCCTCCTGGTACCCCATGTTCGTCTTCTTCTTACACTCACATTTGCTGTGTAGTCAAAACGAGCCAGTTCTGCTTCCTTAATATTTCATCTCCATGCCCATGAAGATCAAAGATCCAAGAAGAGCAAAGACTACAGTCCTCAGTATTGATTACAACTCTACTTAAAGGAAACAAAAATTCTCACAACTGGACCAAAAAGCATCATCATAATAAACTGAGAAAAGACTGAAGTTGTCAAGGATTTCATTTTATTTGGAGCTACAATCAACACCCATGTCAAGAAATCAAATGGCATATTGCTTTGGGTAAGTCTACTGCAAAAGACCTCTTTAAAGTGTTCAGAAGCAAGAAGTCACCATGAGGACCAAGGTGCACCTGACTCAAGCCATGGTGTTTTCAATTGCCCCATAGGCAAGCAGAAGCTGGACAATGAAGAAGCATCTATGCCTTTGAATTATGGTGTTGGAGAAGAATAATGAATATACATACCATGAACCGGCAAAAGAATGAGCAAATCTGTCAGGACGATGTACAGCCAGAATGCTTCTTAGAAGCAAGGATGGCAAGACTTGGTCTCACATACTTTGACACATTATCAGCTGGGACCACGCCAAGGCATCTTGGAAGACAGGCCTGATGACCTGCTTCTGAAAGGTCCCAGCCCTGAGAACCTTTTGCTAGGCAAAGTAGATAGTCAGGAAACAGAGGAAGACCCTCAATGAGACAGACTGACCCAGTGGCTAAAACAATGGGCTCACACATAGCAACAATTGTGAGGATGGCTCAGGACTGTGCAGTGTTTTGTCCTATTGTACATAGGGCCACTATGGGCCAGAACTGACTCGATGGGACCCAACAACAATAACATGCCCTCCTTTCCACTCCTTCTCTTAGAACCGTAAGGAATTCTGGTGGTCCAACAATTAGATATTTAGCTGCTAATTGGAGGTTCAAACCCACCTAGAGACTGTAGGAGAGAAACCTGGTGATCTGTTCCCATAAAGATTACAGCCAAGAAAGCCCTACGGGGCAATTCTCTGTCACATGAGGGCACTCTAAGTTGAAATCAACTTGATGGCACCTAACAACAACCTCGACTTGGGCTCCCATCGCCCCCTCTCTGGCCCCAGCCAAGAAGTGTTCCTCCTCATCATGCTCAGCTTCCCACTGGGATGCTTCTAGAATGGAAACTAGACCAAGGTACTTCCTGGCTCTGAACCCACCTGTCAATGGGCCCTCATTGACTTCAAGACAAAATGCCTAGTGCTAGCCTGGTATTCATGCACCCTTCACCTTCAGTGCCCCGTGTCATAACCAGAGCACACTCTCCCTTGTGTCTCCAAATGCTGCT
>NW_006921714.1:8310379-8310879 GCF_000298275.1 Orycteropus afer afer | reverse complement strand
GAGGCAGTATCACTACGGAAGTAGATTGCCCAACCTTCCTTCCGAGGAGTGGCTGGTGGATATGAACTGCCAGCCTTCTGGTTAGCAGTCTAGTGCCTTAGGCACTATGCTACCAGAGCTCCTTGGAGCAATATCTTATCCATCATTATAACTTTAGCATCTAGCACAACAAACAGTAGGCCCATAATAAATACTCAATCAATGAATGAGGCCAATGGACTCTTGGACCCTAAAGAACACAGCCCCTTTTTGGGGAACAGTTCCCATGTAACAGACCTAGCTCTTTAAAACTGAGCCAGCTTTGCTCTGGGGTGATGCTAGCTAGCTCTCCTGTGGCTCTTCCATCAAAGCCACAAGGAGAAGGCCTCTCTCTAGAACTTCCTGTCTGACTGAGTCTAGCCCAGGACAGCTAAGAGCCCATCCTCCTTTCTCCTGAGCCATTGCCTTACTCTGTACCAGCCATGTCTCCTACACCTGCAGCTGTGACCATACAGAGTCAG
>NW_006921714.1:8308255-8309576 GCF_000298275.1 Orycteropus afer afer | reverse complement strand
AGGTGCTGTTGAGTTAATTATCAACTCATAGTGACCCTATGTGATGGAGTAGAATTGCCCCATAGGGTTTTCTGGACAACTCTTTACAGATGCAGATCACCAGGTCTTTCTCCCAAGGAGCTGCTGGGTGGATCTGAACCACCAACTTTTCAGTTAGCAGCTGAGCACTTAACTGTTTGTGCTACCAGGCTTCTACCTACAAGGAAGAAATGGACATGATCAAAACTCTGATTTGGCCTTTTAGCCTCCAGAACTTGCAGACAAACAATGTCTGTTCTTTAAAGCCACACACATGGAACATTCGTGTCACAGCAGCCCTCACTCACTGCCATTGAGTTGGTTCCAACTCATAGCGACCCTCACTAGGTTTCCGAGGTGGTGAATCTTCATGGAAGTAGAATGCTTCTGCGGAACCTCCAACCTTCTGGTTAGCAGTCAAATGCCCTTAAGCACTATGCCACAGCAGCACTAGGGAACTGAAATGCTTGGCTTATAGAGGAAGGACTTCTACTCGGATGGGTACAATCATGTGTCCAACACCACTAGTTCAGTCACCGACCAGGATTCAAACTCAATTCCAAAGGGCATGTCCTTCCCGTCCCCTCTGTTCCATCTGCAAGAGGAAGAAGCCTGATGCTTCAGCCTTCCAGCAGCTTCCAGCATCAGCACCAGTCAGAAGAGCACCAAGGGAAGTTCAGACAAAACTGGCAGAAGCCCAGGAGATGGGAGCATTCACTTCCCGTTGGGCCAAGAGAAGCTTCTCAGAGGAAGAAAGGAATACAGTCTTCACAGCCTATGGGGCTTGGGCTGTGAGGGACAAATTCAAGGGCAGGAGAGGCAGGAAGAACAGGGTGAGCTATGTGAACACTCCCTCCCTCAAGCTCGTTGGAGCCTGTGCGTCATGGAGAACTGAGGCCATCCCTACAGACCACAGAGGACACAGAAATATTGGGCATCGGTAAAAATAGCACCAGCGGTGACGATGATGCTTTTGGAACCACCTGGCAAGTGAGATACTGCTGACATTCTGCTGGTGAAATTATTCAGATTGATCTATGCTCTTGGGGGAGGGAGGACAAGCAAACCCATCATACTTCAGGTAGAAGGGAAAAAAGGTCACCTTTGGTACCAAGATATTTTTCCCAGCCACAGAGCCTAGCAATGGTCAAGCCCCATCCTTAAATAACTGGGCACTTTCAGCCTGAACCCATGGTCTACAGAGAGGGTCCTTTAAGGAAATAGAAGGTCATTATTTACACTCTCGTTATAGCAGAAATAAATAAATAATAATAATGAAAACGAAGCAGAGGGACTCAGGGAC
>NW_006921714.1:8305159-8306330 GCF_000298275.1 Orycteropus afer afer | reverse complement strand
TGAGTTGGGTCCAACTCAACGGCACATAACAACAACAACAACAGAGGCAGAAGGGGAATTTCACTGCCAGCTGAGAGAGCCACCTGGCTGAGGGACAGTAACAGCGGAACCAAAAGGCATGGGGCAGAGTGGTAGGCTTATCTGGCCCACAGAGGCAGAGGCATGTCTAAGACAAAGCAGAGAGGAGACTGTTCTGATTGAACAACCATATTCTGAGCATGTTCCCGAACTTGAATTATAGCCTGTTGCTTCTCTAATAAACTCCATAATCTGTGAGTTCTGTGTGACCACTGCAGCGAATTATCGAACCCAGCAAAGAGGTGGTGGGTACCAGGGGAAGGACGGTTGGTGTCAAGGTTGGTAAGAGGGCTGGAGGGTGGCGGCATGTCTGGTGTCACAGGAACAGACCTTAAGCTGCTGATGGTGATTCTGTCTTCTTGTGTAGTTACAGGAGGTCAGAAGGTGCCACCTCCCTGCCCCTTTAGTGAGGGTGCAAATGGTTAATACATTTGGCTACTAACCAAAAGGTGGGAGGTTCAAGTCTACCCAGAGTACCTCCAAAGAAAAACCTGACAGTCTACTCCTGAAAAATCAGCCATTGAGGTGACTCTGACTCATAGCAACCCATGAAACTGCCCCATAGGGTCCTCTAGGCTGGAAACTTAGAGAGGCAGAATGTCAGGCCTTTCTTCCACTGAGCTGCTGGGTGGGTTAGAACCACCAACATTTCAGTTAACCATAGAGAACTTAGCCATTACATCACCAGGGCTCCTTTCACTAAGGTACAGTGGTTTCCAAATCTGGTTGTATAATAGAGTTCGAAGCTGTTCCAAATACTGATTATCAACCACTAAACCAACTTACTAAACCAGACTTTCTAGGGATGGGGCCCAGGCATCTGCATTTGTGAAAAGTCCCCCAAGGAACTTCTGATTAAGTGGGTCTGAACAGAGCACTCTCCTGAAACACGAGTGCTCCACCCCACTCCTCCTTCTCCTGAGGGGCAGGAGGTCACACCCAGCTTGGCAGAGCTGCGTTGAAGAGTGCTGGCGGGACACAGGGCATGAGCTAGGAGTCAGGCACAGCCCCCTTCCTTCCACTTTGGCTCTCCTGCTGCTTAGCCAGGAGCCCCTGCGTGACGCAAGCGGTGGACTGCTCAGCTGCAAACTGA
>NW_006921714.1:8300677-8304684 GCF_000298275.1 Orycteropus afer afer | reverse complement strand
TCAGTTAGCAGCTGAGCCAGTAGAGGGAGGAAAACCCCCTGGGACCAATGAAAGATATTATAGCTCAGGGGAATGTGACCTACCAGGAAGTCTCAGGAGAAGGAGTCTTTTTCTCCCTGAAACAGAAGGAAAGCACCAGCAACCACCTGCAGGAAACATCACGGTGTCTCAGGATGCCTGGTCCCGTAGGACAGGACCAAGGAGTCTCAGTGACCACTGGAGGGCCCAGAAGCACAGGCTGAGAGGTTGAAGGCCTAAGAAAACCAGAAGGCAATTGCAGAAACGCAACCTACATCGGTATCATCGAGGACAGAACCAGCCAAGCAGAAAGCAATCAAAGAGGTCAGACTTCCAGTTGAGAAGGAAGAAAACAAGGGATGAAATTGTTAAGAAATCAATAGCTACAGAGGACAGAGAGGAAAGACCTAAGCCACTGGGCTGCTGGGCCAATATCCAGGCCCTAATGGCCTTACCTAGAGAGCAGGGAGAGAGTTATAAACAGGCCCTCCGTGTGTCCGTTAGGTCTTTAAATCGGGAGATTTTTAATAAATAAAATGTAAAAGGGATAAAAGGGGAACACATCACCCTATTAATAACAATGTTTACAAAGAAACTAGAATACATGTTGTCAGGTCCTATCAGGTTGGCCACCAACGTATGACAGCCCCGTGCACAGCAGAAGGAAATACTGCCCGGCTCTGTACCATTCCCGTGAGCATTTGCACATCAGACCGTTGTGATCCATAAGGTTTTCACTGGCCGGTTTTCAGAAAGAGATCACCCGGACTAGACTCCTCCTAGTCTGTCTTGGTCTGGAAGCTCCTCTGAAACCTGTTCAGCATCAAAGCAACGCCTTAGCCTACAGCCACAGACAGGTGGTAGCTACCCATGAGAATCAAATGCTGCATGGAAGGTAAGAATTCTACCACTGAACCACCAGTACATCTGAGAAGAAATGTTTCTGGGACAACAATCCATGCTTTAATAGAAGAAAATGTCCCTGACCTCAGAAGTGATACTTCTGCCAAATGAGTAGACCAATCAGCCTGTCCAGGTATCAGATTGCAAAGATGGCACCACACAGCTGCTACCTCCCCTTGTCACGTTCCTCCTCACATTCTCTGCTCCAGGCACAGTGACTCATTCCAAGTTTCCCAAAAATGTTCACTCATGCTTCTACACTTATTCTCACATGCTTTCCAAAACTGGATTTCCTTTCCAATCACTCCAAAGGCCCCCTAATCCTACACCCTTCTGAGTGATGTCTTATATAAAAAGCAGAACAGACACACAGTGGGGGCAGGGGTGGGGGAAGGATGCTGTTGTTAGGGGCCATGGAGTCGGTTCTGACTCATAGTGACTCTGACTCATACAATAGAATGAAACACTGCCCGGTCCTGTGCCAGCCTCACGATCCCTGCTGTCCCTAAGGCCATCTTTGCAGCCACTGTGCCAATCCATCTCATTGAGGGCCATCCCCTTTTCTGTTGACCCTCCACTTTACCAAGCATGACATCCTTCTCCAGGGAATGGTCCCTTCTAACAACATGACTGAAGGAGGTGAGATGAAGTCTGGCCATTCTCGCTTCCAAGGAGCATTCTGGCTGCACTTCCTCCAGGACAGATTTGTTAGTTCTTTTAGCAGTCCATGGTACTTTCAGCATTCCAACACCACAACTCAAAACCATCAACTCTTCTTCTGTCTTCCTTATTCATTGCCCAGCTCTCACATGCATATGAGGTGATTGAAAATACCATGGTTTGGGTTAGGTGCACCTTAGTCTTCAAGGAGACATCTTTGCAAATGCATTTGCAACAGGAACACCAAGGATTGCTAGCAGCTACTAGAAGCTGAAAGAGACAAACAAGGACCCTTCCCTACAGTCAATACCCTGAATTCAGACATCTAGCTTTCTGAACTATGAGAAAACAAATTGCTGTTCTTGTTGTCATGTTGTTGTTGTTGTTGTTGTTAGGTGCCATCTTGTCCACTGTGACTCCTAGCAACCCTGTGTACAACAGAATGAAACAATGCCCAGTCCTGCACCATCCTCACAACCCTTGTTATACTTGAGCCTGTTGTTGCAGTCCCTGTGTCACTTCATCTCATTGAGGGTCTTCCCCTTTTTTACTAACCCACTACTTTACCTTCTCCAGGGACTGGTGCCTCCTGACAATATGACCAAAATAGGTGAGATGAAGTCTGTCCATTCTCACTTCTAAGGAACATTCTGCTGTACTTCTTCTAAGACAGACTTGTTCATTGTTCTGGCAGTCCATGGTATATTCAGTATTCTCCACCAACACCATAATTCAAAAGCATCAATTCTTCGCTCTTCCTTATTCATTGTCCATCTTTCACATGTGTAAGAGGTGATTGAAAACACCATGGCTTGGGTCAAGCATGCCTTAGTCCTTAAAATGACACCTTTGCTTTTGAACACTTTAAAGAGGTCTTTTGCAACAGATTTGCCTAATGCAATGTTTTTTGATTTGTTGACACGAGTGTAGATTGTAGCTCCAAATAAAATTAAATCCTTGACAACTTCAATCTTTTCTCCATTTATCATGATGTTGCTTATTGGTCCATTTGTGAGAATTTTTATTTTCTTTATGTAGAGGTATAATCCATACTGAAGATTGTACTCTGATCTCCACCAGTAAATGCTTCAAGTTCTCTTCACTTTCAGCAAGGAAGATTTTATCATTGCATATCACAGATTGTTAATGAGACTTCCTCTAAGCCTGATGCTGCATTCTTCTTCATATACTGCAGTTTCTCGGTTTATCTTTTCAGCATGCAGGTTGAGTACAGATTGGTCTATGATGTAGATCGTAACAAATCATGAATAACATTCCAGGGAATGGGAATTCCAGAACACTTAATTGTGCTCATGGGAAAACTGTACATAGACCAAGAGGTAGTCATTTGAACAAAACAAGGGAGGTACTGCGTGGTTCTGTTCTTGAAAGCCACCCAAATCATTTGTTGTCAAGTAGATTCTGACTCTTAGCCAGCCTACAGGAGAGAGTAGAATTTCCCCCATAGAGTTTCTAAGATTCTAATCTTTACAGAAGCAGATTGTCACATGTCTCTCATGACCAGCTGGTGGATTCCAGCTGCCGATCTTTAAGATAATAGCTGAGTGCTTAACCACCATGCCACTGGGGCTCCTTTCAAAGTCACCACTTCGGTAATTTTGTATGGCAGCACTAGGAAACTAAGACAGCAGGTCTTTCCGATAAAGGGTTCATGTCTCCTTTGTTTCCATGCACAAAAGCTATACCCACATAATAGAGTGTGTGTGATACCCACCCTGTTTTCTTCCTTCCTTCTCTGCCCCCACTATGCTTTGCTAAGGATGCTGGACTTGGTTGTATGACTTACTTTGGCCAATGGGATGTGGGTGACAATTCTGGTTCTAAGCTGAAGCTTTAAGAAGCATCACATGTTTCTGTTACCCATCATGCACTTCTGCCACCCACCTCAAAAAGAGCTGCCCAATCTCTCCTCATCTAGAGCAAAAAAGAATGAAGAAAACCAAAGATGCATGGAAACAATTAGTCCAAAGGACTAATGGACCATACGAACCTCAGCCATATGAACATGAAACTAGAAGAACTAGATGGTGCCCAGCTACTACTGCCAACCACTCAGAAAGGAATCAGTGTGGGAGATCCTGGCTAGAGAGGGAGGACAATGTACAATAAAACTCAGAATCATAAAAAATACCAGGTTTGCTGGTCTGGTAGAATCTGGTGAGATCCCAGAGACTGTGGCCCCTAGAATTGAACTCACTCCTATGCCTTCCAGCCAAACAATAGATAGACATGTAGGGTGAACACTTATATCAGGTAGATACACTCTTGAGAATGATCAATCACAAGGGAATAGAAGGGCAGTATTTGCACAGGAAGATACCTCAGGGGCAGGAATGCATAGGAAAGAAAGACACAGGGAAGAGGTAACCAGAGGGAGGAAGTGGGAAGAGAGCTGTTACATTGTC
>NW_006921714.1:8280619-8300402 GCF_000298275.1 Orycteropus afer afer | reverse complement strand
GATCCAACTCATAGCAACCCCTCTGTGGGTTTCTGAAGTGGTGTCACTGTGGAAGAAGATTGCCCAACCTTCCTTCCAAGGAGTGGCTGGTGGGTTTGAACCAACAGCTTTCTGGTTAGCACTAGTATGCCTTAGATACTATGCCACCAGAGCTCCCAAATAAGCAACATCATAATGATAAGTGGAGAAAAGATTGAAATTGTCAAGGATTTAATTTTACTTGGATCCACAATCAATGCCCACGGAAGCAGCAGTCACAAAATCCAATGGCTTATTGCATTAGGCAAATCTGCTTCAAAAGACCTCTTCAAAGTGTTCAAAACCAAAGATGTCACCTCGAGGACTAACATGTTTGACCCAAGCCATGGTATCTTCAATAACCTTATATATATGTGAAAGCTGGACAATGAATAAAGAAGACCAATGAAGAACTGATGCCTGAATTATGGTATTGGCAAAGAATATTGAATGTACCATGGACTACCAGAATAACAAACAAATGTGTCTTGGAAAAAGTACAACCAGAATGCTTCTTAGAAGCAAGAATAATAAGACCTTGTCTCACATACTTTGGATGTGTATCAGAAGTGACCAGTCTCATGCTTGGTAAAATAGAGGGTCAGCAAAAATGAAGGAGACTCTCAATGAAATGGGTTGACACAGAGGTTGCAACCACGGCATCTGGCATAGCACCAATTATGAGGATGGTGCAGGACCAGGCAGTGTTTCATTTTGTTGTCCATGGGGTCACTATGAGTCAGAACCATCTTGACAGCACCTAACAACCCCACGAGTTGTTCCAAATGCAACAACAGGCATTTGGAATCCATGAGGGATTAAAGCAGTCGAAGACTCCTTTCCACATGGGGTTTAACTTCTGGCTGGGGATGAAACAATAAGCACATCACTTTGTATGTTAGAAGTCGGTACACGCTATGAAAGAAGAAAGAAACAGAGAGAGAAAGGAAGGAGGGAGGGAGGGAGGGAAGGGGAGGAGATGGGAGGCGAGGGGCTGGGAGGGGAGGGAAGGAAAGGGAAAGGAAGAGAAGCAAGAGAATAGGAAAAAGACCGGGCAGGGCTTTGTTCTGCTGCACATAGGGTCGTTATGAGTTGGAATCAACTCAATGGCACCTAACAACAAAAATAAAATAAGGAAAAAGAGAACCAGAAGGTTGGAGTGTGAAACAAGTGATAAGGAAGCCCTCACGAAGAAGTTGGGATTTAAGCATAAACTTGAAAGAGATGAGTAGATGGCATTAGTTTGTTGAATGAATGAATGAATGAGACAATAAGAACTCATTTCATTTATTTCTAAGGGAAAATGATCCGACGCAAGGATTAAAAGATTTCTTCCAAACCCAGATCATATCTAACTGATCTTTGGAGTTTGATTCTAAAAGTAGTATGTGTCTTGTAGAGACTGACAGTTTGCAGGGTGGGGGAAGGTGGCCTGCAAAGGCTTGAGTCGGCAGAGGAAGTTTTAATGGGCTTCCTTTTGTAAATGATATTTACAAGTTGTATCTGACAAGGGAAGTCTGTTTGTGCAATGAGTGATCCCTCCAGCTGACTCTATAATGAGTGTGCCATCTCTGACTTATGCTCTGGGAACAGCACGAGAAGGACTCAGGGAGCTAGAGGTGAGTGGTCTGAGAGCAGCTGGGATTTCAAAGTCCTCTTCCTTCAGCTGGCTCTGAACCAGTTGCCATCGAATCCACTCTAACACATGGCAACCCCGTGTGTGACAGAGAAGAGAGTTCTATAAGGTTTTCAGTAGCTGACTTTCAGAAGGCCTTTCTCTTGAGACATCGTCTCTGGGTGGATTTGAACGGCCAACCTTTCAATTAGCAGTCAATCACTTAATCGCTTGCACCACCCAGGGATCCTGACTTGGCTCTGGAAGGCTGATAGGGAGGCTTTAGGCATGTGTGGTGGCTGCATCTTGTGGGGCCTGCTCACCAGCCACCTGCATATCTGTACATCTATTGACACTGCTGGTTCCTCTCCCGAGCTCTTCCTGCAACCCCAGGAAGTGGGGAGAGCTGTTGCCACCACCCTTACTCCACAGATGAAACAGCTGAGGCTCAGAGAGAGAAAGTGATTGTCTAAAGTCACAGACTGACTGCCCAGCAGAGCTGGAGCTCAAACTCGGGTTGCTGGATGCCCACCCCAGCACCCTTTCTGATTCCCATCTGTCCCAGGCTTGAGGACTCCAGCCAAGGAGAAGACAGGATGGAGAGGAGGATCCATTCATGTACGGGCCTCCCAAGGCTTTGCTTCCTCCTAAGCAGGGGGTGGAGGTTCATAGGCTATCCCAGACTATCCCTTGTTCCTTTACAGAGAGCTGTGTGAAGTGTTTCCACTGGGGTGCTCATGGGATGTGGTCTATCTAATGTGCCAAATGCCCCGCACTTGAAACTGTGAAGGCAAAAGGGTGGGGAGTGCTGGGAGCTGTCAAGCTCGCGGGGTGAAGTCTCCCAGCAGCAGAAGGATGACTTTTTAACCAGGTCACCTCTACACAGCTGCAGACATTGGTGCAAAGTCAGAAGTATCCAGCACAGCATTCTCTTTCTTCAGGTCCAGTCCCACCTGAAGAGTGAGGGACATCATTCAAGCAGGCCTTTGAAGTCAAGGAGATCTCCCTCCCTTTGTGATTTATATTCATTCATTCATATGTTCACTCCTATCTACCAAACACTTGCTGAGTGTCTACCATGTGCCAGGATCTCTTCTAGGTTGTACACACCTGCACAAACACACCCCGTGTTATAGTGAAGACAAACAAGGTAACATAAGTAAAGATCATTACATAGACTGGTAAAAGGGAGGTGTTATAAATAAATGATTATTGGAAGAGATTGCACTTTCTTGCTCGTCAAACATCTAGACTTGCCTAGGAAACCATCTAAGAGAATTTTTTAATCTGAGCAGTTGGAAAACTTCAGACAAAGACAAGAATGGGAGGGAACAGGAAGTGGCCCACGTGGAACATCAGCTCTGTGTCCTGTGGTTTACATGCCTCGTGGCACCTTCTCCCCCTTCCCTGCCAGGCGTGTGGCCTGGCCCAACCATACATACAAGTAGATTGAGACACAGGCCACACAGCTGTAACAGGCAGAACTAGCATTCAAACTCAGGTCTACCTCATTAAAGAAGTCCTTCTTTAACGTGCACTTGCATGTTCATTCCTGCATATATTCACAAAACAGACAAGAATCACTTTGCATGGAACAAAACTGAAAATCATAACAAAGACCAGGCTTACTGGTCTGACAGAAACTGATGAAACCACAGAGACTACGGTCCCTAGTCACCCTTCAGGCTTGGAATTGAACTTACTCCCATGGCTTAACTTCCAGCCAAACAATAAACAGGCCTATGAGGTGAACACTTACACACCAGGGAGATGCAACCCTTCAAACGATCAAGCACAGGTGATCAGAAGGACAGCATGTGTGCAGGGAAACAGCTCAGGGGGCAGGAACGCACAGGACAGAAGGACACAGGGGAAAGGTAACCACAGGGAGGAAGTGGGAAGAGAACTGTTACATTGTGAAGATGGTAATGAATGTCACAAAACAAAATGTGTATGAACTGTTGAACGGAAAACGAATTTGCTCTGTAAACTTTCACTCAGATCAACAATAAAAAAGTTAAAATAAATAATACTTTGTGGTTTCCTTTACCTTTAAGAACTGGAGGCCAGGTGAGTGTTCTGGCCAGGAAACCATGTGATTGGCTGAGAGCATGCAGGAAGGATGGTTGCTGATGCTTTGGTGCTGTGTTGACATCACAGCAGCACGTGGATTCAGTTTGAAATCATCCTTTCCACCCCTCCCCCGACCCTTCTCTCTCTCCACCCTTCTCTCTCTCGGGGCCTCTAAGTAAAGGCTGATCTGATGAGATAACAAAAAGGGTCCCCAATGGCTGGCCTAGCTCAGCCTTAGAAAGACCAACACATCCAAAATAGCATCATTTCAACAAGTAATTGATATTCTTTTAAAAATCGATATCTTCCATTCTCTCTTTTGTGTTAAGATCTTTGAAATCAGTAGTGTGTATTTTGCACTCACAGCACCCCTCGATTCAGGCCGGCCACGTTGCAAGTGCTCAGTGGTCACACGTGGCGGGTGCCCTCCATCCTGGGCAGCTCAGCCTTCAACGAGCTCTTTCTTTCTCTGAGGTACGGTTCCCTCAATGGCACGGTGATGGGGTGGGACCACAGTTGCTCCTTCTGACCCAAACAGCAGGACCCTCTGCATGCAGCTACCCCGCTGGTCACACTGCCCATTCCTGATTGATTAGTGGGGAGTCCCCACCATCAGCAGACAGAACAATGTGGCCGTTGCTGGGACTTAATGAAGCAGAGCAGCACCAGGCTATAAAAATGTCATTAGGCAGCCCTCCAGCCACGGGGTTAACCAGGGAAGTATTGAAAGAGCACATTAGGGAGATAATCGGCTGATAATTGCTGCCCAAATGAAGCTGACAGAACCCAGGGCCATCATTCTGGGCTGCCACCTCTCCAAAGAGGGACACGAGAGGCAGCAATTATTCCTACAACTTTGATTTAAAAAGTGATCTAGAAAAAGAATGAGAAGGGACATCTCACCAATAAAGAATAAGTATGAACCAAAAACCAAAAAGAAGACTCAATCTCTGGAATCATTGAAGAAATGCACATTAAACCACAGTGACCTGCCAATCTAGCTCCTTCTCTAGCCCCCTAATATCTCTTAGAATGGTAATACCCAGTGTTGGTGAGGATGTTGCGCAATGAGCACTCTCACGTACCACCAGTGGGGATACACATGGCTACAGATCTTCTGCAAAGCAATTTGGCAGTGTGTACTAAAAGGAAGACAGAAGAGTTGACGCATTTAGATTGTGGTGTCTGTGAAGAATACTGAATTTGCTGCAGACTGCCAAAAAACAAACAAATCCGTCTTAGAAGAAATACAACCAGAATGCTCCTTAGAAGTAATGATGTGAGACTTGGACTAGCTTGCTCTGGACAAGCCATCAGGAAAGACCAGTCACCAGAAGAGGACGTCATGTTTGGTAGAGACTCAGCGAGAACAAGGGACACCCCCCATGACATGGCCTGACACCACAGCCACCACTGTGGACTGAAAGATACCAACGGTCATGAAGACAGCACAGAGCCGGGCAACTCTCGTTACATGTACAAGGGGCCACCATGAGTTAGAGATGACTCCACAGCAACTAGGAACAATACCCGCAAAGTGCTTCTGAAATATGCAATAATTACAGGAGTCTGGCCTAAGGAAATAATCAGAGGCTTTATCAGTCAGCTTGTGCTCTGAAACACATCATCCCAAACACTCATGGCTTGTTGCTGTTCAAAACAAAACAAAACAAAACAAAAAAACTCTAAACTAAACTTGTTGCTCTTGGGTTTCGTCACATCAATTCTGACTCAGAGTAGAACTGCCCCATAGGGTTGTCTTGGCTGTAATCTTTACAGAGACAGACCACTAGATCTTTCTCCCATGGAGCACATGGGTTTGAACCACCAACCTTTTGCTCAGCATCTGAGCACTTAACTGCTGTGCCACAAAGGCTAATGATTCTGGGAGTTGGTTGGCAGCTCTGGTGTGGGCTACCTTGGCCATGATCTTTGTCATACACCTGCAGTCAGCTGGCAGGTGGGCTGAGGACTGGGTGATCTTGGTTGGGAGGGAGCTGTGAGTAGGTGCCTCACAGATCTCCAACAGGGAGCTTGACTCACCAAAGGCCCAGCTGGTGTGCCCCAAAACCCACCTCCATGTTACCACTGAGGCCACATTCCCACGGGCTGCTCCCCATCAGTGACTAAGTGTAGCAGGGTCACTGAGACAGGCCCTTCCCTGGGAAACACAGGACTCCTCTGACACCTTCTCATGGCTCCAGGACTTCCCGATGGCTTTGCCAGCCCTCCTTTAGTTTGTACAGCCATCAAGTACAATTCCTACCTTCCTTCTCTTTTCCACAGGGACAGACTTGCCTTGTCTGACAGTTCACCTTGCATTATATAGCTGCCTCCCCAGTTTCTCTCATACAGGCATTTCCTCTAATAAAATCCTTGTACTTGGATTCTGTCTTGGCCTCTGCCTCTTGGAAGACCCAGACTCACACAGATGGCCTCATTCATGTTCCAGGTAGTTGTCCAGCTGGTGGCTGGGGTTCTCCGTTTGGCCTCTCATCCTCCTGCAGGCCACCTTGGCTTGTTCTTACAGTGATCTCAGGGATCCATGGCTACCACGTTTCAAGTCCTGTTTTCTATTGTCCCATTGGCCAAGCCCAGGATCAGAGTGGAAGAGGCGTATCCAAAGACATGGGATCATTATTGTGGTCAAGTTTGCAAACGGTCTGCCACAGAGGCTTTTCAGAGATGGTGTTCATTATACCACACAGTTATTTATTTATTCAGCATATATTTATCAAATGCCCACCATGGGCCAGGCACAGTTCAGGATGCAGAGAATTGAACTGCAACCAAATTGCAAACTGTTTTCTCATGGAAACTGCATTCTAGTAGACAGAGGCAGGTATACACATAAGCAAACAAACAAAAATATCCGAGAGCAATTACTAGGCAGAGAATGCGAATGTGGTGACGTGCAAGTGAGCCGAACCGCCAGAAGAACAAACAAGTCAGCCTTAGAAGAAATGCAACCGGAATGCCCCTTGGAAGTGAGGATGGTGAGACTCTGACTAGCTTGCTAGGGCAGGGGAGGTGGCCAGGGAAAACAGGCCCTGCCAGCATCTGAGGCAAACAGAACAGAGGAGGCAAAGCCCAGAGGCAGGAGGGAGCTCGGCTGGTGGGAGGAACAGAAAGAAGACTGGTGAAGCTCCAAAGAGGTGGGTGAGGGACAGAGTGCATCATGAGAACACAGGTAAGGACCAGGAAGGGCCTCACACACTAGGGAACTGGGGTTGAGATATGTTCTGGGTGGTGGGAAAGCTCTGGAGGACTTTAAGCTTGGAGTGACATCATGGGATGTACAATTTTTCAGAAGACCAGTCCTGATGCTGGGTACTAGATTCCAGAGGGGCCAAGAGTGGAAACGGAGAGGCAGTAGTGGTTCAATGGTGCAACTTGTGCCTTCCAAACTTGGTTCATTTCCTGGCCAACGTGCTGCATCTCACGTGCAGCCGTCACCTGTCTGCCCGCGGAAGTTTGTGTGTTGCTGTGACACTGAACATGTTTTATTGGAGCTTTCAGACCGAGACAGACGGGGAAGAAAGGCCGGATGACCTCCTGAAGATGGGAGGTACGCCTGTGGACATGGCGACTGAAGACCACTTAGTCGAGAGGGCTTATAGGAGCAGGGGCAGAGGAGTGAGACGGCAGCTGCAGGAGGATCTCTGCTCTTCCTAATGTCAGAGCAGGTTCTCACATGCTGAATGGACAACTTGAGAGGGAGCAGTTGATTATTTAGGGAGATGTGGGACAAGGGATAATGGAAGGCCTTAGAAAAGCCAGAGGAGATAAGATCAGAGCATAAATAAGGGTTTGGTCTTTGATGCAGTAAGGACAGGTCACCATGGTAACAGGTGGGGAGACAGTACGGGTGCACTTTTGCCTGTTGCTACTACATTCATCACTATACCTGATCATTCTGTTTCATGTGTCCCTCCCACTAGTCTGTGAACTTGTAACATGGTGAAGATCACAGCCTAGGAAATCCTATGGGGCAGTTGTACTCTGTCATATAGGGGACTACGAGTCAGTATCCACTCCATGGCACACAACAGACAGATCTCCTTGTATCCCCATTGTACCTGCTAAAAGGATTTTTGCTGAATAAATAATTCCCATATCAATTTCCAACATTGATGGTAGAAGGCAGGAGAATCTGTTGCACAAATCAAACCAACAACATTGGATACCCTGTTGTTACCTGCTGTCAAGTCAGCCCCTGACTCACGGAGACTCTGAGTGCAGCAGAACCAAATGCTCACCAGTCCTGTACTGGACACGGCCATGGTGTGATCCACAGGCTTTGCACTGGCTAATTTTCAGAAGTAGATCATCAGGCCTTTCTTTCTAATCTGTCCTGGTCAGGAAGCTCTGCTAAAACTTGTCCACTATGAGTGATCCTGCTGCTGTTTAAAATACTGGTGGCATAGTTATGAGCATCACCAAACAAAACAAAACAAAAACCTCACTGCCATTGAGTTGATTCCAACTCATAGCGACCCCCATTGGGTTTCTGAGGCAGTAAATCTTTATGGAAGTAGATTGCCTCCTTCTCCTTCCACAGAGCAGCTGGTGGTTTTGAACTGCCAACCTTCTGGTTAGCAGTCAAATGCCTTAGGCACTAACTATGCCGTAAGTCACCATAGTACAACAAAGTGACAGACAGGTAGTGGATACATGTTGTTGTTGTTGGTGGTGCTGGCAAGTCAATTGCAACTCATAGCAACCCTGTATGACAGTAGAACTGCCCCACAGGGTTTCCTAGGCTGTAATCGGGACAGATTGCCAGGTATTTTCTTCCAATCGACTCAATGGCAGTGAGGCAAAGAGGCTGGTGGGTTCAAACTCTCAATCTTTTGGTGAGCAGCTGAGTACTCAACTGTTGCACAACCAGGGCTCCTTGGTTAATACATAGGTAACTCTGTCTCTTGCAGTACTTTCTTCACCCTTTGTCTCTCCCTATCAAAGTCCTTCCGGGTCCGCAGCTGTTGCTGCCTCTTCCAGGAGGCTTCCCTTGACTCTTTCAGCCTCAGGGGTCAGCGCCCTTGCTCAACTCTGCCCCACTTTGTTTCTATGTCTTCTGAAACTCTCTCATCTGGCCTGCCATTGGACTGAGTGTGTTTGTCTTGACTGCCTCCCCAACCTAACGTCTGTAAAGGAATGACTGGCACAGGTCCCTAGAGATGGTGTGTATCCCGGACCTTCATAGCCCTCGACACGTATTTACTGAATTGAGTTGGATATTTCAGACTTAGCCTAACTTCCTTCTTCTACACAGCTTGAAATTGGAGACTTGCTCTGCAAACAGGGAAGGTGCCTTAATCACCAGCTACACGCCAACAATGAGGTGATGGTTTTTCAGTTTTCAGTGCGTGTCTAATGGGGAAGTTAAGTTATAATGGGCCCTGCTATAAACCCAGCCAACAAAGGCAGGTGTTCCTTGCTAGTCAAGCCTCAAGGTGCTTTGAGGCAGGGTCGGCCCCGAAGCCCGATGTTCCTTCCTGTCTCTCCGGCATCTGGCACAGAGCCTAGCCCAAGGCAGGTTCTCTGAGTACTCGCTGAGCTCTTGGACTCCAGAGCCTGGAAGGCTCCCTGTGGCCGTTCTACCACTGTGTTCCTTGGACTTTAAGCAACTGAGAAATATCTGCTGGAAGATATTATTCTAGAAAGAGGCCGTGTTCATGTCTGCTATGAGCTCAGCCCTTGACAGTAGAGGGAGACAAGAAGAGCTTAGCTGGGACGTCGGAGCTGGCATGAGCGATCCACAGAAGCCTCCTGTGGACCGAGATGGGGTCTGTTCTGTGTGGCTCCAGAAGGCAGAGGTGGGGCTGAAGGACAGGGAAGGAAGTGCTCGGAGGCAGATCTCGGTTCAGACCCCAGATGAACTCTCAGCATAAGAGCTTGTCAAGATGGAGCAGGCTGTGTCCTCGGGGCCTCCAGCTAGGCTGGCACAGCGCGATGGCATGAGTCCTTCTGGCTTTGGAGAGAAAGGTAACCAAAAAAAATAACACCAAACTCACTGCCATGGAGTCGGATCCAACTCATGGAGACCCCTCCTTGGGTTTCTGAGGCATTATCACTACAGAAGTAGATTGCCCAATCTTCCTTCTGAGGACTGGCTGGTGGGTTTGAACTACCAGCCTTCTGGTTAGCAGTCAAAAGCCTTAGGCACTACACCACCCGAACTCCTGAGAGAAAGGTCTCAACTCTACTGTCAAGTCGGATCCGACTCATAGCGACCCCTCCTTGGGTTTCCGAGGCGGTTTCACTACGGAAGTAGATTGCCCAACCTTCCTTTTGAGGAGTGGCTGACACCTATTAATGTCACCAAGTGTACCGTGGTGCCCCCAATCCTTGTGCTGAGGGGACCTGAGGCCTCCTTCCACTCTCTTCATAGCCTTGTCAGCACTGTCATACTCTCAGGGAGCACATAGAGGATCTTGGAAATACTAAGTCCCAGAAATGGGAAACCAATTCATTTCACTGAACTCAAAGACTCATATATATGGCTTTTCCAGGTCGATAGACCAGGGTTCCTGAACCTTGGTAATATTGCCATTCTAGGCCAGAGAATTCTTTGTTTTGGGTGGCCGTCTTGGGCATTGTAGGCTAGATGCCAGTGGTCGTTTCCATGGGGTCCTCCCTGGCCTGTGGGGTGGCACCACACAGTTGGGGCCGTGGAGGGGGTGGCTTCAGGGGACATAGGCACAGGCAGCAATCCTCACGGACCATCCTGACCCCCAGCTGTGCTGGCTGCCTGAGCCCCAGAGCCATCCAGTGTGCCGCTAGTCCAGCTGCCGGGCCCCAGGTCTGCTCAAGCACCAGCCCTGACGGCAGGGCCTGGGGAACTAGAGCACAACAGTGCCAGGGGAGCAGCCATTCTGAGGGTCTGGGCTCCAGCCACCTCTTGTCCTCCTCACATAACGCCAATTTTGCATAACAGCCTGGTCTTTGGAACCTAATCATGCCAATAAGTGAGGAATGGGTATATCACTTTGCTTTTTAAATAATTTATTTACAGTAATTTTATATAATTTAACTTTCTAATAATGGCTGTTTGACCACCAGCTCTCAGAATTTCTGAACAATGGGCAGGTTCGGTTGGCTTCAGCACACTGCTGCTTATAAACATTTTCTGGAGCTATGAGGGTAGCAGCGCCCGTGAAAGACCCAGAAGGCCATGCAGTCCTGAGATCAGCCTGCAGTGGCAACACCTGCTTCCAGGGACCCACTGATGGAAGGAGAGCAGAGTGCAAGTGACCCAGGGAGCAGCTCACCTCAGCCACTCTCAGCCATTTCTGTCACTTGAGTCCTCCCATAATCCACTGAGGCCTCTAGGGCCTGACTCTACCTAAACTCCCTTTGGCATCACTTGTGCTGGAGACGAATCTTTGGAATAGACAACTACATTGGTGAAACATTGTGATACCTTGAAATTTCATCTTCCCTGTTCCAAGGGCCCTACCAAAGGCCAGCCCTCACCTACACACTTGATCACCAGTCCCTGCTATGGATCGTGTCCCAAAAAAAGGAATGTTGATTTCCCAACCCCTGTACCTGTGAATGTGGCCTTGTTTAGAAATGGGGTTTCCCTCGTTATCAGTTAAGCTGACACAGTCATACCTGAGTAGGGTGGGTCCTACGCCTAGTCCCTTTTGAGTGGTGTTTTATGAGTCACATTCAGGAGAAGGCTGAGACCCCTTGGCCATGGAGACAGATGTGTCAGCAAGCAGCAGAGGGGTGCCGGGGTTGCTGGCAACCACTGGAAGCTAAGAAGAGGCATGGAACAGTTCCTTCCAGAACCTCAGAAGGAACCAACATAGCCAATACCCCAATTTGGACTTCTGGTCTCCAGAGCTATAAAACAATCAATGTCTGCTCTTGATAGCCATCCACCACTTGGCATTTTGTCATGGCAGCCCTAGGAAACTAAGACCGTCCCCTGTTAGAGATTACTCCTTTTCCATAGAGCTTTGCCCTCGAATTCAAATTGTATACCCTTTTCTCTGCCTGTTTCCTTTAATGCCATGGTTCTCTACTCTCTCCAGGGATGCTTCTCCTATGACTGCCCACATAGTCTCCCTAGTAGGACTTCACCCAATGACTTCAGTTTTCCTCCAGGTGCTATGGGTGCCAAATCTGGATCTCTTGGGTCTAGCTGTCTAGCTGCCTGCTAGACAGCTCTAGTTGAATGCCTCACAGCTCCCTCAAGCACGTCCCATACTGAACTCTGTCATTCTCTGTTCTCCACATCCTCTTCCCTGCCTGGTCTGCTCAATCCATGGAACTCCTAACCTCAGTGAATGATGGACACCATCTGTCCTACTGCTGAGCCAGAAACCCTGCCCTCATCCTCACCTCCCCAACCTATCCTTGCCCCACCCCCTTTGCCCTCATCAGCCATCATCAACCAATGAAAGCCCTATGGACCGTAATGGTCCAATCTGCGGGCAATCATGAGGATTTTGTTTCTTTGTGCATGATATCACCATGAGTCTGGGGCCGACTTGATGGCAGCTAACAACAATAATTTACAGCTGAGAGGGTTGAGGATCAGAGACATTAAGTTACTTCCACAAAATAACACAGCCAGTAAGACCAGGGTTGAGTTTCAAATCCCAAGACTAGCACTCATTTCCTCTTGGTTTACAGAGCAGACCACATGCAGCCAGAAGTGAGGAATAAACTGGCTGTGAGAGTAAGACTGTAAATTTGGCTGGATTGGCCTTTATAATAACATAAAGTGCCTAGAGAGCTGTGGAGTTTACCCAATACGTCATGGAAAGAGGGAGAAAGAGATTCAAGGGAGCATGGTTGAGAGGAGCATTTTCAGAAAAATGAAGCCATTTCAGGTAGTACTATTGGGTTCAAAGGGCTCACAAACCAGCTCTGTCTTGTCCAAATCAGCCTGTGTTCAGCCTAGGGGCTGGGGAGTGGGGATCCATCAATGTGTGTTGAGTTACTTGGATGAATGCACCAGGTGTCAGACTCTGTTAGGTTGCAGGTGGGTTTATTTGACTTGAAGTTGCTTCCTGTGGATGCTATTACAGATCCATAATTGGTTTCTCAGAGGTGATTTACTTCTTTTGTTAGCAGACTGAAGTCAGGGAGCATTTCCATCTACTGACATTTGGATTGTCTTGGAAGATCAGCCAGCTCTTCCTGCACCCACAGACTTTAAATGCCTGTGCCTAGCATCCCTGCAATGGGTTCCAGGCCCAATGCTAAGGGACTGGCCCCCAATCCCAACCACATACCCACAGGTGGTGAAGAACACAAATATCTGGGCCTTCCTGGAGAAAGCCGGATGCCTGCTGAACTGGGGAGGTGATTTGGTCACTTTCAATCTACAGTTGCTTCACTTGACTTTTAAAATCACTATGCAGGCAAGTGGTCTTGGCCCCTGCAGGTGGCAGGATGTGTACCACCATCATCTCTTGGTTCCAATCTGAGATACCACTCAGGAAAGTAGGTTCTCCACTAGGATCTCAGCTGGTGAACTTCTGAGATGGTCAAAATGAACGTCCTGGTCCTCCTGATAGGATGGCTCCCCAACCCTTGGTTTGTGTCTTTGTTATATACTCAGTTTCTGTGTCTTCATTTAGACTACCTTACGGGCCATCACACCACCTTGGCAGCCCACCACACCATCTCTCAGCCCACCACACCACTTCGTGGCCCACCTCACCACCTCACAGCCCACCACACCACCTCAGTGTGGTGAGCAAACAAGGATACTTTTTGGATCCTGTGTAGAGTCTTCTCGGGTCTGAGACTTCAGACGGTATCTCCATGCTTTGTAGGAGCCTCTTCCCTTAGCTGGTCTCTTCCTGTGCCTACTCTTTGCCTTAGGGGACGCCTGGTGAATGGAGGAGACTGCCCACCCAAGGTGTTAGGAGGCAGAACCCCTGATCTGCCCTCATCCCGCAGACATGCCTGGCATTCCTGGGTCTCCAAGGTTGCCTCTGACACTGAAGCCTCTGGTGGCTGAGTGACGTGTGGCTTGGTCTTTAGGGGCTTTCTCAGGGTCCTGGACTGTCCTTGGCTGCCATTCCCCAGCCAGCCCATTGGTCTGCCTGCCCACTCGAGCTTTCCCCAAGCTGGTCTGTTTACTCAGTCTCTGCTCAGGAGCTGAGGGTCTCTGAGAAAGCTGAAAGGCTACCCCTCCCCTCCTGTACACCTTGCTGAAGGTGGGCTCCAGGGGGACAGCCAGCAGCCCCCTCTTTGCCCTTACGGTACCCTCCCTTATTTAACACCCTCCGAACATCATCAGCCTTGGTCTGAGAAGAAAAATTGGGAAACAGGCTTCTGACTTCTTTGCCTCCCTACCCCTCACAGCTCCTTCTTTCTCTCTCCTGTAAGTCTCTAGGTTCCCAACGGCCAACTGTTTTCTTTGCCTTCACCTCCCTGGATCCTCTTACTTCTGGACTCCATTCTCAGAGGTTCCGTCCCTCCTGTACAGACCACTGGGGATGCACCTTTAACAGCCCTGGGCTCTGCCCTTGATCTGCTAAAGAGCAACTCCAGCAACTCCTCCCTCCACTCAGAGCCGGGCTCTCAAAACCAGGTCTTGCACAGCCTCTCCTGCCTTGGGCAAGAAGCCTCTAGCTCTCCTGGAGAGAGACAGAGGCTACAAGGAAACAGGATTTAAAGAGTGAAATGAAAAGCATGGTTTAAATTTACCATAAGATTAGCCTTGGGACATTCTTATGAGATATGTAAGGGTGAAGTCTTCAGAGCTTGGGGGTGAAGTTCAGGGAGAATGATTGCAAATTCATGGTCTTAAATCCCTGGGGTGGCAAGATGTGAAGGGGAGAGCCGGGGTCCTGATCTCCTGATTGTGAAGTTCAGAGTTTGGAAAAGGCCATACTCAAGGGCTTTCAACTCTCAGGTTCTCTGGCAAAAGGTTCTAATTGAAAGTACCATGGCTTGGGTCAGGTGCACCTTAGTCCTCAAGGTGACATCTTTGCTTTTTAACACGTTAAAGAGGTTTTTTTTTTTTTTTTTTTTGCAGATTTCCCCAGTGCAATACGTCCTTTGATTTCTTGGCTGTCCCTCCCGTGGACATTGATTGTTGATCCAAATAGAAAGAAATCCTTGACAACTTCAATTTCTGCACCATTTATCAGGACGCCCAGTTGGGAGGATTTTCGTCTTCTTCATATTCAGGTGTAATCCATACTGAAGGCTATAGTCTTTGACCTTCATCAGTAAGTGCTTCAAGACATCTTCACTTTCTGCAAGCAAGGTGTGTCATCTGCATATTTCAGTTTGTTAATGAATCTCCCTCCAACCCTGATGCCGCATTCTTCTTCATACAGTCCAGTTTCTCAGATTACTTGCCTCACATATTGATTGAATAAGTATAGTGAAAGGATACAACCCTGATGCACAGCTTAGTCTTCAGAAAGTGTTTAATACGTCCAGTATTTGTTTAATAATGAACAAACAGGGCATATAGCTGTCCAGCCAGTTGATGGGAGTCTTTAGGGGTACCAAGGGCCCATATTTCCGCTGAAGATACATGTCTCTGTCCTTGGATGGAGACCCCTCCCTGGTGATGTTGGAGTGAGAACTGCCTCTCATTGGCCCCTGCAGATAGAGGCAGGCTCCTTGGTGCATTTGGGAAGGAGCACAACGGGCAGTGGGGCTGGCGGCTTCCAAGTGAGAGAATGTCAGTCAGACAACAGCAACCCCAGCACCATCCAGTCCTGAGTGACCATGACAACCTCTAGAGACACTGTAGCCTCCTTCTCTGGGAGGTTGCTACCTCTCACAGGCCAAATGAACATTCATGAAAGCCACGAGTCACACTTGTCCAGTAGGAGGCAGTACCAATCTTTAGGAACCAGATTCTACGACCATCCTGGCCCATGCAGCATTGGACAGAACACAGTCAACAAGGAGGGCTTTGTCAGAGGCTGGAGAGATGCAGAGCTTACAGTCAAGGCTGGCTCCTGGGCCCTTCCTTGCTTGGGAAGCCAATATAATTAGCTAAAAATGAAGTCAACCAACCACTTCAATGATGTTTTGTAGAGTGCTTGGTTGGCTCAGCGCTGCTCATGGCTTCTCTCATCCCCACCCCAGGGAAGGAGTGTTGCTTTGGACTGGTCAGACTCTAGGTCTGGCATCCTAAATGGGTTGAGGGAACTCCAAGATTTATAGCCAGCAGGTCAGAAGCGAGAATGCCATTGGGACTTCAGGCTTATAGGTGGTGTCTGAGATCTTGGGCACAGCTGGTGGTCTGGAGGACTCTGGGCTCTCCTTCTGAGGTCGGGCCTGGCTGTGGGTGGTCAGGCTCAGAGAAGGACAAGCTTCAGGTGTGGCTGGAGTCAGACCAGCAGGGAATGGAGCTGAATTGACTTGGTTGATCCCTACAGTTTACTGAGAGACATAAGATTTTGATTGTTTTTTCACACAGGGATTGTGGACAAAACGTAAGTTGTTATCTTTATGGGTCTAAACAGGGCAAATTATGGCCCTGTGGACCAAACCCAGCCTGCTGCCTGTTTCTTGAATGATCCACAAGCTAGGATTGGTTTTCACTTTTTTAAATAACTAGGGAGAGTTTTTTTTTAAAAAAAAGAAAAGTATTTTCTAACATGAAAATTATTTGAAATTCCAATTTAAGTGTCCAAAAAGAAAGATCTGTAGGAACATAGCCATGCCTGTCTGTCCCCGTGTTGTCCCCGGTTGCCTTTAAGCTGCAACAGCAAAGCTGTGACAGAAACTGACCGACTGACTGACTGTCTGTCAGACCTAAAAGAATTGGTCTCTGGTCTTTCACAGAAAAAGCTTGCTGATCCCCATTCTAACCTGTTCAGTGGCAGTGTCTTCTCATAGAACAAATCATGTATAAACTTAACATGAAATACTGATAAAGGCCAACAGAGGAATTTGATGCTTGATGTCTCTGCATCAGGGTCTGAATGTCAGGGGACCTGAGACATCTGCTTGTCTGTCTGCACAGTTTGGATCCTCAGGAGAGAGAAATTAAACCCTGAGCAAAGAGGAAAGCCCTTGCTGCCTTTGCTCCCGCCTGCAGGAATTTCCCCCATGTCAGCAGTTCTCCCTGCCTTCTAATTACTTCCAGGAACTGCTGGGATGGGGGCGGGCCAGGATCTAGCTCAGGATGCTCCCCGCCCCTCCCCACTGCCAGTGGAAGGCTCAGCCCAGCCCCTACCTTCCCAGTGTGCCCCGATCTGCCACCTGGGATGCCAAGGGACTCCTCACTCAGCCTCACCCTGCCCTGCTGAATCCACCCTAGCCAGGCTCCATGGCTGGCCGCTGGCCACTGGCTTTGGCACTAGCCCACAAGAAGATTCTGTACAAGGTCAGCTCCCCAGGGAAGCCATCTGTGGTAGAAAGAGGAGAGAAAAATCTAACACTGCCCAGTCACTCCTATTTGCATACCCCTTAGCATGTCACATCTGTCACCCATTACTTGTCCCTCTATCCCCTTGGGGCCCCAGTGGATACCAGGCACAGAGTGGAAGCTCAGAGACAAAAAAGAGAAAAAGAAACCAAACTCACTGCCATCAAGTCAACCTGACTCATAGCGATTCCTCCTTGGGTTACTGAGGCAGTATCACTACGGAAGTAGATTGCCCAATCTTCCTTCTGAAGAGTGGCTGGTGGGTGTGAACCACCAGCCTTCTGGCTAGCAGTCAAATACCCTAGGCACTATGCTACCAGAGCTCAGAGAAGGCAGAGAAAGGGTGGCCCCCCAGTTCTAGGCTCCTGACATTACCATCTCATGCATCCTTACAACAGCCCAGAAAGGCATTCCCCTTATGAACAGGAACCAGACAGGGATGCCCTCTATCACCACTTCTATTTAACATTGTATTGGAAGTCCTGGCCAGTGCAATAAGGGACGAAGGTATTATTGGTGCTCTTTGATGAGGGACAAAGAAGTGACTTGCCCATGATCATGCAACTGGTAAATGTAAAACATGGAGTCAACTCAGCCCATGCTCTCTGCATGACAAACCTATAGGACACAGAAAGGTGAGAGGTCATGGGAGGCCATGGACTTTGGAATCAGTGGGTTCAAGGTCAAATCCTGGTTCTGCAGTGCACTGCAGCAGAGGCTGCTACTTGCCTAAAAGAGAGCTCCCAGCCTCCCCTGCTTCCAGGTGTGCCCGTGTACCTACATGATATCTAATGAAAGTTAGGCAGAGTGTTGTGTGTGACCTCAACAAGTCTTAGAAGGAGCAGGGGCACCTTTCCATGTATCTTCCTCCAACCTCCTAGTGGAAAGTGGATGTGATGATGGGAGCTTTGGCAACCACTTTGGGACGTGAGTCGCAGTGTTACAACCAAGAGACTGGGGATGAGAGAGCAAGGAGCATTTTGGGCAGCTGCCATTCAAACCCTGAACTTTTTTACACAAGAGAAAAATGAACTTCTATCGTGTTTTAGCCACTAAACTGCTAAATGCATCCTGACACACTTATCGTCTCTGAGCCTCAGCCTCCTAACCCACAGTAGAGCCACATCATAGAATTATTGTGTGAGTTAACTAACAGCTAGCACTTACTGAGGCCTTCGGACCAGGCACTATCCTAAGCATTTTGTTCTGATACAGCAAACCCTCGCAACAGCCCCCTCAGGGAGGTACTGTTGTCGTTCCCATTTACAAACAGCAAACACAGGCACAGAGTCCATTAGTTAATTCAGGCTCAGCTGTGAGTGACAGAAACCCCAAATTAACAATGCAATTATGTTTGTCTCAAGAAGTCTGGTGTCCAGGACACACAAGGAGGTTCTGCTCCATGAAGTCCTTCAGTCCTCTGGGGCGCAGCCTCATAGTCCAAACTGGCAGCACCACAATGCAAGCCATATAATGGGAGGTAGAACTAAGAGAGAGACAGCTGTCTCTTAAAGGAGACTTCTCATAGGGCATTTTGGCTTCAATCTCATTGGCCAGAACTTAGTGGCATGGCCACACATAGGTGCAAGGGAGGCTGGGAAATGTAGTCTTTATTTGCATGGCCATGTGCCCACCTGAAAACTCTATTATTTTGAAAATGGGGAGAATGGATATTGGAGACTTAACCACCATCTTAGTTTTCTAGAGCCATAACAAAATACCATGAAGTAGGTGGCATCAAAGAACAGAAATTTATATACATATTGCCTAAGGCTGGTCTCACGGTTCTAGAGGCAGGAAGTCTGGATTCAGGGTATCAGCAGGGGCCTTCTCACTCTGTGTGTGTGCTGGGCAGGGGGCAGGGGTAGCACTAGGGGAAGATCTTTCCTCGTCTCTTGTAGCTTCTGTAGCACTGACAGTGTCTTAGAGTTATAGACAGATCTCCTGGGATGTGACTCTGCTTCCAGTATGTTCTTTCCTTCTCCAAATTACCACTCAGGAGTGATTAGGGTTAGGACCCTCCCTACTCCAGTAACTTAACTGATAACAAAAGAAAAGAACAGTATTTCCCAACAAAGTCACACTCACAGGTAAAGAGACTAGGACTTCAAATTACCTTTTGTAACAACTACAAAGTGGTTAAACCATTTACCACTGAGATAAGAAGTAGCAGAACTTAGATTCAAATCAGGTTGCCTGACCTCTTAACTCTTCCACTCAAAACAAACAAACAAACAAACAAACTCACTGCTGTGGAATTGATTCCAACTTGTAGTGACCCCTCCTTGGGTTTCTGAGATGGTATCTGTACAGAAGTAGATTGCCCAGTCTTCTTCTGAGGAGTGGCTGGTGTCAAATGCTTTAGCCATTGTGCCACCACCAGGGTAATTCCACTAAACTGCAGGCCATCACCTGCTTTTGTAAATAAAGTTTTATTAGAACACAGCTTTGTCCATTTGTATACATATTGTCTATGGCTGGTTTCACACTATCATGACAGAAGTGAGTAGTTGTGATGGAGAAGAACAACATCAGGGAGAAGAAGAGGCTTAGAAGTTATTATTTTTTATTTATGACTCAGCTCAGGTTTCGGGTAATAAAGCTCCCTGCTGAATTTATGCAGTTCTTCTTGGCCCTGAGCATTAAACATCCGTTTACAGAAAAATTTCTGACCCCTGCCCTATCCTATCTAGTGTAAATGACAT